>NC_140445.1:18716503-19316503 GCF_963576455.1 Neolamprologus multifasciatus | reverse complement strand
AGCAGTCATGAGAGAGCACTACCAGTTGCCAACAGTTGAAGAGATAACGAGCCGACTGGCAAAGGCCAAATATTTCACTGTGCTGGACGCAAGCTCAGGATTTTGGCAACTTAAATTGGATGAAGCCAGCTCTCGTCTCTGTACATTCAACACACCTTTTGGTCGTTACAGATTTCTTCGCCTGCCTTTTGGAATTAATTCAGCTCCAGAAGTATTCCACAGGACAGTGAGGCAGCTGTTTGAGGGGATTGATGGCGTCGAGACATACATAGACGACCTCTTGATCTGGGGAGAGACTAAAGTACAGCATGACGACAGACTGAGGCAAGTGCTTGAGAGAGCAAGAGCAAAAAATTTTAAGCTGAACAAGGACAAATGCAAGGTAGGCCTGGAGGAAATTAAATACCTTGGCCACATCTTCTCGGCAGATGGTTTGAAACCAGATCAGAGCAAGATAGAGGCCGTAAAGAAAATGCCTACACCAGAGTGCAAAAAAGATGTGGAGCGATTTCTGGGTATGGTGACATACCTAGCAAAGTTCATTCCAAACATGTCACAACACACAGAGCCATTACGCGGCCTTACCAGAGATGATGTTGCATGGCAGTGGGAAGGTGAGCATCAGCACGCGTTCAACAAATTGAAAACAATTCTTACTGAAGCTCCTGTGCTCAGATACTATGATGTACAGCTTCCAGTAACACTATCTGTCGATGCTTCTAAAAGTGGACTCGGTGCTGTCTTACTACAAGATGGCAAGCCAGTTGCTTATGCATCACGCTCATTAACAGAGACTGAACAGCGTTATGCACAAATAGAAAAGGAGATGTTGGCAATTGTGTTTGGTGCAGAGCGTTTCCATCAGTATGTGTATGGAAGAAAAGTGAACGTGGAGTCAGATCACAAACCACTAGAAGTGATAATGAAAAAGCCGTTGAGCAGTGCTCCAGCAAGAATACAGAGACTCCTAATGAGACTGCAAAAATATCAGGTACAAGTACAGTACAAGCCAGGAAAGGAAATGTACATCGCAGACACATTATCCCGAGCATATTTGCCAGTGACCAGCTCATCTGATAATGAGATAGAAGACCAGGTGCACATGGTAATTTCCAACTTACCTGTGACAAGTGCAAAACTAGAGGAATTCAGAAAGGAAACAAGGAATGATATGACACTGACTAAACTTACAGAGACAGTTCTGGATGGATGGCCAGAAACAAGAAACCAAGCTGCAACAGAAATCCAAGCGTATTGGAATTACAGGGAACAAATTTCAGTAGTGGATGGAGTTCTGTTCAAAGGAGAGCAGCTTATTGTTCCTGCAGCACTGAGAGCAGAAATGCTAAAGCGCATTCATGAAGGTCACTTGGGTATTGAAAGCTGCAGACGCAGAGCGAGAGAAGTACTCTTTTGGCCTGGAATGTCACAGAGTATCACAGAGATGGTGAACTGCTGTGATGTGTGCAGTACTCACCAGAAACGACAGAACAAAGAGCCACTACATCCACATAGTGTTCCAGAAAGACCCTGGCAAAAGATAGGTGTGGACCTATTTACCTTTGACCAGCAGGAATATCTCCTCTTAGTGGATTACTATTCCAAGTTCATTGAGGTTGAGTGGCTGAAGTCGGACACAAGAAGTGCAACAGTTATCACTCATCTTAAGTCACAATTTGCCAGACACGGGATTCCTGAAACGGTGATTTCAGACAACGGACCACAGTTCAGCTCCCGTGAATTCCAAGACTTTGCAAAAGAGTGGGAGTTTTGTCACAACACTACGAGCCCCCACCATGCACAGTCAAACGGAATGGCAGAGAGAGGAGTACAAACAGTGAAACTCTTGTTAAAAAAGGCAAAAGCCGAGGGGAATGACCCGTATCTGTCATTAATGAATCTGAGGAGTACACCGTTGGAGGACATTGGAGCGTCACCAGCCCAGCTGCTAATGGGTCGACGCATAAGAACAAGACTTCCAACAACATCGCAAAGATTGAAACCCCACATGGTCACTAAGACAGTGCAGCAGTTGTTAGAAACAAGACAACAGAAACAGAGAGAATACTTTAACCAAGGAACCAAAGCACTTCAGCAACTGCAGGTTGGTGACACTGTCAGAATGTGGCAACAGGGTGTATGGAATCCAGCTCAGGTGACAGGTTTATCTGAACATCCAAGATCTTATGTTGTTCAGATGCCTGATGGACAGACATATAGAAGGAACAGAAAATTTCTAAGGCAGTCAAGGGACAATCAAAACGTGACACGGCAAAATGTGTGTGATAAAACACAGGGACAAAGTGAGATGGACATGCAAAGTAGAAATGTCACTCCCACAGAGTTTTCAAGTTCCCCACCCAAAACTGCGAGTGGACGCATTGTTTCCAAGCCCAGAAGGCTTATTGAGGAATAAAATGAACATTATGTTTCGAGTATATGCTTTGACAAAAAAAAAAAAAAAAAAAAAAAAAAAAAAAGTTCACTAGAGAGAAATGTGAGTATGCCAAGAAGAATTTTTTTCTCTTTCTTTTTTTCCCCCACTGGTCATGGGCCTTGAGTGGTGTTGTGAGTTACTTTGTTGTTTGCCCCTGTTGTTGAAAAAAAAAAAGAAAAAAAAGGGGGATGTCATGATATGAGTGAACAGTTGTTGTTTAAGGTGCAGTTCATGTGGAAGCCACCGGAGGGTGGTGTGGGGAATAATAAAAGTGATGGCTAAAACCTAAGACGGTGTCATGTCTGCTCCCTGAAGTAATATCGTAACAGACCCTAGAGACAAAACACATACAAACTCCAAAACAAATTTCTAGCATGAACTGAACTTCCAAAGCAGAGCTACTAGATCACTTAATTACACAATTGAAAGCATGTGTGTATTGTTTGTGTATTTATACACAGGCACTCATATATATTCAAATAATTTAAAAACAATGTTCATTTACCTGTTACTACCACACACCAAATCCGGTCGTTGGTACTTGCTGGCTTGTGTAGCCACTAGGTAACAAAAGCTCAACACTGCACCTAGCATCCTGGAGCACTTCTGTTGTCTTTTGTACGTGTTTTGAGTTTTTATGTGCTTCTGAGTTTTTACGTGCTTTGGAGTTTGTACATGTTTTGGAGTTTGTATGTGTTTTGGAGTTTGTACGTGCTTCAGGGTTTGTACGTGATTTGAAGTTTGGTAAATGGCCTGCATTTGTATAGCGCTTTTCTAGTCCTTAAGGACCCCAAAGCGCTTTACACTACATTCAGTCATTCACCCATTCACACTCACATTCACACACTGGCGATGGCAAGCTACATTGTAGCCACAGCTGCCCTGGGGCGCACTGACAGAGGCGAGACTGCCGGACACAGGCGCCATCGGGCCCTCTGACCACCACCAGTGGTGTATGTGCTTTGTCTGTAGGGGCCACCGTAAATATACTTTTATTTATTCACTCCACATAAAATGTAATAAATAAATCATATAATACAAAAATCAACTATTCATATTTCAACTTTTAACAATTTAAATTTTCAGCTTTTTCCTTTTACAAATTTAAAGTGAAACAACACAAAACGCTGCAAACCACAACACAATTAAATATAAATTAAAATATGAAAACAAAAAGAACATGCATGTTCTCTGTCATATGGGCCTGCATGAATAAACTTTCTGAATCCTTTATCATCTGCAATTGAAAATAGTTGTGGATGATTACTATACCTTTCTAATGTGACGTTGTTGTCCCTGGCTCTCTTTCTCTTTCTCTCCCTCTGGCTCTGTTCCTGTGCTACTGAGTGTAACTACCGCCCCTCCCCCCTCTTCCCAGCGTAAAGCACAAGGCTCGCGTGCTGAGTGAAGCAGAAAAAAAGTGCGAGAGAGAGGCTGAGAGAAAGAAAAAAACAACAACAAAAAAACACGTGACGGCTTGCGATAAGGAGTCGGCTCGTGTCGTTCACGTCAAAGACCCGGCTCTAAGAGCCATTTTGTTCGCGAACGACCCATCACTACAAAACATGTACAAACTCCAAAACACATTTCTAGCATAAACTGAACTTCCAAAACAGAGCTACCTAGATCACTTAAATTACACAATTGAAAGCATGAAAGCATATGTATATTGTTTGTGTATTTATACACAAGCAATCATATATAGTCAAATAATTTAAAAAAAAAAAGTTCATTTACCTGTTACTACCACACACCAAATCCGGTCGTTGGTACTTGCTGGCTTGTGTAGCCACTAGATAACAAAAGCTCAACACTGCGCCCTAGCATCCTGGAGCACTTCTGTTGCGTTTTGTACGTGTTTTGAGTTTTTATGTGCTTCTGAGTTTTTGCGTGTTTTGGAGTTTGTACGTGTTTTGGAGTTTGTACGTGCTTCAGGGTTTGTACATGCTTCAGAGTTCGTACGTGATTTGAAGTTTGTATGTGCTTTGTCTGTAGGGGCCACCGTAAATATACTTTTATTTATTCACTCCAGATAAAATGCAATAAATAAATCATATAATACAAAAATCAACTATTCACATTTCAACTTTTAAATATAAATTATAATATGAAAACAAAAAGAACGTGGATATTCTCTGTCATATGGACCTGCATGAATAAACTTTCTGAATCCTTTATCATCTGCAACTGAAAATAGTTGTGGATGATTACTATACCTTTCTGTTGTCCCTGGCTCTCTTTCTCTCTCTCTCCCTCCTGCTCTGTTCCTGTGCTACTGAGTGTAACTACCACCACTCCCCCCTCTTCCGAGCGTAAAGCACAAGGCTCGCATGCTGAGTGAAGCAGAAAAAAAGTGCGAGAGAGAGGCTGAGAGAAAGAAAAAAACACAAAAAACCAGGGCTCGCGATAAGGAGCCGGCTTGCGTCGTTCACGTCAAAGACCCGGCTCTAAGAGCCATTTCGTTCGCAACCGACCCATCACTAATTCCCAGGCCAGCTGAGATATATAATCTCTCCAGCATGTCCTGGGCCTGCCCCAGGACTTCCTCCCGGTGGGACATGTCCGGAACACCTCACCCACGAGGTGTACTCATTATGTTATTGTCTTCTGTGGATAAAAAACTAGCTGAACTCTTCACTATTCACCAGTCACCTGTGCGTTGGTAACTTGGTGCTCAACCTATTTTTCACTCTTACTTAATGTTACCTGACCTCCTCTTGTCTCCATTCCTGTTTCTCTCCCTGTCTGTTCCTTGGCTGGTAAAATGCGTTGGGTAAAAGCGGGTGAATAGATCAAAATATGATAGTATCGACACCAACACTGATACTCCATACTCCTTTGTTATCTATTTTTGTTGATTTATTTCTTGGAAATGAATTGGAAATAATTCCAGTTCATTTGTGAAAAATCTCTGAATACTTTTTTGTTGACTGTGAAGTCTGTTTTATTTATATAACATGTTTAAAACAGAATTTGACTCATGGTGCTTTAAAGACAGACACATTTAAATTACAGGTAGTGAAAAAACATTTTGAAAATATAATAATATAATAATAGCTAAAAGGTGTGTTATATTGTGTTAACTACAACTATTATTAGGGACAGTAAAAATCTGTGATTTAGAGGTTGTTAAAATGTGTTCAGAATTGGTAAATTGATGATAACTCATCTCATATTTTATGACACTTTGCTCTCTCCATACATAAACTGCCTTTATAGGTTAAAAGTAATACAGAACTTGGTATTGGATCGATACGATAATTTGCAGGATTGCCAGCACTATTGCCAAGACCTTGTTCATCTTCAGGCTACGTCCACACGTACACGGGTATTTTTGAAAATGGAGATTTTCCATTTTCGTTTTAAAAAATAATCCCGTCCACACGTAAATGCAGAAATGAAGGAAAACACTGCTAGGAACATGTCAAAGCAACAGGTGGCCATATATTCCTAACCGTGCAGAAATGTTGGCCAATCAGAAGTCTAGAAGCCTCGGTGGGAAAAAGTAAACAAAACTGGGGCATAGAAGCAGAACCAAGTCGTATATGTGGAGGGACAGTAACTGTGTGTGTATATGTAAGCATTTAAACACTGCAGAGAGTACAATTAACAGTAACAGTATTGTAGAAATTCATTTCACCGAAACAATAACGTGGTGCACAGTGTGACGTCAAAAAATGCGCACACCTTTGACGCTGCATTTTCTGCGTTTTCTCCGTTTTTCTCGTCCACACGTAAATGCAAAAACTGAGTTTTCAAAAATATCCACCCTGGCCGGAGTTTTTAAAAATCTCAGTTTTCAGTGACCAAAGACGCCGTTTACGTGTGGACGAAAGGTGCAAATGCATAGAAAAATCTGCGTTTTCAAAAATACCCGGGTACGTGTGGACGTAGCCTCAGAGGAAGGATATTCAAACTCACCTCACTCTTCACCAGCACTGCTTTCTGGAGACTTTGCTGCCTCCCAAGCCTGCAAATCACAAAGGAAACACAAATTACCAGCTTGCTTACTGTACTGAAGGACAGCTTATCTAAGTTAAAACTTACCTGTTTCTTTGTCTGTGAATCCTGTCAAATTCAAAGATCTTAAAATGTTCATTGGTCTCTGGGGCTCGGCTCTTGTTCCTGTAATTACAACAGCAAAATGTGTTCTTGATAAAAATAAATAAATAAATACAATGATTTGTTTATTTGGGTTCTGTCCTGCTAACTAGAGCAGACCAAAAATATTTATCACAATCTTTATTAGAAAATTTGCGATATCAATAATAATAATGATGATGCATTTTATTTGGGGTGCCTGTCAGGGTCACCTTACAAAGAACAAAATTAATAAAATAACAATAGTCATAAAATAAGTTAAAATTGCAAAACAGAGCTTGACAAATAAGTTAAAATTGCAAAACAGAACTTGACAACAAATAAAATCAGCACTAAAGCAAATAAATCAGTTTAAACAGATGTGTTTTGAGCTGTGACTTAAATACGGAAAGGCAGTCAATATTTCTTATGGCTGGAGGAAGAGAGTTCCAGAGCCGAGGAGCAGAGCGACTGAAAACTCTGTTCCCCATAGTAATAAGGCGTGAGGACGGAACAGTAAGACGAATAGCAGATGAGGATCTGAGAGGGCGGGAAACAGTGGTGATATGGAGCAGGTCACACAAATATGAATGAGCAGATTTATGGATAGGAGGGAATTACAGTAATCAATACGGGACGTAATAAGACTATGGACAAGGATGGCAGCAGCATGGGGAGTAAGGAAGGGACAAAGTCGGTTAATATTATGTAAGTGAAAGTATGCAGACCGGGTTATGTAATTAATGTGAGACTGGAATGAAAGAGTATTATCAAGTATGACACCCAAACTCTTAACCTGAGGGGAGGGAAGGGTAGGAGAATTTTCAATGTTAATGGAAAAACTGTGGGATTTGGTTAAGATAGATGGTGTACCAACAAGTAAAACTTGAGTTTTATTACTGTTGAGTTTGAGGAAATTGGAGAAGAACCAGGATCTAATCTCAATAAGACAGTTTGAGAGGGAGGTAGGTGACGATATAATTGATGCGAGACAAAATACAACTCCACAACTTTACTAGGGCAAAAAAACCCCATCCATTTATTTTCACTTAAACAAGCAGCTGTTTTTATGTGCATTAAAGCATATTACAAATTTAACAGTACAAATGCAAATTCCTTGCTGAAAGTTTAACCAAAAGGCATTTCCAGTAGAATTGGGCTGACATATCCTGACCATAACCATGTATAATATCCACTGAAGTTAAAAAAAAAAAAGGTGCTTTGCAACATTAAACTGCAGTGTGCCAAATAAAAAAGTCAAATACGTATTTTTCGGACCATAAGGTGCACAGGATTATAAGACACATTAAGCGAAACAAAGCAGTCAGATAAATCAAATTTTATTCAACTCATTCTTCTTGCTTCCTCCACTTCTGTACCATTGATTTATTAATGCTGTATTCTATCACAGCTGCTCTATTCACATGTTGTTGCAGTATATTAAAGACTAACCTTCTATTGTGGATGGGTTATATCAGTTGTTCTCCTGACTGAAGTTTGGTCTGTATACAGCATCCTGCCATGCGGTTGCATTTGTCTCTAACCATCAGGAACCTTCATGTTAACTTTTATAGAGTGGAAAAAGTTAGCGTTCATCCTCCAGCTTCACTGATTATGTTATACTAACATAGCTGTGTCGCTAGCGATCACGTAGCACATCATGATATACCAGCTAGCCCAACTTCAGTAACCTTACAAACGTCACTGCTGTTTAGTTTCCTGTCTTCATTTATGTTGGAAGTGATAGCAGAGCAGTACGTTTGAGTTTTTTCAGAACTCTCTCAGTCAGAACATGCTATGTCATGCTTCGGTAACTAGCGAAACTAGCGAGCTAACTTCGGCTTGCATGTTCTACAAAAAAACTTTGCTTTGGTGGGTATCTGACGGACAAACACCAAACCAGTTCCACATCATTGAAGTGGCACCATTTTTGCAAACCAATTCTGGTTCATCCATTTCACTCAACGATCTGCTTTCTCCCTTCTCATTCTCTGTTGCCACCATGCTTTTTCGGCCATGTGCGTATGAAAACAAAGGCACTGCGCATGCGCCTTTTACCCATATTCTATTGCTATCGATATTTAATTTTCTTATCGTTGCCTACATATAAATTGACAATTTATATTTGCATTTAAAGTTATGGAATATGATTCATTAAACATGTTTGTGGCTGTTACAGTAAAAATATAACTTTTTCTACTCAGATTTCATTTTCTTATCGTTGCCTGACATTGTACTGGTATTACCGTGAAAGGGATAATATTGTCCAGCCCTACTGCTAACTTTGTCTTTGAGCCAGGTGCTCTTCTGTCACACAACTATTATATTGCTTTCCAAGTTTAAACCACTGTGACAGAAATGACAACAATCCCTATGGTACACTAGCCAAGCTGGAAAGATAAGGGAGAGGGAGGAAAGTGTGACCGCCTTTGTCAAGAGCCAAACGAGGAACGAAAGGCTTTGGTGAAACTTTATACAACACAAACTTGAACATGGAAAACATATGAAATGTTTAAAGTGAGAAATTTCAGTATTTGATGGAAAATACTTCTTAAAACAACCTCTTAAAAACACTGAGACTGGGGAAACAAAAGGCTGGAAAAGTAGGTGACATTAAAAATTAACGGATATATGAACAATTTGCAACTAACTAGGTCAGCTGCCAACATGTCAGTAACATGACCGGGTACAAAAAGAGCATCTTAGGGAGTTTCTCAGAAGCCAAAATGGGCTGAGTTTCACCACTGATCTTCAAAAACTGTATACAAATTGTGGAACAATTTCTGAATAATCTTCCTCAACACAAAATTATTTCAAAAGAGTCAGAGAATTTGGAGAAATCTCTGTGTTCAAGGAAAAAGACTGAAATGAGATGCAAGGAAGAAGCCAGTGAACCAGAAACACAGCTGACTTCTCTGAGCCAGAGCTCATTTTAAATAGACTGAGAAGTAAAACTGTTCTGTGGTTAAATGAACTGTCCATGAACTGTCAAAGGCCTTCATCACTGATGGTATGGGGTGCACATGTGCTGAAGATATATAAAGATTTTACATTTTAAAAAATGGGAAAAAACAAAGTACAGATGAACAGAATATACTGATAAAAGCAGAAAACACATGGAAAAAGAATCAAAGAAAAAAACTAATGACCTCACTGTCAGTGACATTGAAACCAGGATGTTTAACATCATCTCAAAGTGCATCCTGAAGGAGCACATGCTGTATGTCTGAGAGATAATTTGAAAGAAATTATGACTTCTTCTCTCTCATTGAACGAGAAATGGTGAATAACTGAAGTGCTGGCTTCTGGGGAATGTAATTTAACAGGTTAATAAACAAAAGTAGCGCATTTGTTGTTTGATGCATCTGATATTACCTGCAGGTGGTGAAATATCAGACCAATAATCGATTAAAAGTGGCTAAATTGAGTTAAACCATTTCCCATGAAGGCCTTTCCAAAACACAATAAATGCAAAATAATTTCATAGGTTTTTCAGCTACTATTTGCTGCTCTGGTGCACTTTTCTTTTATGATTTTTTTTTTCTTCCTTGTGTTGAATTTAAATGCTGTAGATTAAGTATGCCGTTGGAGACTAAGGAGTGAGACAACAAAAAGAATGAAAGCAATGTCCTGATTTCGCCTCGGGTCGTAGATCTTCAGCACAGACTATATGTGAGCTCAGAAAATTGCTCTGGTGTGTGTGTGGCCTTCCTCACTGTTAACTACAGGCAGTGGGTCATACTAGAGGAGCTGTGGAAGAAAACCACACCATCACTTCTTCTAACACAGGGCCTTTATTATTTTCACTCTGAATTAAAGTTAGGGTGGGTGTGAGGTCCGTGAGCTCACCATGTGGTTTGTTTGCATTGCTGTTAGCTTACTCTTCTTGTTTGTCAAAATGCCTTTAAACCTAAGCTGTAATTTGTACTATATAGCAAATGACAACATTACTCACAAAAATGCTCATGTTGAAGATGAGAGCTGAAAGATGACCAGTAACAATCATGTTATAATCAATCCATAAGCAACAGTTTGAAAAATGACTTTATTCAAATAAATGTTTGCATCTTTGCACACCAGCTCAAAAGATGACCGGTTATTACCTTACTGCTGCCAACAGCTGACCACAAATGAAGCACACTCACTAATTAGGTAAAGCTTGGTAGTGCTAGGGTAGACTTACTTTTGCCTTTAGAATTGCTTTAACTCTTCGTGGAACAGATCCAACAGATCTGGAAACATTTCTCAGGGATTTTAGTCCACATTAACATATTATGCTACACATACAGCTGTCAGAAAATGGGTAAACTCTGGTTATAAAAGGATGATTAACATGGTGAGCACCAATATACAGCTAGGCTCTGGTGTTTAAATATGGCTTAGTTGGTTGAAAAGATCATTACACCATAATGGATTGCATTTATATAGCACTTTTCGAGACCCTCAAAGCGCTTTACATTAAAATTCCACTATTCATTCACACACTGATGGAGGCAACCTTCCCAAGGAAACAACAACCAAGACAGACAGAGCTGGGGATCGAACCAGGAACCTTCCGGTTCTTGTAACCTTGTAACCTCATCTTGTAACCTTCCGGTTACAAGATGAGCTTCCCAACCCCCTGAACCACGATCGCCACCACAACAAGCCTGTCTTGAACCTTTGACATGAGGCAGGATGGATCCAGGCTTTCATGGTATTTAGTGAATTTGAGACTTATCAGGCAATTTTCTAGTCTTTGATTATCCAATTTTGGTGAACCTGTGTGACTTATAGCCTCAATTTTTATGTTTAGCTGATTTAGCTGAAACCATACCTGGTGTGATCTTCTGGTACTGTAGCCCATCTGGTTCAAGGCTTAACATATCAGAATTCCCAGAAGAGTTTTATTGTTTCTTTTTAAAACAAAACAAAACAAAAAATATTAAACAGGATCGATAGACAGATAGATCAAAATTAAGGATGAATGATTGGTGTACAATGTGTATTATGATGCGAAACAAAAAACAGCAAAACCTAAATACATTAACAATACTAATTACCCAAAGTGATGCTGCAAAATTAATTAAAATAAGCTTCTAAATGCTAAAGTCGTTGTTTGTGTGATGTTTGTCTTATATTAGCAATGATTTTAAATCTGAGCTTCCTTTTTGAGCTTGTTCAGAATACTGTCTTTAAACCTAAGGTAAGTTGTCATATACTAAGAATAACCTTTAACAATGGAAATAAATAATATTTTGTCTTTACATATTTTATTTTGTGGAGTTGAAGGCTCTTTCATTCAGGCACTCACTTAAAATTACCCTACACGTTAGCGACACGTGGAAACTACAATTCCCAGAAAACCCAGCAGTTGTCTCTCTGAGGTCACCAGGAAGCTGCTTCTTCACAACAGACGGTGTTCGCTAATTATTCACCGGCGTACACCGCAAGCAGCCCAGCTAGGCGGAGTTAACCACTCTATTAAAACTAGCTCCCCGGTGAACTGCTTCGGAGTTGTTTGCTCAGTATAAACCTCTTCTGAACAAAAAAACATGTTTTTAGCTGAACAGGTGAGGACGAGCAGGAGGCTTGGAGGACGGTATATTTGAGTGAGAGTTGGGTTTTATACAGCCTGTTGGTTTCACCTGTGTAATTTGGCCAGAATTACTTTTTATACATTTAGCGACGATAGTAACTCTATGACAGTTATGAGCGGTTTGGTATGACTGTTTCGTGTGTGTTTCTTTCTTAAGCTTGTTACTGTTATGTCGTAAGCATGTAGTTGTTGTTTAGTACACACGTGATTCACCCCAAAGTGTTTATGACATATCCAGCGGTCACTGTAACGTCAGTCTGCTCAGGCGCCCCGTGCACGCAGAGCTTCAGCAGAGGTGTCTTGTCTTCTCCTTGAAAGTAAGCCAAACTGCTCCTTAGTGCTATACAAAGTGTCGTACGCAGTGTGAAGATGTGCTCCACTTCTGGTGCTGTAGCTTCCCCGTGTTGCTTCGACTGTTCATGACGCATAACGTAACCGAGAAATAGCCCGTTTTGGGCCAAACTGCAGTCAGTGATTGGATCAAAAGCATTGAGTTTGTTGGCAGTGCGGTGTCGTTACTTAGGTACTAAACGATGCTACGTGTGCATGGTGCCATAGACAGTATAAAGTAACGGAAAGAAAGGATTTCAGTATAAAAGTAGAATCCTATACTGTCTGTGGACATTTGTGTACTGTAGTGTGCATGGTTGCACTCACTGATAATGGATGTCACTTTGACCTTTGAATAAAATACTCAGGTCCAGTTTCAAAGTCTAAAGTTTAAACGTCTCTGTCGCTGCAGACCACCAGGAAGGGTATTTCACCTTTCAACTGTCTGTGGTTTAGTTTGTCCTCTTCTGGTAGTCTTGGGTGCTTGAAAAGAAGGCAACGGGACTTTCTTGTTCTTTAGTTCTGAAACAACTATTGGAGATTCTTAATGATCCTGGTTCATTAACTCACTATTGTGGATACCCCAGGATAATTCAAGGTGTGAATTGTTTTTTTGTTTTTTTTAACATTACCACCCTCTGCCACAATGTAAGCTATTAAGGGCACATGGGTCAAATTGTGACTGGGGAGGGATCTCAAGACTGCATTGTAGGTGGGTGATAGTTAGTGTATAAGGGAAAACAATATACAATGAGGGGAAAATAAATAAATAAATAAAAAGCAATATATTTTTATACATATATGTGTGAGTGAACTATATACATGGTGTATGCGTAGGAAACATTGAAACAGAAAATAGTCTGTCAGTATACCCTACACTACTTGCCAAAAGTATTTGCTTGTCTGCCTTCACATGCATATGAAGTTGAGTAACATCTTATTCAAAAACCATGGGGTTTAAAATATGTTGGCCCACCTTTTGCAGCTATAAAGGTGCTCAGTCAGGGTGAGGTCAGGTCTCTGCAGGCCAGTCAATTTCATCCACACCAAACTCATTCGAAAAAAAGATATATCGAAAAATATATATAAAAAGATAAAAGGATATCGGTGAGTAGTGGCAGCAAGTCGCGCCAGCGTTCACTCAACCGGAAGATGATAACTTGTACCTCCAATGGCATTGTGGAACCTGCTTTGTGGACTGATGTACAGTTTTGTTGGAACAGGAAGGAGCTAAGTCCAGTCCCCACACAGTGCAGCATGTTTTACACCACTTCAACTGAGGCTTTGGATTGCGCTTGGTGATTTAAGGATCGGATACAGTTGCTCAGCCATGGAAACCGATACCATGAAGCTCTCTATGCAATGGTCTTGAGCTAATCTGAAGGCCATGTGAAGTTTGGAGGCCTGTCGTGATTGATTCAGGAAGTTGGAGAAACCTGGCTACTTCTATGCACCTCAGCATCCACTGACTGCTTTCTGTGATTTTAGGTGGCCTTCCACTTTGTTGCTGAGTTGCTGTTGCTCCCAATCACTTCCACTTCCACTGACTGTGGTAGTCACTCTGGCACTGATTGCTTTTTCACAACAGCAATGTCCTTAATAGTAGCAGATCCAGTTTTTCTTGGTTTGTTTTCAGCAGACCAACCACATTAAAACCTCATCAATTTTACACTTAACCTTGGGTAGGTCACTTAAGAAAGTCCGCAGATACGCAGTAGAACCAATATAGGACTTTTAAGACCAATATTGAAGCTGATATTTAGTAAAAGTCTGATCATTTTTTTCTTTCAGAAAACATAAGCGGCTACATGTAATTATTTATGAGTCCTTATTAAGCTAATATGACAGTGCAGTATAAATTAAACTTTTTTATTGTCCCAATAGAGAAGTTCCAGAGCTCTGGTTGATGCAATATCAACACTCATAATATGATTGTTTCTGTTGAATGAGCATCATCCATCCCTCTGAACTCTCTTCAAATTTGTTTTCGTCTTTGGATTACCAACGTTTAAATAAACCAAAATGCGTGTTTCTTTCATTTCATATATAAACTGTCTGCCATGAGAAAACTCACTATTTTGTTTATCTTCAGGCAAATTCACATTACAGTACAGCTCAGGTACAGTGTTGAAGCTGTGTGTTATTGCCTCTTAACACAGTCTGGCTCCATTGCCAATAGCATTCACACAGAGAGTAGAGTTCTAAGGATCCTGTGATGCGATGTGGCTTTGAAATCTGTTTTTGATTTCTCACTCTTCCCAAGGTCGACCTCATTCCCCTTAAACAGAAGGTTTGTCGCCCAAGGATTTTTCACCCGAAATTGCACTTTCAGAGATTTGTCCCGGTTGCCTGTGTGTTTCCCTTTGATGCGCTGCAAAGCTTTCCATCTTAAAAAGAAAAAAAATGATGTTGCTGTGTTGCAGCATGACCACAGCATCAATTTAGATGTTTGAGGGATGTGCAAAGCATAAAATGGGCCCCCTTTCTCTGTCTTTCCCACAAAATGTAGGTGCAATAATAAAAGATCATGTGATTGCAGGCCATGAGCAACATAGAAATGAGATCACATCAACTGATGTTACCGGTCCAGGAATGGGGCTGCTGCTGTGCTGTTATTAACAGCTTTTTCTCCTCTGTCACAATGTGACACCCACTACAAGCTGCAGGGCAAAATCAGACCGTACCATTTCTGGCACTGAGTCCAGAAATGAAGCTGCACTTGCTGTTAGTGCTAAAGGTTCCTCATTACAGCCAGTACAGTGTTGCTGTTATTGTTTTCATCTCAGTTTGAGTGTGTTTGTCGGTGAGTCATCATGGAAAAATGCTGTTCTGGAGACATGTACTGTTATATGAACTGCATATTTTTGCAAACACTGACATAGACTGGCAGACTTTTAGACTGTATGTGTGTCTGAACAGATTTTTGTTGGCTAAACTTAAATTTCTCCTAACATCACAGGCTTTGATATTAGCCTCCCCACCCCATCCCCCCAACTACTGCTATTGGTGTTGCATTGGATTGCATTAAACTGAAAGAAGTTTCTGTTATTTGATCCTATAGTCCTTTAATCATGGCACTGGCTGGGGTTAGAGTTATTGAGCTGGCAGGCCTGGCACCCGCACCCTTCTGCGGCATGATCCTGGCAGACTTTGGTGCCAAGGTGACCCGTGTGGACCGGACCAAAGTTCCTACGTCTTTTGACACACAAGCGCGGGGGAAACGATCTGTGGCCATCAACCTGAAGACCACGGAGGGTATAGCTTTGCTCAGGAAGCTCTGCATAAAGTCTGATGTGGTCCTGGAGCCGTATCGCAAAGGTGAGACCTGCAGCACAATAGTGCCAACAAGGGGTATTATGAGCTCTCTACAACACTATGGTACTTATGTACAGAATTACTTAAGTAATTATAATGTTTAAAAACAACTTAATTCTTTTAAATTCACTTACATAACAAGTTGGCAATTTAGGGAAAGAAAACTATATATCCTAATGTAACACAGAAGTATGGCTCTTTGAGTTATTTAAAAAAAACTTTGTGTTTTATTTATACTCTTATTTTTTTACACTTAGAAGATTCTTAATTTTTAAATGCCATTGACTCTTATGTGTCTTCAAAGGGTTTACATAAGGCGACAAGCCACGTAGGAATATGAAAGTCTTTGAAAACCAACATAAGCAGTAGCACAAACAGAAAAGGTAATGTGTGATTAAATTTACATGTGGACTTAATTTTGACTGCCCAGGTGTTATGGAGAAATTTGGCCTTGGTCCACATGAGCTATTAAAGGAAAATCCTCGGCTGATCTACGCTCGCTTGACTGGATATGGTCAGAGTGGATCTTATGCCACCGCAGCTGGGCATGACATCAACTACATTGCTATGTCAGGTAACACAACTGTTAATGCTTTCAGATCAAAATTTTAGACTCAAGACTGCAGACTCCATCAAATACTTATATGTATTTATTATTAATTGACATTTATTTTATCCTTCTTTTACGTGTGCACATGAGCTGTGAAAACAGGCCCTTTTAAGGGTGTCTGCATCTCACAGTTAGAAATGAGCTCAATGCTCCTTCATGTTTAAAAAAAAGAAGCCAGTTAAGGTGGTTTAAGCACTGATCTAGGATGCTTCCTGGTCACTTCCAAGGTGAGGTGTTTTGGAACAGAACCAGGATACACTGAGAGAATATGGGCCAATCCATTAAACACCAACATATTTAAATAGCATCATTTCAAAATTCTTTAAATAGAAATGTTAACATTTTCTGACATACCATGTGGCGTTACCTTAACAACCACAAAGGCTTTTTTATCCTTCTCTGGCTTTGTGATTAAACTGTTTCCATGTTTTGTTTTTTCAAAACGGCGTAGTTAGAACCATTTCTTCAAACTTAAAATTTATATATAAAAAGGTATGTACTCACATTCCCATTTCCCATTTTAAAATTTCATGGCAGCGCTATAAACTGTGTAAAGGACTGCAGACTGACACAAGGTTTGAATAAAAGGGTGTAAAATGACAAGGGAGCCTTCATGAACTTGATAATTTGAGGTTTGGATAACCCTAAAAAAATGTAAATCTTAGCAAGAGTGTATTGTGTGAATCTCCGAGAACAGTGGGATTGGGTTTATGTCACTCAGAAAGATGTCGGCATCTCACCAGAAGAACTGGAGACAGGGACCTTTTCTGGCCATTCACTGTAAAGCCTAGAGATGGTTGTGTGGGAAAATCCCAGTAGATCAAGAGTTTCTGAAATATGGACTAGCACATCTTGGAACTAAATCATATCAGATTCAAAGCCACTTTGATCACTTTTCCTCCCCATTCTGATGTCGTGGTGGTTGTGTTGATCATGTCTGCATGCCGAAATACACTCAATTGTTATTGACTGATCAGATAGATAAAGGTAAAGATTCCTTTATTGTCGCTATACTTGGGCATTGTAAGGTGTAATTGGAGCAGAGCTTGCATTTCAGCAGACTAGTGTACATACATTCTTACGTGCTCTCACTCAGATATTTGTGTTAATGAGCAGTTGAGCATGTCTATCTATTAAAAGGACCAGTGGGCGTATGACTACAAACTCCCAAATGAGGTCTGATAATGTAAATGTACTTTCTAGTTGTGCCTCCAATTAACCAAGCCCTAAGAAATCTTTAATAAAGCAGGATTTACTGCTTTATTAAAGGGTTCTTGATCAGTCTTGTTAAAGCATCAATGAGAATTTTAGAAGAGGTTCTAGATATTTCTTTTATTCATATTGTTGATATCAATCAGTTGGCACCGGTTATACCAGATGAACTTGATGGATTTTTGAAAATATATTAAAAAAGCATTTAACCCCACACATATTCTCCTCTCTTTCACCTACATTTGGTGTCTTTACGAAATGAAAAAAGGCCGTCTGCATGGCCTCTTGCACTTTCATGGCCAGATGCTGGGTAATAAATTGTACTCACTAACTGCAGCATTATTTATTTATTTCAGAGAGTCTTTGCAGTCACCCTAAAACTCTGTTCAAGAACACATTTCTGTTACAATTAGCCCATTAGTGGTTTCCTAATAATATCATTTTAGTTTCAGCAAAGGGGGTGAAATATTTTATACATACATTTACACTTACAAGGATGCATTTTAAAGGTCTAGATAACAAGTTTTGATAGTCTGTTTGGGCTTTATTTTGCAGCACACCAAGCCAAACTATCCATGTTTATAAAGGATTAAAGGGAATGATGACATCAATGTAAGCCGAGCCAAAAATATGGTTTTATATGGTACTTTGTGAGAAAACATCAGAAACGATCCTCAGAAAAGCTTTCAATGTTACTTAGCTTGGCACTTAACGGTACAGGCGAAATGCAGCAAATGGCTTTGTTTAGCATAAAGAGTGACCTTGGTAAGTGTATATCTAGTGTAAGGCAGGTGAGATGTGTGTATATGAAGCTGTGAGTTTTTTTTTCTGTGTGTGTGTTTCCCCCACCCATACTCCAGGACGTTTTATGCAAACTAAAGAAGTGAGTGGATACAGCCGCGATAGTAGATGTGTTTAATTGGGACCCCATGCAATAAAAGATGGTTGTGAATATTATCTCTCATAGTTTATGTCTAGCTTGACAGTCTGCTTTTCATTCAAGATCCTTTTCTGTTTTTTTAACATGTATTTTTTTGGCCTTATTATAGGGCCACGGGTCAGATATGAACCCGGGCCGGCCACGCTGTGCTATACAGCATATGGTCGTCGCCTCATCCTGGTAAGCTAAGTCGGTGCCCCAAGGTCCTTTTATGCTATTCTTTTGTTACAGGAAAAGCAAAAGGAGGGAAAAAATACAAATCAAAGGCTAAATGCTGCTTTAGCAATGCCCGCAATGGATTTGACAGACTAGAAGAAAAATAAACCCTTTGAAGGAGTTATGTTCACTTGCGCCCACTAAATATCTTTAATCCATTGCTGTTTGTTGTGGCTCTTTTGTTTTCACTGAGCTCAACAATACTTGTTTTTCTGCATAAAGCTTCTACTTTTTTATTCCTGTCATAGGCCTTTTATCCCGGCTGGGTCGCAGCGGCGAGAAGCCTTACGCTCCGCTGAATCTGTTAGCAGACTTTGGAGGCGGTGGTCTTACGTGCGCTCTGGGGATTGTCCTGGCGCTGCTGGAGCGGACAAAGTCAGGGAAAGGACAGATCATTGATGCTAGCATGGTAAGCACCACTGATGTAAACATTTACTATCATGAACTGTATAAATGAAATAGTAAGATTTTTTTGTTTTTATCATAACATGCTGAAGGTGCTTGGTACATAGTGCTTACAGAAGCTCTGCAAACTTAAGACTATGTGTTCTGTTTTATGTTGCACTGCACTGTGGTAAACTGTGTGGCTGTTATACCTTTCCCCCTGCAAGAGCATAGGAAACACTTAGGCTCTAAGCACACTATGAAAAATTAGTTTAATGTACTTATTGTAGTATAAATAAAGTAATCAGTGCGATGTCCACTCCGCTGCCCGTGTGAGTATCTGCAAGTGATTGTATTTCCTGTGATAGTAGGATAAGTCATTAGGTGGATTCCTTGCAAACATCTGGTTTATTAGGCAAAGACAGAAAAATGCTAGTGGGTGTGAAGCAGATATAAATGTGTGCTCTGAGCTTGTCTTATGACAGAAAAATGTTTAGAACCAGTCGGCTGAATTAAAGTGATAGAAAGTGTTAAAGTATTTACAATGATTTGTCAAAATGCTGAAAAAAAGGGCAGTATTCTTTGCTCTGAAGGGCAGCTACAGACTGATAGCCCTCATGTCAAATGCACTGCACTGTTCAGATAAACAGAGTTGAGTCTGTCTTTAAACAGGAACATCACAACATCCTTTGGAGATTTTTGTTTAGTGCAATACGTTTGCAATTCTTTTATCCTGTTAGAAAGAAATAGCTACCAATGTGGCTTGAAGTTACAGCAGTTCTACAGTTTTTACATAATCCATCCATTCATCTGTTCTCTTCCGCCTATCCAACTCAGGATCGGGCTATCTGGAGCCTATACCAGCTGCCATAGGGCAAGAAGTGGGATACTTTTAAATAATAATTATATAAAATACTTCACTAACTGAGCGGTCCTGTGTACTCTCAAGCCTATTAGACTATTTATCTATTTGTTGCTGCTGTCAGTGTAATGTTATAGAATATGAACCTAAACTAAATATGAACTTAAACTAAACGACTTCAGAACTTTAACATATAACAACATTTACATGTTGTAATGTGTTATGTGTGTGTGTGTGTGTGTGTGTGTGTGTGTGTGTGTGTGTGTGTGTGTGAAATCATGTAAAAATGCAATGGTATAAAATGCTGTGTATTTATAAAATGATAGATAAATATTCCTCTGCATTCCTAAGACAACAGTCTGCTTTTAGGATGGACTTTTTCTGTTTTCCCACATAGCATCCTCTGCACTTCACCGCTTCTCTTTTACTCATATTTGCAAATCTCTGGACAGGGAGGGATGAAACTCGATCATGTTTACTGAGATCAGCAGCAAACCTTTCAGATTATAAGTCATAAATACGTGAAAATGATGCAGCTCTGTAATATGTTTTACAGACTCATGGATTGCAGGTAATTGACGGCGGGAATGACGGTCAAGTTAGAGATAATCTTTTCACTCTGTCTTTTCACACACTCTATCAGCTCAGCACAGCAGCTGTGCCATCAGCTGCAAAGCCAACAAACTGTACATGTAATTTCAGAGATGCCCTTCATAACTGAAGGATGTGCCAGACAGCAGCTGTAGTAGATAGCTGCAATTTCGCAAGTTGAAAGAAGCTGCACATCTCACCCCTGTGGGGAACTGTTCACTGATCACAAGTTCTGAAAGTGAAAGTTATTTGGGCTGTAGAGAGATTTGAGATGCAGTGCTAAAGCTCAGAGAGGGGATGAAGTTTAATATTTTTACATTTTTAACTTGGGTACACAAGTTTGAATTTATTTGGGGTTTTATCAGATCCACTTAAGGTAAAAGGTAATAATACAGGCTCAAAGTTTAACACCACTTGAAAACGGGCAAAAAATCATATTTTGCATGTTTGGATCTTAACAATGTTCCAAGTGGGGCTTCAACATGCAACAAGAAGAAGTGGGACTGAGACAAAACATTTGATCTGAGCATACAATTGTTTGAAAACAATGCTTAAGCTGAAACAGGCCGTTTTACAGCAGATGAAAGGTTTAGGACCACACCTCCAAAAAAACTGTTAACCCCCCAAAACATAAATGAAAGTTCCAAACATGAACTCAGTAGTGAGTAGCTCCACCATTATTGTTTTTGATCACTTCAAAAAATTGTTGTGGCATGCTTGATGCAAGCCTTTCCATGAGGTGACTGGGAACATTTCTCCAAGTGATGAAGATGTCCACACGAAGGGCATCTACTGTCTGGAACTGTTGTCCATTTTCGTAAACTTCCCTTGCCATCCATCCCGAAAGGTTCTCATTTGGATTAAGATCACGGGAAGAAGTGCCTTGTCCTGCGGGCATTGTGCACTGTAGCATTGTCTTGTTGAAAAACCCAGTCATTACCACACAAACAAGGGCCCATGAGGGATGCTCTCTGCAACATCTGGACATAGCCAGTGCCTCCTCCACTGTGGCGCATAGAAAACATTCTCATCAGAGAATAAAACTTTCTCCCACCTTTCATTGTCCCATGTTTGGTGCGCTCTTACAAAGTCCAAACGGTCAGTTCTGTGGTGTTCAAGGAGACGAGGTCTTTGAAGACTTTTTTTTTATGCCCTTCAGTCTCAGATGCCGTCTGATTGTTATGGGGCTGCAGTTGGCACCAGTAATGGCCTTAATTTGGGTCGAGGATCGTCCAGTGTCTTGACGGAGGCCCCAAACTTTTTGAGGTCTTCCACTTGACTTTTTTGTTCCATAACCCTCAGGATCATTTAAGAAATTCCAAATGACTGTCTTACTTCATCTCACATCCAGCAGCGATGGTGCACTGCGAGAGACCCTGCTTATGCAGTTCAACAACCCAATCATGTTCAAAAAGGGAATGTTTTTTTTGCCTTTGCCATCAGAACATCATGACAGTGCAGGGCTCGCAAAATCGCTAGCCCGACGTCCCGGGGCTAGCGATTTTGCCAGTCGGGCTACCAAAATCGATCTCTGCCCTGCCCGTCGGGCTGTCATAGGAAGGAAAAATATATGTCAATGCTTTTGCATTCTTTCGGAAATGTAGCTGGGTAATTATGTCATTGGCATCGGTGAGCCACTGTCAATATGTGACATATTGAAATCGCGTTTGAATTTGCGCTTGTTTTTTGCGCTTGTTTTTTGCTTTCACTTTGCAATCGCGCGAACTGTGTATAGAGAGCGACAGCACTGATTGATGAGTGACGATAATTTGCGCACCAATTCCTCTGACATTGTCTTATCAATCATTAGCTTACTATGCAAACCTGACAAGTGAAATCTCCCGCAGCTTAAACATGTGAGAGGTTGATTGCGCAGAGAATCGCTGAGCGTTATGTGAGTGCCTGTGTAAAAGCAGCAGGATATATATTTTAGTTCTGCTGAGCCAAATAAAACAGGTCAGCGTGAAGAAGTGACAGCCAAAGAAAAGCTTACCACAAAACGTAAAAGTTATGACAAATCAGACTGTAAGGCAAAAAGAAAGTGCAGCTTTATGGTTTCATGGCTGCAATATGACGAGCTATATAACCAGGCGTGCACATAAGTGGTCTGCAGGTGTGCATTCACTGTCAAAATAAAAAAAGCGCACAAGATAAGAAGTTGCAACGCGTGTTTGCGTACATAGGATTTTCTGGAGGAGGACAGACATTTGTTTAGAACTCTTAAAAATGTTGAAGAAGCTCCTTTAAGCAATTACTTTGGTGTTCCTCCACCTCCAAAGAAATGTCAGAAGGAGTCCGAAGCAAAGAGTGAACTACCACTGGCAAAATCTAGCAGTCTTTGCAAACTTCAAAAAGCCAATGGCCTAGATCTTCGTTCCACTTGCCTCTCACCCGTGACTTCAGTGGAAATTTCAAATTCAAGATCTGACACAGACTGATTCATGTCCTACAGTTCTTACAAGTTCATAGAAATTTCTGTTCAAATAGAACCAAGTATTTGAGTTCATGATTGTAATTTTTATACAATGTTGTAATTTGTGTTTCAGGAATTTTTTGATTAATGTTTTGTTTCCGTTACAATATTATACTTTTATACATCAATGTATAATATTGTAACGGAAACAAAACAGGAAACAAAACATCAATCAAAAAATTGCTCTCTTTTTTATTCGGGCTACTTAAATTTATTTTGGGCTACCAAAAACTGAAGAGTCCCTGCCCGAAGGGCTACCAGGGATTTTGAAATTTTGCGAGCCCTGCAGTGTGACTACCTGACAGAAAATGACAGTGAATGCACATTTTTGCCCAGATCTGGCCTTTTAAAGCTATGTGGTCTTAAACTTTTGATCAGCTGTAAAACAGCCTGTTTCAGTTTAAGCATTGTTTTCAGTAAATTCTCCAAAAAATGTTTTTTCTCACTCCCACTTCTTCTTGTTGCATATTGAAGCTCTACTTGTAACCTTGTTAGGATCCAACGATGCAAAATATGATTGTTTGCCATTTTTCAAGTGGCCCTAAACTTTTGATTGGGACTGTACATACAGTCATTTAGAGCTCATGCAAAATTATGCTGAATGTTCTTCAAAGTCTTTTAACCTGACAAGGCAAAGGCCTTTTAACTTAGTTAGTGATCTTAATTGACTACAACTAGTAGTTTTCTCAGCTGCATCCAAGCGTTAGTGTAAAGCATGCTGCAACCAGAGTGAGTTGGGCTCAGCACCTTAGTTCCAGTGAAACCAACTCTTAGTGCTCTTACTAGCATACCAAGATATTTTGTACAATTTCATGTTCCAACATGACTGTGTGCACCAGTGCACAAAGCAAGCGCCATAAAAATCCCATAAACACACTAAACCTAAACCTTGTGGGAAACCTTCCCAGATCAGTGGAAGCTGTTGCAGGTGGAAAAGGTGGGCCAACATCATACTAAACCTACGAATTAAGAATGGGATGTTTAAGTTTATGTGCATGTGAAGGCAGAGGAGCAAATACTTTTGGCAATATAGTTTATGTATTAGCGCTGTATTCAAATTCATAGAACTGTTTGATGCATTTTATGTTTGTTTGGTCTGGTGTAATTTCAATTTTCATGCTGTGTTACTTAGTGTCCTCACCCTCAGGTTGTTAGTGGCATAAGCATATGCATGTCAGCATCCACTTAATGAGGGATGCAAAATGCAGAGTATTACAATTCAGTATAAAATCTTTGGCTTAAATTCAGCCTTTTTATGAAACTTATAATATGTATGTTAAATTATTTTTTTTATTAATGCATACATAATTATGGTTTTACCCTACCTACCTATCCTATACAAACATGATCAGTACATATGTTTACTGGATTTTACTGTAGTATAATCCAGTCAGGTACAGCAGTTTTATGATGGCTTAAAAAAATCCTCCAATTAGAATAGAGACAGTTGAGTAGATTGTAGAGGTGTTGGGAAAAGACCATTAATGACCACAATGTAGGACTGCACACTAAACCTTACATCTTTCGTATTGGAAGGCTCACTCAACACTACACTTTATACTTGGCAGCAGACAACAGACAGGCAGTATTTAGATGATAATAGAAACCACAAACACAGCTAAATATAACTCAAGATAATAAATACCGGGTGCATGTTCAGCAGGTGGATACAGACACAAGTCCAATAAGCAGCTGCTTGCTAATGTTTGCCAAATTGATTTAAAAATCTATGATATGTCAGTGTTGTGTTCCTTAGTTGTTTGTGTTGCTTCCAAGCGGTTAAAGACATCAATGATTGCAGGTTTTATAGCTTTAAATAAAGACAGAGACAATGATCTCCTATTTTTCTCCTATTTTTGTGTCAGCTCTTGCTCTTAGAGATTTTATTGAGAGGATGAGTGGATTCAGCTGCTGTATACAGTATGAGGTACACAAGAAAACAGACTAGTAACACTGCTTCTCAAATCTCCACACTTATGGTCTCATAGTTCTAAACCAGAAATGCATTTTTCATGAGTGAAGATCATCAAAAGAGAAAATGCACATTCAGAGCACCTTCCCTATTTCAAGCAATAATTTGGGGGGGTTTTTTGGCAGCGAGTAACAGTGAAATCACTGAAGCCCCGACTAGCTGGAGATCTTTCTCCACTCTGCTTTGTCCCTGACGGCTCACAGAACTGTATTATACAGATGCACAGCTTGTGAAATCCGGGGCTGATGCCAGTACCGGTTTTTATGATAACCATTTGGCCGGTACTAGTGCCTTTGTGCATTCTAATTTAGTGTTGTTGTTGACCCTTCTAGTGCCAGGCAAGTAAAAAAAATTTAAAAAAAAAACGTGAGGGAAAAAACGTCTAAGCACAAGATTAATGTGACCCAAAACCTAAACTTCAGCCACTGCCATAGTTAAATGTTAATTATGTGGTATGTATGTTTAGCTGATGTATTGGTAAATCCCTAGTTAAACGTATTTGCCCATGTAACCCTTAATAATAAGCATGCTGTCAATTAAAGGTCACACAAAGTGATTGTAATCAGCAGTAAGAGAGTGATAGTAGATATCATTCCTGCAGCCTTTGCAGAAGGACTATTGCTGACTGATTCCCTCCCAGCAATGTTATTATTTGCGTTGTTTATGTCATGCATTCATTATTTTTTTGATCAAGCTTTTTCTGTTTACTCAGCAGCAGTGGAAGCAGCACCAGTTTAAATAAGCTTTGAATACAGAAAGCTGTGTTAGTATTTAAAATGTAATTTGTGCGTGTCGTTGTTGCACTGACACCACATTTCATCTTTGCTTTGTATTTTCTGTTCTCTAAAGATTTTCATGCCAACCTGCTTAAAAAAACGATATCCTCTGTCTGTCATATGTGTGACAGTTATCTACACTCACACTAACAAATTAAAGGAAAAAATAAAAATGAACAACAGAAAATTGTTTCTTTTTTTTTCAGTGACATGAAATATGAACCTCTGTCTTCCTGTCTCATACTCTTCAGGTGGAAGGAGCAGCATATATGGGTTCGTTTTTATGGAAATCTCGTAGTATTGGTTTGTGGAACCGGTCTAGAGGAGAAAATATGTTGGACAGTGGAGCTCCCTTCTACGATACCTACCAGACTTCGGATGGGCAGTTCATGGCTGTTGGTGCCATTGAACCTCAGTTCTACAAACAGCTACTTAAAGGTTTGTTGACTCATTTGAATCAACAATAGGAAACATTTATGGTGGCTAAGAATAAAGTTTAAGGTTCAATCCAAAAATGAATGAATCAGAAAACTGCCTGTAACCCATCCAATCATGATTCTGATCAATATTTGAGCAAAGTGAAGCATTACAGTACACTGCCAAAGTCTCGAGCTAGCCCCCATTGCTTCATATTTTACTTTGAAAATTGGAAATCAATGCAGCGATTTGTTGAAACGGGCAAAAACTGAAACTGAATTCTTACAACAACTTTTACTCTTCAACACAGCTTGGATTCTCCTACACAAGCTTTTTTGTCATTTTTAAATGGTCTTCAGGAATATTTCTCCTGACTTGTTGAAGATCATTCAAAGCGCTTCTTTGGATGTTGGCTGCTTTTTGTTTTGTTCTCTGTCAAGATGATCTTTCAGTAATATCTTTTTCAGTGATAACTCTTTCAGTAATCTTGAGGTCTGGGTTCTTTCTATCCAGGTATTCTTTTACTGCATTGACAGTGTGTTTTTATGCTGAAAAATTAAGCCATAGCCAATCAGATGCTTTCCAGGTGGAATCACATGGGGGATCAAAATCGGACAGTAGTTTTCTACTTTCATAATTCCATCAGTTTTGAAAACATGCCCAACACCACTGGCGGAAATGCAGGCAGAAACAGAAAATTTAGCATACCTCAGCTTTCTCTCCCTGTTTGCCTTCCTCAACAACAGCGTTTTTAGAGCCATGCTTCCACTGAGACTAGTTCTGATGAGGCTTCCGTGGATGAATCAACTGAAGGGCCAGATGCATCTCTCAGCTTCTGTGTCAGGTGTGGATTTTTTTTTTTACCTTTTTCATAAGGACGTGACTTTCAGATACTGCTCATCTGCTGTAGAGTTTTTTGGTCCTGTCACTTTTTTTCCCTATCCACCTGTCCAGTTTCCTCAATATTTTTTACATAATGTACATCATGCACATGTGTCAAGTTTTCAGCTAATGGCTCAATGGTGCAAAAGCTATTGAAGGCCTGTCAAACTGTCATCCCCTGAGTTAGGTGCCTTTTTGCGGCTTGCGCGATTCATAGGTCAGTATTATGTGGCGCAACATTTCTCTAAAAATGGCCAAAAAAGAATGACGAGCCGCCTCTTATCTCTCAGTAATATGAAGTGTTGGTAGGTCTGCACGGCTTCAGGGTGCAGCACGTCACCATCAATTTCTAGGTCAATGCCTGAGAGTAGTTTGTCATCACGAAACTGCCCCAGTGGGAAATGTCCCGTGGGAAGAATTTCCAGAGCTGGCGGGACGTCATTCTAAGGACCCGCACTTCCAGGACTCTTGCCCCGCATTCACCGTGCCACCACGTTGTGCAGTTTCCGGGCCCACACAAAAGGATGGTCCTCCCCACTCAGCCTCCAGGCCCAATCGGTCCGGCACTTCCCAGCAGATGTCAGTGAAGCTGCCGCGCGAGGTCAGCGGCAGACTCAGAGCTGCCATCTGAGCTTCCCTTGACAGCAGTGGAAGCAGCCGCGGCGCCCACTGGAACGTTTCCAGGAAGACCCGGGGGTCGTCACGGCCCCCCATCCATGCATTGCCACCAACAGTGGAGGAGGGGGTGGCAACGTTGCAGCCCCGACCAGCTGCTCCAGGACCTGAGTTTGCCGCTCCACCTGATCTTGTAGCTTCTCCAGCTACTCCAAATGAGTGACCACCTGATCGTGGTTCATCTCAGCCAGTATCTGCGCCAAAATTTGCAATAGCTGGGCGGGTGGCACGGCTTGTGGGTCCGACATACCAGCTTGGTTTTGGCACCACTGTAGAGATTGACCCGACACTGATGTTTTATGCTTGGGAGGGTTTTTTTAAGCGACACATATATGGCTGTACATTTTGGTACCTGCTTCTCGACTTTTCAGCCAGTTGGCAGCACAGCACACACTCCTCCTCTGGTCTCTGGCTTCACTATGTATAAAGGGAGAAACCTCCTTAGTCAAATCACTGCATGTCCCTCCAGCCCCCTTGAGCTCACTGCCCCACACCTCCGCCACACAGTAAAACTGACAGTATCGATTTCAGTTTTCTACTCACAGTAACATTAATGATTGTATTCACTGTTATAAATAGAGTTACCTTTTATATATATTAGTATATTTTACATATATATATAGATATATAGATATATATATACCTTTTATGTATTCATTATATGAAAATACTGTGGTGCTGATCACTCCTGTCTTCTGTATTTGGCTGAAAGAGAAATTGTGCATAAGAAATTACAGAAAAAAACTGCTTTATAAAAGTCAGTGCTTAAATCCTGCACATGGAGTCATTATTCATTATTTAGTAGAGCAGTAACGAGTGGTTAAAATGATTACATCATGTGGCCAACTTGGACCTTCAGCAAGATCAGCAACCCATATTGAGATGAAAGTGTTGGCTGCTTCTGCACCAGCTTGTTATACGGAAGTTTATTTAACTTGATATTACTTTTGGGTCATAAAAAGTTTTTTTTTTGGTTTTTTCTTTCTAGGCTTAGAGTTGGATGCTGGAGAGTTGCCTTCTCAGATGAGCTTTGATGATTGGCCAGAGCTCAGACGAATCTTCACAGAGCGTTTTGCCTCAAAGAGCCAGGCGGAGTGGTCAGAGATTTTTGATGGGACTGATGCCTGTGTTACACCTGTGTTGTCTTTTGACCAGGTGAGCTCACACCCACATAACCGGGAAAGAGGCTCTTTCATGAAGGACTCCAGTGGGGAAGAAAGCCCCCGACCAGCTCCGGTTCTGTCTCGCACTCCTGCTGAGCCTTGCCTCACCTCCGACCCCGTTACTGGAGAACACACGGCTGAGGTCCTACAGGAGTACGGCTTCACATCCCCACAGATAAACCAGATGCTGTCAGCAGGAGTCATAGAGTGCAATGCTGTGAAGCCAAAGCTGTAAACAAACAATCAAAACAGTCAAGTTATAAATGTTTGAAAGTCACACAGTGGCACCACCTTTTAAGATTTGAAGTAATTAACCATGTGATTGACATACTGGAAATAAACAACTGATTTGGATAAAGCAAAGCTACATGCAGAGCACATTTGAGTGACTAACAGTAAGATCTGCCATTCAGATTGTGTCGAACATAACTGTGAACAAATCAAAAGAGAAACTAAGAAAGTTATTTTCTTTTCATAAGCTAGACGTCCACAGACTATGTGAGTGAATTTTTTTTTTTTGCAAAGCACAACTACTCTATTAATCATAAACTACTGATATCTGCTAAATTATCCAGCTCAGGGTGAGCAATGGTCATACATAGCAAAAGAGTATTGGATATCTCCTGAAAGCTCAGCAGTACCAATAACATTAAATTAATTAGACTTTGTTGTTGTTTTGCTCTCAACAGCTTCTGATTTGTGTGCACTAATTCTGACACACGATTGTTTAGAAAAAATTGTTGTAGCCAGACATGACGTCACCCACTAAAATCATCTTTTCAAGACTTTGGCTTGGGGTTTCAAAGCTCACCCTGCGTTTTTTTTATTCTAAAGAAGGCCATAATTTACACGATGAATGTCAAGCTGTATTAAATGAGATCAGAAACCAGTGTTTGTGATTCATCGGTAAACTGTTTACTGAAGTTTTCAATTAGCATTAGGCTTGTTTATATCCAGGGGAGGTGCCCCCTGCTGGCTAATTGAAAGAATGAAGTTCTGAGGGACTTCATGGGCTTAACTTTTCAAAACCACGTGGAGACCTGTGTCTAACATTCAGTAGATCCGACTTTCGTGTTGCACTAACTGCACATTTCAGAGACAGGAAACGTTACGCCCACAAAGTGAAAGTAAAACTACTGCATTGATTATGTTGACAGGAGGCAACTTGGTCCTTTTTTGTGTAAGTGAAGTTTAAGTCACTTACCAATATCTCTGTTGCAAGCTACTAATGCAACTCTGCAAGCACAAGTTAGGAGGCTCTGAAGATGATTCAGATTGACTAAATAATTACTCAGTAGCTCATTGGGTATACATGTTCAGCTGCTTGTTAATCCTAATCCAATTAGCCAGTCACCTGCTGAAGTTCAAACTGAGCGTCAGAATGGAGACGGAAGCTGATTTAAGTGATTTTAAACAGGGCACAGATGTTGGCATTTCAGAAACGGCCTATGGTGGATAAGAGTTACAGAGATACATGCATGCATGTGTGTATGATTGATTGATTGACTAACCTTGTAGTTATGTGAAGAGAACAAGTAAACTGCATTACCTAAATACAAATGATGTGGAAGAACATGAGAAATTACCATAGTTATGTTTAGTATGCCTCGAGACAGTCAGTAACATCTCAGAAATATTATTAAATATTTATTTAAAGCCCACTACTAATAAATACAGACCTTTAAATTTAAATTTTAGAGCCCCAATCTGCTCAGCAGAGAAGCTGGTGAAGCAAAGAAAAGATGTGCAAATGAGATACTTCCCTCCCTACGTATTCATAAATACTTGCAATCCCTCATAGCTGTTGTTAGTCGTGCATATTAAAAGTGCTAACGGGTTTCCAGAGGATTGAAAACATAAATGAAACATAAACATAGTTTCACAACAGTCTAAAACTTAAAAGAAAAATAATGTAGGTGTGTGTATATTACAGTCTTATTACAGATGGCTCCCTAAAGTATTTCCTAAGAAGCTGAAAATTTTAAAATACACATACAGGAGGGTAAGGAAATCCTCACAGGAGATATTGCATTCTTTAGGAGCTTCCATTTCTTTTCTCATCTGTAACATTTTGTACATCACAAGTTATTCAGTCATCTTGCTGCATATTTGCATCGCTTCACTGCAGTCCACTGGTGCCGCTAAAGGTTTGAATGATTTTGCTCCTGAAGTAAATCAGTCTCTCTCCCACCCCCCGACTTCATCGAAAGTTGGCAAACACCTCCACAATGCCTTTTTAAAATGCAAACATATTCCTCTTCCCTGGAGTATTGCAACACGTCTGTTTGTACAGTATATATCATTCCACTGTGATCGCATCCTTTAAAGACAGAACAGGGAAGTACAGCAGGAAGTACTAGAAGTAACAGTGACCCAGTGTGCCGAGCGGTGTGCTTTAATGTCTGTAAAACTAGCAAAGCTTTAATGACTCACCGTATATTTAAAATAATTGGCTGCGTTGGGAATACATGTAAACAAGGACAAATGTCATTTGATTGAGAGAGAGCAGAAGTGTGCAAAGATTTAAGGTCAGTCCTTCAGAAATCAAGGTTCTCTCATTTGCTCCTTAATGACAGACATTTTTTTTTATTCGTAGTCAGGGAGCTGAAATGTTTACCTCTAAGATGATGATGACCTGGAATTTATGGCATTCAAAATCAAATAAAAAAAGTTTTTAAAAATGATAATGAGGTACTTTCTCCTGGAAAAATAGTGGAAACTGATTGTAGTATGCCCTAATTAGGAGTCCTCCCTGAGCCACGTATACAGTATCTACATATCCTCAGTATGTAGCACTACACTAAGAAACCTTTGGTCACAGTGGGCTTTCATAGACTGGCAACATTCCCACTACTTCCCAGTAAAGCTAACATAATCTTTGACTCTTTACAACTGAGTGTTTCCCTCCATCTAGCAATAGCAGAGTTGCCAGCTTTGTTTACCTGGTCACTTTTTACTTGTTTCTGCATTTACTATTACACATTGTGCTGCAGTGTAAGACCTTGAGACATGTAAGAATGTGAGGAATGTCTGCGTTATGACTTGAAACATCTGACTCTCATCATGTCAGGTCAAATACAGGGCAACTGAATGTGAGCTTGCATCATGGGGTTACCATTAAACACACTTTCATGTGAACGACTGTCAGAAGTTTTAAGGAATAATGTAAAGCGAGAATGGCTTCAAAAATAATACTGTGATTTTCTAACTATAGCTGTTATAGTGTACAGAGAAAAACAAGTGATCTGCTATGAGGAGGCTTTATGAGGAGGCTTTGCTTGAGCTGTAGCTGTTCCAAGTACAGTTGTCAGTACAGTTGTTTACATGTCAAAAATTTAATCCACAAATTTTCAGTATGCTTGATGTCGTGGCTTTGGCAGGTCCAAAAGCTTAATGGAGCCATTTCTACATAACTGCAGGCCACCAGTGCAAACAATTGTACATAAATACAAGTTATTCAGTTATGTCACTGATGTATATAAACTGTCACCCTCAGATGGAAGGAAATTGTTTAGCATGCACAGGAACAACCCAGGAAGCACCAACCCTGCCATGAAACTGCTGGAAAACCAGCATCATTGTCCACAGTGAAGCAAGTTTTACATCGCCATGGACTGAGAGGGTGCTGACCAAGAACAAAGCTCCTGCTCTGAAGTCAACACCGTCAAGCTTGATTAAAATTTTCAGCATATGGATTAGCCAAATGCCTTCTGAGGAAAAGTTTTTTGGTCAGACGAGACAAAGATTGAGCTAACTGGTCACAATGACAAGAGATATGTTTAGAAGAAGAAAAGTGAGACCTAAGAACACTGTACCAACTGTAAGCATGGTGGTGGTAGCATCATGCTCTGGGACTGTTTTGCTGCCAGTAGTACTGGTATATTGCACAATTTGGATGGAGCAATGAAGGAAAACCACCTCCAATTTTAGCTTCACCTGATATCAACAGGCTAATAGTTAAAACTTGGATACAACTGGGTTCTCCAGTAAGGCACACACATCAAAGCGTATTTTGGAATAGATAAAAAAGGCTAACATTAAACTTCTGAAATGACCTTCCCAAAGCCCCACCTTCAACTCTCTTTTGACCCTGCGTGGATTGGAGAAAATCCAAAATAAATTCAAACTTGTACATCTAATTCTTGTTTTTAAAGCTATTAAAGATGTATGCTGTACAATCCTTCCACTCTGGAAAAAGAACAGTTCAAAGAAATCATTGTGTGTGTGAATGGGTGCATGACTGGATGTGTAAAGTGCTTTGGGGTCCTTAGGAACTAGTAAAGTGCTATACAAATACAGGCCATTTACCATTTACCATTAAAAGCTCAAAATTACTGTGACGTTTATGCATCTGCAGTTCCACAACTATAATGTAAAAACTGCTTTGTATTTAGAATGTCTCTAACAGTTCTTTTAATGCCCACACAGACTCCATAGTGCTTACATCAGATGTCTCTACTATAAAGCAGGAATGGGGTTTAGCAAGGTAACTTTAGACTTGGGGTTTCAAAGTTAAAGAAGAGGAAACATAAGTCTCTAATAAGGATTTTAATTGCCTTGCAACATTTTGAGCTGTTCCTCAGACTTCAGACGCTTTAGAAGTCTTGACGCTTTACTTTGTGGATCTGTCTCTTTTTCTAATAGGCTAGATCTTTTTTTTTTAATCTTTTTTTATTAAGTATCACTTCAGCATTCATAAAGCTGAATATTAGGATATATTGGTTGTCTGTTCTAAATATGAACATGACAAACACAAACTAATCTATAAAGTGATATCATATGCACAATGTAGAGCAGTCTCAAAGAAAGTGGATTCTACAGTGTAGTGGTTTACATTTTCACCTAAAATAACAAAAGCTCCCCAGTTTGATCCCACAAAGAGAAACCAGTCCCTTTGGCATTGTCTCAAGAAGGGCATCTGGTGTAAAAAATAAAAATCTGTCAAATCAAACATGTGGAGCTGCTTGCCATGATGACCCCTTGTGTGCATAAGGGAGCTGCCGGGAGCAGCATTCATTAGAAAATGAAAATGACCTTTTTCTTCTCACTTCCTACGTCTGACTGCTCCCACCTTTACCCCAAGGGATCACATGTACCATCACTTGATTAACTGAAAGTACTTCTGTAGTCAACCACAAGCCCCTTGTGATTTCATGGTTTATTGTAGGAGTCGTCCATCATAGCATGTGCTTTGAGGAGCCTTTGCATTGACAATAGCTTTATTTGTAAGGCACTTTTTTAAAACACAGAGGTACAAAGTGCTTCAGAGTTTGAAACCACACATTATATATAAGTGTACGTGTTCCAGTAGTCAAACATATAGACTTTTATAGATACATCATATGGAAAATATTTCCAAAAAGAGTAAAACAAAGGATTGAGTAGATGCTGACATAATTAGTTTTCAGCAGTCATTTAAAGCAAACCAGTTCACTGAGTGCATCATTTGTCCAGTGGAGGTTCTGAAGTCTTAAAGCCTTAAAGCCTGTCTCCATTTATCAAAGGCTGTCGAGCATGGCTTTTTAAATAAAGGTCACATAGATGCATCAGATTCCAAGAAAGACTATTCTTATAGATTCATCGCTGTCAGTATTTACTGACTCATCACTATAAAAGTACCTCTTACTCTGTAATTTACACTGTTGATCAGGTGAAAGTTAAATTAAAGAATCTTTGAGAAATTGGTGATGGGGCTAAAGAGATTTATTATCCTTAAAATTATTATAAGTGTCTCTTATCCATACATCTAAGGTTGTTTCATCCATTCATTTTATTTCTGTCTGATTATAGCACATCAAGGAGTATTTTCCAAAATCAAGGGGAAAAAAGAGCAGCTATATTTCAGAAAGAAAGCGTGTAGGAAACAGAAACAACAGCGTATTTGTGCCTACCTCTCATACATAATGCCATGGTTAGCCACCAGAAACTGACAATGCAGAAAACAATATTTCACAGTTAAATTCATTTTAAATAAATCAAGTAGTTTTCTTAACTGACACATATTTAAAATGGAAAGTGCCACCTAAATTACTGTCATCACTGGTATTATTCCATACATTTGTTACATCAACAGAAAACCTTTTCCTCCCTGTTGATGAATCTGGGGATGTCCCCCCCCCCCCCCCCCCAAGATGAAAGATGGTCCTCGTTAAAGGGCACAGTCGTACTTAAAGGTCACAGATTACAGAAGTTTACTCCTACATCTGTCTTCCTGAACTGTCTGAACAAAATGTTACTGAATGACACTGGCAGTGCTTCAGTTATAGCCTATCCACACTTTTACTTTACAAAATAGCACCAAATAACCACATGCAGCCGAAACTTTGGCCCTGACCTCTTTTAAGGCGAATAAACTTAACAAGATGACATTGTTAGGTATTTTTAGACACAGGAGAGGGAATATAACACAATTCTGGCCAACACACTACCGCAGGATTCACAGCCAGCAAAGAGTTTCTACATTTCAGGCCATGGTTCACCATGTGAGTGTATGCAGGCAAGCGTGTGGCGACTGTAATTAAGCCATCACAGCCAGGTCATTAATCACACCCTTAATCCAGCCTTTCAGATGACTTCCTGTAGGCTCACTGCCAATCCAATTAATGGAAAATTAATGATGAATTATATCTTATCCTCAGTTTGGATAACACATTTGCCTGAAGCTTTGTTTTTTTCGTGATCCATGTCTATTAATATTCTGTCACACAGTGCATATAAACAGTAGGTTGTATTGTGTGGAGCCCATTAAAGTGACTCTTGATCACGGCCAATTTTTACCCTCAAGTCAAACTAAAATAATCTAAAAATTATTATTCATGATTGAAATCAAAAGCTTGGAATTTATTCAAACTCTACAAAATCACTAAGAAGTTCCAGATGTGTTTGATATATTTTTGATGTTTCCTGGCATTATCTGTAGGATAGATGGACGGGTGCCTTGAATTATGCCTTTATTAAACAATGAGAATGTCAGTGTGCAGCACAGTGATAATCCTTTCATCATTTCTCGAAGATCTCTCGGTGGTTTAAAGAGGCAACTATGAGACGGTATGTTAATGTTTAAAACAGTTATGAAAAAAAATAACATGAAATTTCTCTCTAGGATATATTTCTCTCTTTGTAAAATTAATCACACATCAGGAAAAGTGCTCTATAGAGCACAAAACCACAAACACAGTCAAGAGATCCAGTCCATCCATGTGAAGTAGCTGAGATGAAGCAGTGCATAGTTCTCTGCCTGTGTCATCACTCATCTGCTGACCAAAATGAAACACAGACTTAGCCCTAATCAAGTTTAGGCAGTTTTTTTTTTCACTTCCTGTACTGTTGTTCGGGTAAATGTTTAGATCCAAAAGCATGAAAGAAGACCATGGCATCAGCTGCTAGTTTCTGAAGTCCTGGTTTAAAGCCTTTCAACCCTTCTTCTTTTTTCAGTTGCTCCCTCTTGGTTGCAAAAAAAAACCTGGATGTGATGAGAAAGGATTGGTCTGTCTTTGAAACTGCATACTTATTGGCTAATGACTTGTGATCGATAACTCATTAGTCAAAGAGCGTGCAGTCCCTAAAAGATGGACTGAGACCAAAAACCCAACAGGAAAGTGTTTGTGGAGGTCATGACAGAAAGCTGTTTTCCCATATACTTCCATAGGACTGGAAGTCTTTTTGCACTGGGTTAATTGTTCCAACCTCAACAATTAAACCATGTTTTATTATGTCTAGAGGGTAAATTAGAGAAAAAACAAAGTTCTCTTAACATGGCATCCTTGGGTAAACATAAATGTCAGCATGTTAGCTTATTTTACGCGTATTTTAACTGGCACTTGTCCTTTATATGAATCTTTTAAAGACTACCAATATGAGTTCAGTGCTTCCAAACTGCCTTTTTTTATTTGTGTGTTTTTAGGTTAAAAGAGTTGTGACTATTAAAGAAACAGGCGGTCAAAGTAAATTCTCCTGAGCCTGTTTTGATGTCATGGAGATTTGATTAAGACCACATGAAAGACTTTTTCCTGGAAATGCTAATAATTCACAGAAATCTGAATCAAGCGGTTTAGTTAATAAAATGCTTTGCTGTTGTTTTTTGTTTTTTTAATCACTCAAGATGTTTGGAAACCACTTAATCTTGATGATATAATATGTTGCAAGAGAAGTTCAGCTATGAGATAAGAGGCATGAAATACTATTTCAAATGAATTTAAACTCATAAAAAAGAAACAAGTACAAATAGCTCAGGATTTTCTAACTTCATTTAATGTAATTGTTAGCATTTTATTCTGGACTGGACCTCTGGGAAGTGGTACATCACTCCAGGGTGTCCTGTCACGCTGCTTAGCACTGATTTGTCCTAAAAGATTAATCCTGTGGCTTTATTATAGAGATGGGGACTTATACATACTGGGGACAACTGCTGGAAAATATACTTTCAGGATGAGGTCTGAATGGTTGAAGTACGAACAAAGGATGGTTTGTGTGTTACTTGCATGCAGACTGCGTGTCTCCTGGTTCATATCCTCTGATGATACACACAAGATGCTAATTTTGAGAAAGACACTTAAATTTGAGACTGCCCTTTCGAGGTAGCAGCCTTAGGTAACTGTAACTGCCAAGTATTTAGAGGTCACAGCATTCTAAGACACTCTACTGCTATATCTAATGTCGTCATCCACACTTGAAGAGCTTGACAATCAGCCTTTTTTCTTCTTTACTACAACACCAATAAAAACTTGGCTCCAATAAGCACATGATGAGATGGTGACAGTAAGAGAGACAGTGGATCCACACAACAAAGTAAAATTCCCAATTGTTATTTATAATGTTTACACAAGAAGTGATTTATATAACCTTAAATTAAAGCAGGGATGGAACTGAAACTAAATGGTAAAGAAAAAGGGAGATGTTCCTTAAAATAGTAGATATGAAAGCAACAGGGGTGATGAAAAATGTAACAATATCGTAACAAAATAAACTAACAAAAAAGAGAATTAACTTATTCTGACCTAACTATGATTAAACTGAGATTAAAACAAAATCAAGAGGTTTGGGGAGGGGGTCAAAATAATACAAATGCACCTGAGCCTTGAGGCGACATTTGTTGTGATTTGGCGCTATATAAATAAAATTGAATTGAATTGAAATTGAACTGAGCTGCCATTAGTGCTAAATTAATATTGATAATTATGGATTGCAGTTATAGGGATTTTTTTTATGGTATAGTAGTGAGGACAGTGTTTAATGATTGTAATGGTTATACAAAAAACCCTAATTGAAGATTTAAGAAATCAAATCTATTTATCACGGCTGCTATGTCTTAAGTAAAACAGCACATGATATCATAATAGGCCTTTTTCTCCAAGTGTTTCAAAACCACCCCCACGACTTGACATTTATTGATGTCAAGTCATACATTTTGTGTATATTTATTCTAAATTGATCTGTAGCTCAAAATTTGGCATACACATGAGGCAATAATACTGTGGAGGCATGAAATATAACCAAAATGCAAGAGTTAACTGGTAATGTTACAAAGGCAGGCTGCTTAAATGTACAATTACCACCCCTCTCCTTACCCTGCCTCCAACCAAAAACTGAATACCTGCACAAAATGACATTTATTCAGTTTTGAGTTGCATAAAAAAATCAGTCAACTAAACTAACCCCCTAAATTAGATTTGCAACAATTAGGTTTACATCATAGCTGCCATAAATTAACAGTATTTAATTTTTTAACAGTATTTCGAATGACCAAAATCATTCTGTAATCATTCATTCATCAGTATGCACAAGCTGTTTATTCAAATCTATTATTTTTAATGCCAAAATATAATTATTGTTGTTATCCACAAATGTTCAAATTAATTGCTTTACAAATATGCTGATAAAAAACAGTAAAGCACACTTTTGGATTAAGATCACACATTACAAATATTTACTTGCACTCCTAAACAGATAAATATTGTTTTAGCTGTTGTTTCAGTTGTACAGCACACTAGTGTGCCGGCTCACGTTTAGATAGAAAAACATGAATTTAGCTTTGTGAATTCAGTAATCTTTACTTGTTTTAAAGTAAACACTACTGGCCAGTCATTAGTGGCCAGTAGTGCCACCCATTGACAAATCACACTCAACCCCGTGAGCTGCCCGAGGCCTTTACTAGACAGAGTCTTGCTCAGACCTTCACATGCAAAATAAAGCTGCGTGGCGCTTGAACTCTTTACTCAGCTATGCAGTAGTGAAGAGGATTAACTCAAGCCAAGCGCCAGTTTTGGCATTTCATCCATCCCTGACGGAGAGAGACTACCCAAAGCAACTTCTTTGCCTCTCTTCATCTAAATCTCCTCTTTGCTCCCTTCCTGTTCTCTTTTTCTCCTTCTGTCCTTTACCCCCCCTCATTTTCAATTATGACTCTGTTATCAGAAGATCAGTCTGTGAGACCCCAACCCTGTCGGATCTCTGAGCCTGGCAAACACATCAGCACTTCTCTGCACCAGTACTCAACAGACTGCAATGGCAGCAATGTGGACTACGTAGACAGTGTGGAAGACTCTGTCTTTGGAGCTGTGGAGCCTCACAGGCGCTCTCGGGGGCGCCTTATTCTCCACGGCCTGGTCATGTTTGGAAGGGAATTCTGCTATGCCGTGGAGGCAGCTTTTGTCACGCCGGTGCTCCTGAGTGTGGGCCTGCCCCAGAGTCTGTACAGCTTGGTGTGGTTGATCAGCCCCATCCTGGGCTTCCTGCTCCAGCCCATCATCGGTTCAGCCAGCGACTATTGCCACTCGCCGTGGGGCCGGCGGAGGCCTTACATCCTGGCACTGGGCATCCTCATGCTTGTGGGAATCACCCTGTTCCTTAATGGAGACGCTGTCATCTCAGGTGAGGGATCAGTGAAGAAAACTTGAGGGTGAGGAATTCAGACAGAACAAGAGTGGAGGTAGTGTGCTATCTGTAATCTTGTTATGTCAGAAAATGCTTTGAGGCCATGCAAGCTTTGATTTAAAAGTATTCCAAAGATTTACTATCAGGCTCCACTCCTGTGGCTCCCAGTTTGGATTCGGGAAACAGGCACCCTCTCTACTTTGAAGAATAGGCTTAAAGCTTTCCTTTTTGATAAAGCTAGGGCTGAATCAGGTGACCCTAAGCACTCTCTTAGTTACACTGCAATAAGCTTAGACTGGTGGGAGGGGCTTCCTGTGATGCACTTAGCATTTTTTTCTTCATTCACCTTGTTTCACTCTCTGTGTTTATACACCACTCGGCATCTAATCATTAGCCATTATTAACCTATGGCTCTCTTCCACAATAAATGAATGTCTCTTTCCCCTCAAGCCCAACCAGCCAGGGCAGATGGTTGCCCCTCACTGAGCCTGGTGTGAGCCTCCTGTTAAAAGGGAGTTTTTCTTTCCCATTGTCACCAAATGCTCCTGTGATCATTGGGGTTTCTTTCGAATATTGTAGATTCTTTACCTTACATACCTTATATAAAACACATTGAGGTGATTGTTGTAGGAATTGGTTTGATATAAATAAATATGAACTGAACTGATTTAGGTTTTGCTGTCTTCTTTTACCTGCAGGACAAGGTTAAGGGCAAGTTTCAACCTCTTTGCAAGACTTTTAAAGACTCTGAATCCAAATTTCTACTTGTGCACAGATTTTGGGGGATAAAATGATACATTCATCATGAAAGGAAAAAGTAGGGCCCAGAGATGCTCCATTTGAATCCATTAGACTCCAAACAGCATTCCAAGAGCGTCTGCACACAAAAGAATCTGTTACCATAAAAAGCAATATTAGGATGGGTAAAAAGCCTTCTCTTAAAAAACAGAAACACTAACTGATTCACTGCTGGCAGTGACAGCGTGTGTGTGATAGTGTGGGTGGCTGTAGCTCAGGTGGCAGAGCGGATCAGCCACTAACCAGAAGGTCGGTGGTTCAATCCCAGGCTGCTCCAGTCTGCATGCCAAATATCCTTGGGCAAGATACTAACCCCATGTTGCTCTCCGATGCATCCATCGGAGTGTGAATGTGTATGAATGTTAGATACTTACTACTAGCACTTAAGCTTAGAAGTGAATGGGTGTGATTGGGTGAATGAATTAGCTGTATAAAGCGCTTTGAGTGCTCGGACAGAGTAGAAAAGCGCTATATAAGAACCAGTCCATTCAGCATCCTGTGGAATCATTCGGAGATTAAATACATATTTGGCCATAATTTAAGTCACTCTGATTTGAATCACATCATCCACTTAACCCAAATCATTGTTTTGATTGAAAAATCATGAAAGCAACACTCTGCAAAAATGTGACAAACTCAGATTCAGAGGTTTGCTTTGTGAGGAATAATGTGTGTATGGGCAGTTTTATTTGCAATTTGTAAGCTGTACACTTAAAATGCAGCAATCAGCTCAACAGTAACATTCATTAAGTGTCTTAATTGTGTGTAGTTTGAACCTTTTTCACTCTCGTGCTTCCTTTGCCTGGATATCAGCTGTCAAAACACAATTAAACTAGATGCAGTACTGTTGTGGTTAATTTCCTTTTCAATCAAACTTCAGCAGATGTTGAGAGTTTTTATACTGTGCTGAACATCACAATCACAAGTCACTGCTATGAGTTTGTTGGGTTTTTTACCTCTTCATTTATAATTTTGATGGTGCAAAAATACAAAAACCACTCTGTTCTGATATACACACAAAGAGAATTATTTTTCTTCAATATCATCCAAAGTGTTCAAGGTGGTTCAGTTTAGCCTGAAGCTGTTAGAGGATTTTTTGTGCGTGTTTTCAGGCAAAAATTACAAAAATAGACAAATAAACAACCAAGAAATTAAAGATAAATGCTCCTGGCTTTCTTATAGCACTCTTATGAACTATAAAGTATGTCTCCTGACGTAGGCTGGATAAGCTGATTATCTCTCCATATTCCCCGGGGCCGTAGTAAATGCCAAAGCGGTCATGTGACATAATGTTTTCTATCGTCGTGGCTGCCCTCTTCTTAAAGATGAAAAACCTAACGCTGGCCTGCACCTCCCAGAGTTGCTCTTTTGGTGTGTTAAATTGTTTTTTTACCACTTCAGACTTTTTTTTAAAGAAGTGACAAGTTAAAAATCCTTCCTTCACCTGTAGTTTTAATATAATGATAAACCTGTCTTTCAGCATTCACTTGTATCTCTTAATGAAATCGTAAAATTGTCTTTAATAACTTCTAATTACACGTTCTCTTGTGGTGTGATTTGACATCTTTCATATCTCTAAAAGAGCAGCTTAGTGTTCAAGCATTCAGGTTTTAAAATATAATTGCTATGGCGTCAGTTATAATAGGTTTTCTTTTTTTAATTATTGTATTGTTATTTTAAGTGCCTTCTGACGTGCTTGTCCTCTGAGGTTCTTGTGATGTGTATCAAACCTAATTAAACTTGTGAATGTGACAGATAAGGCTCCTTAGTGTACTGATGTAGTCAGTGTATTACTATTTTAATCTTTCTCTGTGGTACGTGCTGAGTGCTGATGTGTACTGTTGTTTTCCAGCACTCGTCAGAGATAGGTCGCTGAAGAGCATATGGGCCATCGTGGTGGTGATGTTTGGAGTCGTGCTGTTTGACTTTGCTGCAGACTTCATCGATGGACCCATTAAGGCCTACCTGTTTGATGTATGTTCACATAAAGACAAGGAAAGAGGCTTACACTACCATGCTCTCCTCACAGGTATGTAACACAAACACTGTTTGGTTCTTGCTTCAATACTCATAGCTTTTGTGTTTTGTTTAGACTTCTTTATGCCGGTTACGCTGGTGATTGTTTCCTTTTGATGGATTTGGACTTTAGTTAGGCAATAATTTTATGTTCATTCTGCATCTGAGCAACTCACAGTAACGCTTTATGGAAGTAAGCCTCCAAAACTTCTCCTGCTGTGACTGAGTGGGCGGAGTTGCACATATAGAGGGAGTGTGAAAGTTTCAGTGAACTGTGTCTGTTTGTCGGCGTGTTAAACTGTGGGTGGAAGCTATGTCTTTTTTATTTTATTTGTGAGTGCAAACAAGAGTTCACTTGGGAAATGTTCGATAATTTGAGATATATACATATATGCTTTTCTTAGTAAGTTTGTCTGTAACAATAAAAGTTAGGTCAGGCTAGGATGAAGCACGAATATAAGAGCACAACTGATATAACAGCTGGCTGATGATATTAGCCAATATAATGGTATAGATAAATAATTTTCATTTATCAACTAATGAATGAAAATTTTAAAAAGTAAAGAAGAGATGGGTATAAATGTCCTTCAACCATGTTATGAGTTTGGGCCTTTTTCCACTCTTTATGACACAGAAAGTAATTTTTTTTAGGTTATTTAATAGAAAACAAGAATGTTGTACTCATAAATATACATTGATTTGTGTGTAATTTTGTCTTTCAATTAAGTAATGCATACTCTGGAATTAATTCACTAAAAATACATGCGGTTTGCCATCATATTGCGCTGTCATCTTTAATTCCATCACTGTATGCTTCATGTATATTGCTAGAAACCAACCACATAAACAATACATCCATAAGTGACTTTCAATTTTAAAATCCTCTTTCTTCTTACCTCAAGCCTCATCTCCTGAACTGAAGTCAGGGCTGTGACAAACAGAACCATGCATGCACATGCTATTTTTTTTTTACTGATAATGTCATAATTGCTAGCAGATTAGATTTACCCTCCCATCTCCGGACAGCTGACAGCGAGCTGCTAAATAACAATAGTAACAGCTCGTTATAAGCTAACATTATGCGCACTGGTGTACAGTCATGTTGGAAGAGGAACAAAGCTGGGAGCATGAAATTGTCCAAAATGTATTGACATGGCGTTAGCAGTTCCTTTCACTGAAACTAAAGGGCCGAGCCGAACTTTTAAAAAACAGCCCAACACCGAAATCCCTGTTCTTTTACCTAGCCTACCTCTCTGTGGCTGATTTGCTGTTGTTCCAATTCACATGGGTGGAATGACTGTGGAATATGTAGCAAGGAAATTTCACGACTGGACTTCACTTAGCTCCTGAGAGCCATCCATTCTTTCATAACTGTTTCTAGAAGCAGTCTGCATGCATAACTGCTTGATCACCTGTAACCACGGTGACTGAAACACCTGAAATTCAATGATTTAAATGGGTGAATGAATACTTTTGGCAATATAATGCATCTAAAAGTAACAAAATAAAAAACCTGTAAAAGTCTCCAGCACATCTTGCTTTATTGTTTATATTCATTTGACGATATTTCCTTTTCAAATGAATGGCTTCTACAGGTATAGTGACTTATGTTAAGCATAACATCTGTGTTTAGTAGAGAGGATAATGCCCTTCACAGTTTAAATGCTCTGGTCAATTTAAAAATTGCAAACACGCCAATATAAACTGTTCATTACTACTATAAGAAAAGTGTAAGCATTAACAAAGGATGGTGATTGTGTGTATGCATATGGGATTGCTCAAATACTGTGAAAACTGTAGGGTTTTAGTGTTTTTGAGCTCAATTCTACAGTATGGTTTTACAGTTAAAAAGTCGAACACCAAACCAAAATGCAGGACAGGTGAATGAAAAATTGAGCACAACCTATCATTCAAAAGCCTGTAAAACCACTTTTAGGAGCAATAAATTGAGATGATCATTATTAGTCTCTCACATTATTATGGAGGGTTTTTGGCCCAGTCTTCTTTTTATAGTTGTTTCTGTTTATTGAGGTTTGCAGACCTTCATTTACACACATCTCTATTAAAGGTCCACTACATCATTTCTAATCAAATTGAGGTCTGGGCTGTTCAGCTATTTTGTTGTAGATTTGCTGTTGTGCTTGAAAACATTGCAGTGTCTCATGACCTAATTTTGATTAATCTTTCGCTGTTGGGCAGATGGCTTGACATTTGACGCTGGAATACTTTGGTATACAAAGGAGTTCACTATCAATTCAATGACGGAAAGGCCCTGTGGCTACAAAACAAGCCCAAATCATCAGCCTTCCACGACTTCTGCATGTTGCGATGTACACTATGACCAAACATCTTCACTTTGGACTGCTCTGTTCCAAAGGTCTTGTAGTTCACTCAGGTGCAACGTTGTAACCTGTGAGGTGCTCAGCGCAGGTTGTGGGATTTGTGAGTTTTGGCGCATAACCCTCTTGTCCAAGGCCAGAGCATGGAACTGCAGAGGAGCTTTTGTGTGAGTGCTTTCGTGCCTTTCATAACTTTGCTCACTCCATTAGCTTTTACTCAGCACTTCATGTTATGGCCAAATGGTTGAACTGATGAATAGATTTTCCCTTTTGCTGAGCAGGTTTGCACTACAAAAAGTTCTCAGGCACATATTGGATGTAACATGACATCAACCAGTACATCAGTTTCTCCTATCAGTTTTCATTTACGTCTGATCTTTACTTCTGATTAAATAATATGTCTAGGCACACAAAGCTGCTGCTGTGCTTTTGACAAGACTCTTTGGCAGGAGGGAGAGTTAAACGCTTTTCAGTGTGGTAAATTCATTTGCACTTCTTTGTCATCCAGTGGACCGTTTATCAAAGAAAAGGGGGAAAAGATTAATATTATCACTTTTTTATGTTACTGGAGGTATAAATTCAAATATCCTTTAAAAAGTTAGTATGTATACTAGCCTGCTTGAAGATTAAAGTTAAATATAAAGTTGAATATAGTTTGATGTGCAGACTTTAAGATCCCCCTGCTTCCCATAATTTCCATTTCCAACATTTCTGGAAGGCAGTGTAATTCTTTTTAATCATTTGAACTGAATATAATTTGAATATAATTTTCATGTCGATACCCATAATACTTTCACATTGGATGAGTTCACAATGAACAGATAAACCTGCAGCATACTGTAGTGCAGTAAATGTGATATTTTTGTATATTTTTGTTATTTCCGATGCACTAATGAAGCATTATAAACTTAAAGAATATTTCCCAAAGTAGCTCACAAAGAAAGACAGACAGGATCAAGCAAAGTTTCTTTCATGGACATGATGATGATGTTTTCGGTGTGAGCGTAGTGGTGTGCTCAGCTCAAATGTCAGCAGGCACTGGGTGGTGTGAGCATTTGAGTGAGGCAGTAATCCAGCCGTGAGCTAGTCATGTGTTACACAGTCATGGGTCTTAGCTGAGAGAGACCGGAGCCAGGCACATGACTGCCATGTCTGGTATGTGAAGTTTTAGTACTGTACTGAATACTTTTACATCTGAAAGTCATGTTTTTAAACCATGTTAATCAGTATAACATGCATATTATTACTGTACAACAGGATTTCTTAAATAAATAATTCCATCGATAGCAGGGTTGAGCTAAGTCAGAGATGGTCATATGAATCCAGTTTATCAGCAACATACTAATAACTGTTTGACGAGTCATTAGTCAAGCTGAAGGCTAAGATCTCTATGTGCATGTTAAGTATTAATCTATAAAGATTTGTTTTCTAATGTTTTCTGTGCCCTGAATCACCAGAACAGCGTGTTCTCTGTGGGTGTAGACCTCCTGATTTCCAAATGAACCTCTGGGTTTTCCTCTCCTACTTAACAAAACATAGACACAGTGGAGCTGTGACTCCCTCCATCGGAGACAGGGGAGGGTTAGGCAAGGACAAATTTGCATGTTAAGATATAATTTAGTGCAAATATATGAGTTTTAGGGTTGTAATTAATGTCAGGAGATGAACTTTATCTGTGGACTTTTGTTTGCAGCAGTGCTTTTTAAAGGTTGCTGTTTTGATCAGATGATGTTGTTGGTACCCCCAGGGGTACTTTGGAGAATTGGAAAAGGTGTGAAACTTGTTTTTATTTCTTATTTATAACAATGTTAGACCTGCATTATTCCTAAACTAATTAGGATTATTTTTTAAATGTAGATTTGATAAACTGCATTTGATATTCAGCATTCCTGTTTTCATTGCTATGGCAATGTGTGAGTAGGAACCCTTGTTTCCAATATTTAATGAAGGATTAAATGTTACAACAGTATTCAGAGTATAGTGAAAGAACGCAATTGTATGAGGCCTTTTTTGTGCAATGACAAAAGAAAGCAAAGACATAAAAGAGACTAAGAAAAAGAGCTAAGAAAGCATGTGATCATTGCAGAGAATGACAAAGACTTTTTAAACCCTGTTTTTTAGATTTGGTTCAATACAACCAAGATCTTCCAATTCTTTGTCTTAAATAAGGAGATGTTTGAACTATTGTATCTAAGTGATTTTTATAACAGGCTTGTTGTTTAAAGAAGCTCAATGGCTCAATCCTTTATTGTACTTTTTGTGTTGGCAAGGGGGTATTTGTCCTAATAAAATACTTCACGCTGGGATGCAGTATTTATGATGAAAGTTTGATAACCACGGTTTTAGATTTTTACAATAAATCTATGCGCTGTTTGCAGCACCATCACAACTGAAAACAATCACCCTTGAGTCTAACCACTTCAGCCTTTTTTTTTTTTACTTTTTACTTGAGTGAAACTGTTGGTGCAGACAATAAAAATCTCAACTATTACAGTGGTAGAAAAGACCAGAAAGAAAAGAAAGGCACTCTCTTGAAGCAGGAATTGATTCTGCATCAATCTTCAAGTCATGCAGACATAAGTGAAGCGTGACTCCTGAAGTGGTTATTACTGTACCTGTCAATGACTAAAATGTAGAAAAATAGCCTCTATTGAGGTGAGCAACTATAGAGGGCTGCAAAGGCAAGAGTTAATGGACAAAGTTAGTGATTCAACAAAAACAATCAAGTAGTTTTATAACCCCAATTCATAAAAAGTTTGGATGCTGTGTAAAAACAAAATGAAACAGTCTGCAAGTCTAATAAAGTTTATTCACAATAGAGCACAAAGAACATTTTTAACATTTTACTATAAGATATGAGCTCATTTTGAACACATCTCAAAATTTTCAAAGTAAGAGGTGCTAAGAAGAAAGAGCTGAATGAACATTTTACAATGAATTAGGTTATTTAGAACCATGTCAGTAATACAATTGGGTACAAAAAAAAGTGTCTGGAGAAATCTCTGTGGGCACAGGACAAGGCTGAAAATCAATACGTCTGGACCTCAGACTGCACTACACAAAAAACAGGCATGATGCGGTCATTGAAATCACTGCATGGGCTCAGAAACGCATAAAAAAGTCATATATGAACATGATCGAAGCTCATTTCAAACGGGCAAAGTAAAAATTAGAAAATCATGGGATTTTCTAATGTAGGATGGCCCCTACATCTTTATTTGTCCTCATTCTAAACATTTTACAAGTTTTCTGTGTGCTATTGTGAATAAAATAAAATTGATGAAATTTGTAAATCATTGAAATCTATTTTTTGATTGACATGTTACACAGTGATTGCCTGCATTTTTTTTTTTTTTGAATTGCTGTGTAATTCTGTCTTTTTAATTATGTTATTTGGTTATTTTGCTTATGGGATGTGGTCAGTTAAACACGTAATCACGTTAAAAAAGAAAACTCAGTCTCATCCTGCTATTTTAGAAATAGGCGCTTTATAAGAATAACGTCATCACATTATAAAAACTTTTAGTGGTGTATTTTTATGTGTTGCAAAAGCCACCAAGTTATAGAGAGGCAGTGATTCACTGAGGGTGCACTGAAGGTTCACTGAGCTATCTATCCATAGCTCAGCAAAATTATGACGCTGACATAAAGAGACAGCTGTCTCCACTAAGCAAAATGCTCGATAATGACGCGGTCCATCTCGAGTGTGGAGGCTGTGTCGTTAATCAAAGACTGGTGTGATATGTCTCTCCAGCGTTGTGTGCAGGTGATAATTCACTTCATAATAGTACGCTGCGACGGTGACATACAGGCTAAATCCAGATTCCTGATGAGACACATCCATTGCCTGGATGTTGATCTTAGCTTATGTCATCTAACCTTAACACTGACATTAAAGTGCAGACAATCTACATTTGAGCTTAAGCACAAACACTTGTGTTAGAAATACTCTGGTAAAAATGGAAGTATTGATTCAGGTTCTTCATGCAAATAAAAGGGAAACACTAAAAAGTAACTCTTTTCAACTCCACAAACAGCTTTTGTGCAAACCTCATTGAACCTCCACCTGCCAATTTCATTTAACAAGCAACACTGCAAGAGTGCAAACCTTCACCATGGCAGTTCACTCTCTGGGCAGTATTTGTATTTAAGAAAACAGTGTTGTATTTTTTATGAATTCATTTTGTTTTCATTGGGTTTTTGTAAACACACTTTCAGACATTTGTAGTGCAGTGAAAAAATTGCAAAGTTCAGGCTTTTGTTGTTCGTTTTGTTGAAACCTATTTTGATATACTTTTTGAATATTATTATTTTTATTATTATTATTTTTTTAAATTTTATTGTTATCGATATAGTACATGTGTAGAATTCATTTAGTATTTTTTTTTAATATGCCATAATAAATGCCAAGTGAAAGTTTTTGCTCACCAACTTATTTGGTTTTCTGAAAAAACAATACAATAAAATTAATTAAGAATGTATTCAGGAGCATTGTACTGTATTCTGTATAATGTATTTAAACAGTTAAAACCTGTAGTACACACCGCACTTGCAAGAATCATAGTTTCTAAGTTGTAAAGCTTTTTTGTCAATTTTTGACCAACAAATCATTAAGTTGACCTTGAAGACCTTTTATTTGTTAGCCTGACACCACTCTACACCTCTACACAGTTTTACCAGAAATCATTCAAAGCTTTTCAAGCTGTTGTGAAAAGCTATTGTGTTTACAGACAGCATGACTCATGCTACCAAAAACATAAACACTTTGGCAGAGGTAATAAAAAATATTAATTCGTGGGAATATTTTTTCAGTCTTGACTCTAATGAATGTACTCTGCTTAAAGAACGCAAGCAGAGGAAAACAAAGGAATTAAAAAAATAACTATATTTGCTGTTACCTACATTATAGATGGGCCACTTTGCCTAAACAGAAAAAGTTAGGAGTGGATTCAGAAGTTGTGGGAACACTAAGATCAATTTTCAGTTCAATTCAATTTTATTTATACAGCACCAAATCACAACAACAGTCACCTCAATGCACTTTATATTGTAAGGCAGACCCTACAATAATACATACAGAGAATAACCCAACAATTATATGACCTATGAGCAAGCACCTTGGCGACAGTGGGAAGGAAAAATTCCCTTTTAACAGGAAGAAACCTCCGGCAGAACCAGGCTCAGGGAGAGGCGGCAACCGGTTGGGGTGAGAGAAGAAAGACAGGATAAAAGACATGCTGGGAAGAGAGACAGAGATGAATAACAAGTATGATTCAATGCAGAGAGGTCAATTAACAAATAGAGGAAGAAACACTCGATGCATCATGGGAATCCCCCAGCAGCATACGGCTATTGCAGCATAACTAAGGGAGGATTCAGGGTCGCCTGATCCAGCCCTAACTATATGCTTTAGCAAAAATGAAAGTTTTAAGCTAATCTTAAAAGATCAATGTTAGTGGTACAGCCTGGAATAAAAACAAAACACTAGAAGTCACATTCATTTCTTTTGTGAGTCCCAGTGGAGTTTGTGTGCATGACGTGATCAGTTGAGCTGCGCTGCCTCAGGTCTGATTTAGCCCACCGAATTTAACAAGATATAACCACATGATCCACATGAGCCACAGTGGCTGATTTCCAGTCCCTAGACAGCATAAACCTTGTATAAAGGTGGGATTCAGTGCACTGTAAAACCTAATAAGTTCACAGAACTCAAAGGTTGTTGTGTAACAGATTACACATTTTTTTGTGATGTTTTTAAAAGTTTTAAGTTGAACTAAAATAGAAATTACATTTGCAGTTGCCTGAAATTATCTCAATGTTAACTTATAAATGTTGACATTCCTCAACTTATAATTAGGGAGTAATAAACTCAAAATGTTCAATATTTTTCAACTTAATTGAGGTGGGAAATACACTCAAAAATGTTTACATATTGCAACTCATACACTGTGGGAAATAAACTCAAACTTTTTGATATTTTTTAACCTATAATGTGGGAAATAACACTTAAAATGTATTAAAATTACAATCAGCTAAAATTTTAAAAATAAAAAACTTTTTTTATTCAACACAATGTGCTTTTAAAAAGGCACAAATAACGGAGCCCACTCATAACGAAGTGCTTCATAAATAAAACAAAAGAAAAAGACTCTAAGGGTCTCCATCTCAATTCAATAACATTTTCAGTATTAACAGCAATTACAGCTATTAGAACATTAATCAATCAATCAATCAATCTTTATTTATAAAGCACTTTTCATACAAAGATGTAGCACAAAGTGCTTTACATGGTTAAAAGCAGCCCACCCCACCCTCCAACTCACTCCCCACACTCTCATTAACATAAACGATCATGGATATATGCACCCCCCCAAACACACACACACACACACACACACACACACACACACACACACACACACACACACACACACACACACACACACACACACACTTAAAGAGTAAAATTGGGCTGGAAGGAGGCAGGAGGGAGGCAAAGAAGCGCCCCCAGCCAGGCTGAGAAGACCGACAGAGCCCCAGCAGCCACGGTCGATCACAGCCCCGGTGCAGAGCCCCCTCCAAGGAAACACTGGAGATATGACCCAATAAGAATATATACAGGATAAAAAGATAAAATAAATAAGAATGGGATACAATATAAATATAAATAGCGTAAGAAGTAAAAAAAAACGAATAAGAATAAAATCAATAAATATTAGGTAAAACCTAAATTAATAATGTAAATAGAATAACAGGATATAATAAATAAGCATAAAATAAATAAACGTTAGGTAAAAGCTAAATTAAAAAGGTGGGTCTTGAGCCAGTCCTTAAAAACATGTACGTTCTCTGCGGCCCTGAGCTCCTCCGGTAGGCTGTTCCACAGACGAGGACCATACCACTGAAAAGCTGCCTCTCCGTGAGTATGTGTCCTGACTTTAGGAACAATCAAAAGGCCAGTACCAGAGGACCTCAGGGTCTGCGACGGTTCATATGGTAAAAGCAAATCTGAGAGATAAGAAGGCCCAAGAGCATTAAGACATTTAAAAACCAATAAAAGAACTTTAAAATCGATCCTGAAACACACAGGGAGCCAGTGCAGCGATTCTAAAACCGGTGTAATATGAGCCCGCCCTCTGGTCTTTGTCAGCACACGGGCTGCAGAGTTTTGTAAAAGTCGTAAAGGTGAAATATTACTTTTGGAGAGACCAGAGAGCAGGGCATTACAGTAATTAATGCGACTGGTAATAAAAGCATGCATCAGCATCTCCGTGTTGGCCCGAGAGAGAATAGGGTGGACTCTGGCTATATTTTTTAGATGATAAAATCCAATTTTGGTTACATGTTTAATATGTGGGGTAAAACCAAGCTCAGAGTCAAAAATAACACCCAGGTTTTTCACTTGTAGCGAAGGACATAGTGAAAATGCCTGTAATTTAGACAAGAGTTTCTCTCTGAGCCTCAGGACCGACGATTAAAACTTCAGTTTTGTCCTGGTTAAGCTGTAAAAAGTTTTCTGCCATCCAAGATCTTATATCTAAAATACAGTTGAAAAGGGCATCCATTGGTCTGGTGTCATTGGGAGACACGGAGATGTACAGCTGAGTGTCATCAGCGTAACTGTGGAAGTTCACTCCATGCCTCCCGATGACACCGCCGAGAGGGAGCATATACAAATTAAAAAGTACAGGGCCTAAAACCGACCCTTGGGGCACACCACATGTCATTTTATGGATCTTAGAGGAGCATGTATCCATACTCACCATAAAAGTTCTGTCTGAGAGATAGGAAGTGAACGAGTTGTGTACAGCACCAGAGAGGCCCACCATGTGTTTCAGTCTGTTTAAAAGAATAGCGTGGTCTACTGTATCAAAGGCTGTGCTTAGATCCAGTAGCACCAGGACTGAGAGCTTTTGGGAGCCCCAGTTACATCTAAGATCATTTAAAACCTTTAGGAGAGCAGTCTCTGTGCTGTGGTTCACCCTAAATCCAGACTGGAATATCTCCAGGATCTGTCTATCATTCAAAAAGTCATTAATCTGAGTAAAAACAAGTTTTTAATAAAATAAAATATCACATCTGATGGCGCTGATTTTTCCCCTGAAGTGGTCTGCAAACTGCTCACAGAGTGAGTTTGTGGGGGTTCTTTGGGAGCTGTTAAAATCAGGGTTAAATAAATGATCTATGGTGGAAAAGAGGACCTGGGGATTATTTTTGTTATTACTGATTATTTTGGCGAAGTATGAATTTCTTGAATTTCTTAGTGTATTATTGTACATTTTAAGTTGCTCGCAAAGTATTTGATGGTTGATTGCATTTTTCTTTTCCCTCCATCTCCTTTTTGCTGCCCTGCAATTTCTTTTGAGTTTTTTGACTTCTTCGTTTCTCCACAGTGTTGCATGTTTTATGTTACTCTTTTTGGTGGTGAGTGGAGCAACGGAGTCAAGGCTTTTCTTCAGTTTGCTGTTAAAATGATTAAAAATAAAATCACAGGGTGCAGGTAGGCATTTAACACTTAGTGTACCTTGACAACTGCAGCTCACTTTCTTGTTTTAAATACATTAAAAAAAAGTACTGGTTTCCACTGCCATACTTCATAGGGAACAAACATCAAGGCAGTGCATCAGGGTATTAGGCAACAGAATATTAAACATGAATAGTGCATGAACTGAATAGTCATTCATCTTAAATGTGAGGTAAAAGAGGCAAATGGTAAAAATGGTTTAAAAAAAACAAAACAAACAAAAACAAACCCTTCAATACTCAGCTTAACGAGTTGTCCATTCCGAGTGATTTACTTGAACAAATTCTTCTGCATCAGTAAGCGACCTAACAGTGGTTTGTTGTATTCAAGGCACATCACAAACTTCTGGATACATGTGAATAAATGCTCGAGAGTCTTTGCGTATTGTAGGTCTAGTGCACAGAACTACCCAAAAAGCAGGAGAAATGAGGATCCAGAGTTGTACTGGTTTATACAGCTGTACATAACTGGGAACAAACATCAGGTAGTGCATTAAGGTGTCAGGCAACAGAACATTAAACATGAATAGTCCACGAAATGAGCAGTCATTCACCTTAAATTTGAAGTAGAAGAGCCAAAATGATTAGGGAAAAAAACAAAAACAACAACAACCCACACACACACAAAACAACTTCCTCAATACTCAGCTCAACAAGTAGTCCATCCTGAGTGATTCACTCATTAAACAAATCTTTTTTCAGCGTCAGTAGACTCTCTTTCAGTGGTTTGTTGTCCACAAGGCACATCACAACCTTCTGGATAAATGTGAATGTAAGCTCAATTTCCTTTGGGTATTGTAGGTCTAGTGCACAGATGTACCCAAAGAGCAGGAGAAATGAGTCAGCCAGATTTGTGGGACCATTCCAAAGTATTTCATCCTCAACGACAATGCAGATGCTTTCGGGACTGAAGAGGGCCGAATCAGTAGTGTCATCCGTGACAACTGTCAGCAGAGCCACAGGAGTGTCAGTGAGGTCTGGACCATCTGCTGACTGCAAAACACAAATAATACAAGAATGAGTTCAGCCCCTCAAGGACACAAATCATGCTATTGATTAGAGGTGTGAATCTTCAGGAGTCGCACATTTTTTTTAGGATTATAATGTTAACGATTTAATTTGATATTGCGATACATCATGACGCATTACAATATTCTTAATTTGGGTTTGGTCTCAATACATATGTTTATATAAATGTTTTCAATAATAAATATATGTCAAGATATTTGTTTTTGTTATTTACTAAACATTTGTCTGACCACAACATGGCACCAAAAAAAAACAAAAAACAAAAAAAAAAGAACACTTGAATTTTAAAAGGCAGTTTTTATCTGCAGATTTGTTTTTGTAAATAATTGTTTTCATGTTTTCTGGTTTATGCGTAACAATCTTCTTGCAATCTTATTCAACAATAGTTGATAGATGGGAGAAAACAAGTCAGATGAGGACTATGTTGAACCTCCTTCTTGATATACACCCTGGTTCTCCTTGAGTTCTGAGTGATGTCAAAAGATCAATCTTGGGAAGTGCACTGCAGTCGTGAGTTCTCAGAACCTGCTCTTTGAGCAAAAAGAATGACAACATCACGGAACGTAAGTTTGGATAACATCATAGAAAGCTCACGGCTCTCCAACGGGAGATTGAGAGACCAGTGTTGGACTGTTAGAACAGCTTTGAAATTCATATGAGTTGTTCGCACTAAAGTAAAAGCCATCATCCCTTCATGCGGAGACCCCTTCGGCGCCAGCTGCGGCCTCAAGGCTGGAGCTGAACAAAACACCCTGATAACGACTGTGTTTCGACTGTTCCCCCCATTCCATGCAAGGCCACCTGGGTTGGCTGGAAGACTGTTTACTTAGCCTGGCGGGGCGAAGGACACTGTCTCAGCTGAACTCTGGACACACACACACACACACACACACACACACACACACACACACACACACACACACACTGATATGCACACACTCATCCCCCTCCCTTTCCAAACGCCTTCGATGCTTGTGCCCTACCGGGGAAGATGGCAGCCGACTGGACCAGCGCAGACATGCTGCAGGACCGGATGCGCTGTCTACACCGGCTCTCTCTTACCCTTTACCTGCCCCTGTTGCTTGTCTTGTGTTTCTATGGTGTATTGATAGTCATGTGCTTTTTGTGCTGAGGTGTTTTTTCTGTTATCAAACTGTTCTCCCACTAGGAGCTCAGTCTGAGTGGAGTTTTTTTCTCTCCTCCTCTTACCTCATGTTATGTATTTTTGTTGTTTTTTTCCTATCAGCCTACCTTTCTGACATGTCTCCCCAATGTGATGTTTGTGTAAAGTTGGTCAGAAGGTTCCTTTGTAAGTGCGCATGCGCCACTAGCGTGCTGCCTGCTGTAACCCTAATTTCCTTCGGGATTAATAAAGTATTCTGATTCTGATTCTGATTATGTCATATATTCGACTGAACAGCTAGGCAAAGGGGTTGATGCAGAGGCCAGTACACTTACATCAAGTGTACTACAAGTCCTGAAGAACTTGGAGGCATCTTTACGCAGGTACACAGGAAGTGCACGAAGGACAAGGGCCCGTCTTATATTTACATCACGCTGTTCCTAGATGAACATACAATATCTATTAGAATAGTAGTTACACAAATGCAGAGTAAAAACAAAGTGTTGGATAGCCATATTCTGATTGTCATTGTTATAGATCACGGGTGTCCAAACTTTTTGTGTAACGGGCTAAATTTGTCAATCTAGAAGGGTAACCCTACCCTAGCCATAGATGGTAAATTCAGTATTTTGGATAACCATATTTTTAGTAATACACATTTTAAATTAATAAGTTTCCATTGTAAATACTTCAATAACTCACAAAGGAAACATTTCCAAATGTAAAACAATTTTTACAAAAACAGTATATATTAGGGGTGCAACGATACACATTGTTTGGTTCGATACTTTTGTGTCACGGTTCTAAATGACTCCGGTAAAGTTTGTAGCATGTGTGCTTGTTGTTTTTGTCTGCTTCCACTTGTCTTTGCACTAGGATGATGTCGGAGTACATGTGCAGTCATATTCATTGTGTTCCCACTGGTGCTGTCAGCGTTAATCTGAAATGACGTTAACGCCACAACACGGCAAATCTCCGTTAACGAGCTACCGCGGATCGCCCGTGCGTGGGGCTGGACAGCGTCAACACGTTAACGAGCAAACTGCGCTAACACACTAGTTCCCACCCATGTAATTGAGCATTGCGTGGCACATCCGACATACTGTTTTACTTTTGTCCATGACGCGCTTACCTTCAGGGTCATACTTCACATGAAGTCCAAAGCAGTTCCAAAGGCCAGATCTGAATGAGGGTGTCACTTTGTGGAATACCACTCTAAACTGTTAAAAGGATTTCGAGATTATCTCACAACCACATATTTGAGACTACAAAAAAATACAAACATGTGCCTACACATGTTTGTATTTTTTCATGTTGTTTAGCGTTGTTCGTTTCATGCTAGCACACATACACATAGCTCAACAGCGTGAACTACTGACTGTGTAACACGGACACTTATTGAAATAAGTATACAGCAGGGATAACAAGTTTTTGGCTTTTGGCAGAAAGTTCAAATGCATGGAGTTAGAACTGACACCGTCAACTTCCCGGGCAAGAATGTAATGCGTTATGGGAAATGTTGTCCCCCACGGAAAACCGCCAAAACATTACACCATTGTAATTTGAAGTAACATTAGGTATTTGTCACATTCGATAACTTCTAAAGTTACAATTACTTGGATTCGAATTTATTTATAACAAACATTCACTATGCACAAAGTACGAATATATTTCCAGTTAAAAATAAAAAAAGACTATTTATCGAAATAAATTTAAACAAAACCAAAAAAAAAAAACGTTAGACTTACCAAATTCAGGGCTGCTGATGAAAAAATTAAGGTGGTGGTTGTGGTGGTTTGAAGTTGGGGACCCTTAATTCACATGGGCTGGCCAAATCTTCCCCGCATCAAGGTAAATTCAAGATGGCTGACTCAGCATTCCTGAGGGAGCGACAAGACTCCACCCACCAGAACGTCACTAATACGTGCTTCTTAAACTTTTTGAGCGTTCTGAACAGCTGAAAAATATTGAGCCCTATTCAATTAAAGTTGCATAAAGGCCAACAGAGCTCAATACTTTATAGTTTGCTCAACTACAAAACGACATTTAAGTGTTATGAGCTTATTAGTTATGAGCTAAAACAACTGTTAGGGATTACAGTGTGAGTAAATCTAATAAGCATTATCATCTTAAATTTATATTGATGCCTGCTACCCTTGGTATAACCAAACTCTCTGCACCAGTCCAACAGTGCATCACTGTAAACTTCACCACAGCAATGAAAAGTAACCAGTGTACCTTGCACTAAATTGCCCAGTATTTTCATGTTATCTTTGAATGATATACTTAAAGTTGTTTTGCAGGATATTTCACAGTATGAAAATAAAAACTAATTTCATCAACACATCAGGTATAAAGCTGATATCGAAAGCTTATGAAATTGAGGACATTACCTTTAAGCTTTAAATTCTGAGTCTATCAAATGTCACTGAGCAGCACCTGCATTTAAAAACAATCTCTCCTCCTCCTCTCCTCTTTCCTCATCGTTGAGTAAACTTCGCTCTCATTCTTTTCTCACCCTGGGAAATACAGCAGCGATCATTCACACTGTCTGACAAACTGCACAGACTGTTGTGTTTGCTGACATTTGTTGAGCTCTTTAAAAGATGCATTTAAAATGACTTGCCACTTAAAAAATATTACTCCCTTTGTGCTCGCTCCTCTTCTGCAGCACTATTTCATCTCGTCATGTGTCATAAGAACCGATGTGGGATACACCAATAGGATTCTCTTTTATATGTTACTGTTTCTCCATTTACAGTGAAATCAGTTTTATGTCTGGAAGGTGAGTGAGGTCAAATAGCTCCCGTTTGAATAAACCTAAAGTAACAAGTGTTTAAATACTCAAATAAAGCACAGGTATCCAAAAACTCTATGTAAGTACAGTAACAATTACTTTTCCCACATCTGAAAATATTCAATATATTTCTGTTCTGTTATGAGTTTTGAAAGGTGCTTGTCCAGCGGTGTGTGCCAGTAAAAGTAATAAAATTACTTTTCTCTTCATTTATGGAACATACTGTATGTACAGTTACATTTGGTTCTTTTAAAGAGTGTCAACAGATAAATGCGGTTTGCTTGAATAATATCTCAGATAAAATTCACTTTTCAATCAGTTATTTGATCCAACTAATTTAATAATTTAATTTTCTTTTATGGAAAAGGTACGTTTATTCTTGGCACCAGAAGCTGTTTGCAAAAACTAGCTTTTGTAGCATGTTTGTTTTGACTATTTTTCAATGCATAATTCCCAGGGTTTCAGGGTTTTTTGGAGGGGACTGTCTTTCATGTGCTGCCTGTTTCAAATCCATCACCTTACACTTTCCTGCAGATGGCCTCTAATCATCTTCTTCTCTCCACTCTTTGATATGATGCAAAATTCATAGTCGTCTCAGGGATCGCAAACACACCAGCCCCTCAGGCACTGAAGCAAAAACAAACCAGAACATTTCTACCATTATAAAAAGATGTCAAGGCACTGAGTCACATAATTGTATGTTCAAAGACATGTTCACCAAATGTTTTCTTTTTCTTTGCACTCTTTCCATAGAGGTCAAATTTAACCAGTCTATTCCTGATGACATACAGATTTAAGAATTACCTGATGGATGATTTTGGGATGCTCAGAATCTTCTTATGGATGCTCTTGATTTGAATTTGAATAAACTGCTTTAATAATAAGCAGAAGCCCACTTTTTTTCTTAAGTTTTTAGCCTGGTTAAAAGATCAGATAGAGATTTTTAGATCTTGGTATGATGACATCACCAGAACAGTAGGCCCTGGATGTCAGAGGTTAAAAAAGATGGGCTCCACTGCCTACATAACAAAAGGCACTAGATAATAATGTGAAATAGGTTTATCAGAGGAGAAATTCAGAGTTACAGCTAGTTGAGTTAAGCTAGTTGGTTTACACCTTAACTGCTTTGGTTACTGTCAAAGGTTTCATGGAGTCATTTATCCACATTATGACAGCTTTAAGCAACTACAGAAAGCCCAATATAGACTAAAAACAGAGCTTAGATGCAAAAAGATGTTTGATTTGCATTCTCTAGTTGGTCTTAACACAACACACAATAAATGTCAGTGCAAATAACTGTTTTCTAGCTACTTCGCCATATCAGTTCAAAAGGAGGTTTCCCAACTCTTGATGCTGTCCCCAAGTCGTTGAAAATAGTAGTTATTTCATCAGTCGCCACTCTAGTCACCAAGTATATAACTAATAGAGAACAAGTGCATTTGGTTCCTCCCCTTTACCTTTCACTGCTCTCAGCCATGCTTCTAGAACAATTCTTGGATCTATGCATTGTTTTAATCTTTCATTCTGTGTGCACCAGGCCTGGGCGGAGCATGTGGTTACCTGGTGGGAGCTATGGACTGGGGTCACTCTGCGTTGGGCCGTCTCCTTGGATCCGAGTACCAGGTCATCTATTTCTTCTCAGCGCTCACCTGGGGCATCTTCCTCACTGTGCACCTCTTCAGTATTCCAGAGCAACCTCTGGGCAAGGCACCATCTCCGTCTGATTCACCATCCAGCCCTCTTCGCCTACTGAGCTCTCATAGCAATAGTTATGGAGCACTTAAGGAGCCTGTCTCTCCTGTAGTCTCCGCATCTGTCACAGATCTCAGGCCCAGATCTTTTTCAGCCCTGGGAGAAGCCAATTCAGTGACCTCAAGTGTCAAACAGCCAAACAAAGAGGTATGTAACATGCATAAAAAGTCTTTCAGGGAGTTTAGTGCATTACCATAAGTGAATTACACAATACAGAGAGCCAATAAAACTAGTCAAACCTTGAAGTTGCCACAGACTATATTGAGATTCACATGGTTAGTCAGGGTACGCTTGGCAGAGGAAACTATGGAAATAACACACTGAGTCTTATAGGAGTTTGAATACTTTCTCTACAGTAGTAAATGCTGATGTGAGATGCAGTATTCAGGGAGTTTCAAGACTATTGATACACCTGCCAGTTCATCTTACTATTCCTGCTTTGCTGAATGCTTTGCAGAATATCTTAGTATTTGATCTGTTCCCCCCCCCCCCCCCCCCCCCCCCTTTTACTTTTTTTTTTTGCTTTATTGACACCAGTCATGCAGCTGGCATGAACTCTCCAAGTTTGTATAAATCCTGAATATCCCAAAGGCCGCTGAGATGCAGGAATGCCTTGATATCAGAATCTTTCAAGAACCCCTATAAGTATAGAGTGAGGCTGGGGTCAGCGAGTGTTCAGGAAAGACCAATAGAACACATCTACCCGAGTGTCAGCTCAACGACTGCTTCATTGCAGACAATACTACTTCCAACTTTATAACTTCCTGCATTAAAAGTATATACAAACTTTCCAAAGATTTTCTAGACTTATATATTTGACTGATGTGATCTCAGTCTTTTACATTTCAGAGGGATTGATGTGATCACCTTCCTCAAAATCACCTTTACAGTTTTCATTTAAGTGTGTTTGATGAATTATCTCTACGATGTCAACCTTTTGCCTGAATATTCCTCCTCCTTCTTTTGTAGATTCAGCTTTCTATTGATGCTTCACATTTGTTTATTTTTTGCCTGTTATGTTAGAAAGGTTTAAGAAAAAAATATGCTAAAAGAATTGCTCTGTATATATCTGCTACACTAGAAAATTAATAAGGGATGATTGTTCCAAAGAGCGTATTTGTTTTTTTCTTTTTCAAGTCTTCCCTTTGCTTTAATCATCTCCTATCATTAATCCTAAAGCCAACTTCTTAGTAGTAGACCTTTATGTTGAATCCCTTCATTCAATCTAATTACAGCCTTTTATGGGGCATGCATGTTTTTTTAATTGTAGAGTCTTTTGAAGTGTTGTCACTCATAGGCTAAAAACACCAATAGCCGTGAAATACCAGCAGACTAATGAGCACTTTGAGAGGTTTTTTTTCCTCCTGTCAGTTTTTTAGCTGCTGGCACTGATGCCTGTGATGTTTTTGTGTATTTGCAGGACCAGAAGAAGATGACGTTCAGGCTGCTGATAAAAGCTATTGTCAATATGCCAAGTCACTACCGCTACCTGTGTGTCAGCCACCTGCTGGGATGGACAGCGTTCCTCTGCAATATGCTTTTCTTTACCGATTTCATGGGACAGGTATTGATTTGCATGTGTCTCCAGTGAGCTTTTTAGAATTTCAAATAGTAACCAATCAATAATCTTATTTAGAAAGCTGGGCCATTTGCGACCTCATAAAGGTTACAATTCTACTTGATATTTATCATCGCTGCGTCCTTTCTTTCACATGTTGCTGTCAGATTGTGTTTCTCGCCAAGGCCTCTGTCTGGTGGAATAGATGAGAAAAAAGTGTTTATTTTTGTAAAGCCTTGAGTTTAGAATTACAGCCAACTCACCACAATGTTTTTGACTGAGATTGTGGGCTGCTAAAATGCCAGCTGTTGCTAGACAGCTGCAACTATAAACTGTACCAATAAAACTTCAGAGCAGATGTCTTCAGCTAGATATTAGTCCAATTAACCACACTGCAAGTGTTATATTTGCACTAAAAATGCTACAAAAGGCACTAACAAAAACTTGAATGGATCCAGTTCAATTTCTCAAATTAACTGAGCTGATTTCTAAGGTCTACCAATCAACTAATTCTCAAAGCACTTAATGATGCATTACTTTAAGCAATTTACATACCAACAAGCAATTTAAGCAAGTTAAGAAAAACATTTTTTTAAAAAGGTCACGAATAGAGCCCAGGCAACATGCAATATTTGATGAATTAAAAATAAAATATTTTGATATATTGCTGTTTTTCTTCTTTTAGATACAGGAAACCTAAAAAAGATTCCCCTTACATTAATACTTATTTATTTACGATATTACACACCATTTGTTGTTTGTGGTGTTCTGAACACGTCTTCCCGACAGGAAATTGCAGAGTACCCGTTGGTGGATAAACTCAGCATCTATAATCATAATTAGGTTGTAGAGCATTTTGCTTTTTCACTTTTTCATCTATTAGCATTATAAAAGCCAATACCAGTAGATCAGCCTCCCAGTAAATCGACTGGGCTCTAGTGATGAGTTTAGGGATGGGTATCGAAAACCGGTTCTTGTTGAGAACCGGTTCCCAGTGTTTCAATTCCTTGGAATTGTTTGCCATTTTTGCAAACGATTCCCTTATCGATTCCAGTCGCCCCGAATGACGTCACCACGTTGCGGAGCGTCATTTACCTGGCAGGAAACACGGCGCCTAAGCGGCTCAAACGCTCAAAAGTTTGGTTTTGCTTTACGAGAATGGATGACAACAGGGCAACTTGCAATACTTGCAAAGTAGATATTTCATTTAAGGGAGGAAACACTACAAATATACAAAAGCATTTGCTCACAAAACACACGATGACCTTAAATGAATGTCGTGTTTTTAATTCCGCTCCGGACTCGTGAATCTCAACCCAGCAGCAGCGGTAACGTTTGCACGTCCTCTCCCGTTAATGCGGCAGGTAAATAATCAACTAACAGTGCATATTATGTTAGCGCGATCTGCCTTATTACAAAACCTGCCATTACTGTGCATTTAGATGACCATGATGAGAGAGACAGACAGAGGCTGGCTCAGATGCTGGCAGTTCTCACTGCAGTCTACTGTTAGCGTCTCCTTTCAGGCCAGGATAGACGAATGTCACCGAGCAGTGACTCAGTTTGTGGTCAAAGGTTTGCACCCATTTGCCACAGCAGATGATTTTCGGTAAGTGAATGTGTTTAATTGTAGGCAGGGACATTACTGGATATTCTTGTGTAATTGCTACAGAATAATTGATGTTATACTTTGTTATTGCTACAGAAGAATATTTATTTTATTATTTTACATTTACAATTTTTTTTTTCCTGGGGACCCTGTGACACTCCATTGAAGAGCCGTAGGCTGTGGATCTCTTAAGATCTCACTGTTGGGTTTGTAAGGCCATGTTACTCCTAAATTTCTATCTTGTTCAAAGAGAAGATATAAAACAAAGTTCTAAGCTATTAGACCTTAGTGTTCCCTTTTTTTAAAAAGAATCGATAAGAGAATCGATAAAGAATCGAATCGTTAAACAGAATCGAAAATGGAATCGGAATCGTGAAAATCTTATCAATACCCATCCCTAGATGAGTTAACTAGGTGTAGACATCATTGGTCATGAGGATTGTGTGTGTGTGTGTGTGTGTGTGTGTGTGTGTGTGTGTGTGTGTGTGTGTGCTGTGATCTAAATGTGTCAAGTAAAATATAAAGGTGCTGCTTTTATTCCAGTCTGTTACAGCTAGTGGTCCGTCTATAGGTGACCATTGCTTTTGGAAGACTCCTTCCTTCACACTCATTGGCTAACAACGTAGTCATTAGCAATGATTTTTGTGATGTCAGCCTGTGAGCAGCATTATTGCTTGTGAGCTTCTGATTGGCCATCAGATCTAAGAGTCAGGGTTTAATCACCACCTGTTCATTGGCCTTGGCGTGTTCTTGACGCTGATTTTTTTGAATTTTCATATGAACAGCGATAATTTTTTCAAATAAAAACAGAAAATCCTTGTACATGTGGAAACTGTCTCAATAATCCAAGCAAACAAAACAAAAACAATTAACATATAATTATCTAATTTACTCAGTTAGTTTGGTTTTCTTTGTTTGAATATGGCAATTTAGTCTTTGGCAGAAACAATTAACAAAAATCATATCAGACTTATCTGATATCCCTTAAAATGACTTACGTTCAAATGAGGTAAGGTTCAAAGCAATTCAAAGCAATAACATTAGAGAGGAAAAGCAACACACACAACACACAACATGTATCTGCGTTCAAGCTCAATTAAGCTGCCTGCTTGTGTGGGGGCAGATGGAGGGTGAAGGGAGGTGCAGCGTGTTGTTATTGTTGTGTGCAATCTTCTGTTGACATGTGCCATTATGATGAATGCTTTACAGTGTCACAGTGTGAATGCTGATCAAAGGATGCTCTTCACACCATGACTCTGCCCCGCTTCATTAAGCACAGATGCACCAACTTATCTAAAATTGCAGGCTTATTTCTTATCAGCAATGAGAAATGCATAGTCAGGCTCCCTGTTCTGCAACAGGGCTACAGATGTTTTGTTCATAAGGAAAATAAAAAATAAAAGCCTGATTTTAAAAAGAAGTTGGCCAGTATCTGATATACAAATCCTTCCTTTTTAAATGACCCTCCTCTCTTTTCAGATTGTGTATAAGGGGAATCCGTACGCCGATCACAACTCTACCGCCTATGCCACATATGAGAGGGGAGTAGAAGTTGGCTGCTGGGGATTGTGCATTAATGCAGTGTCCTCTGCTCTCTACTCATGTAAGTGGCAATAATGTGTGAGGGGAAGCTATGTGAGAGAGTAGGAGTGGCAGGTGGAAATGAATAACAAAGGGAAATTACTGCTTTTGCTTTGGGATTGCAGGGAACTCCCTTAGCATGCTTTTGCCAAGGCATCCTGACCTGCGTTATTCTGAACACGTAAGTCCACATGTATGCTTCAAACATCCCCTGTTAAACAGCACATGTGAACCTGAGAGAACTGTTGTGCTACATACAGGGTAAAGCTCAGCCAAATAATGAAGGCTTGGCATGAAATCAGCTTTTTTTAGTCTTTTGCTGTTGAGAAGGAGTCTTGGCTTCTAGGAAATGAAAAACAGCCTGTCTAATTATATGTACAGACGGTTTTGGTACATGTAATGTACGCTAATCTAATGTTCACATAATTATCTACCCTGACTCCACACGCCTCATGCGGGTTTGTTGATCCACCAGTAATTTTAACTTTCCGTGACGTACATGTCTGTGTGTTTTCAGATGTGCAGCGCTTCCTCCTCTCATACATCGGGCTGAAGGGATTATATTTTATGGGCTACCTTGTGTTTGGATTGGGCACCAGCCTGATTGGCCTTTTTCCCAACATCATAGCAACGCTCGTCCTCTGCAGTGTGTTTGGTGTTATGTCGAGCACACTCTACACCATCCCATTCAACCTGATAGCAGAGTATCAACGTGAAGAGGAGGTAATAAACTGGCAGTAGAAACACTCACTAGCTAAGGAATTGTTCAGGTTTCCTCAGTTTAAAAGGATCACATGGTTCTTAAATGAGCACATTTGTATATTGTACACGATACTGCATAACTATAGTATTGATTTTCCGTTTTTTCCACAGTGTAAAACATGTTTTGTTGTCAGTTTGCAGGTAAATAATAACCCCATACTCCAAAATAATTATCTTTTTCCTAGTATAACTTTTGGTTTTGGGAATGAATCTGATGTAGCCCTAATGTGTCTTTATGTGAAACTGTAACAGGCACAAATTGATTGACAAGCAATCAATCAAGAAAATAATATGCAGATTACAGTAAAAACATAAAAAGAAATCATTATTTCTGGTGTTTTTGTTTTGTTTTTTTAAAAAAAGCATACTTTAAGAATTAAGATGATCGAACATTTCTGAATGATGTGAATGAAAGCTTCGATTTAAAAGGGTATATAACGACTGGAACATTTAGCGTAGCTACTTCCTTTAATCATGATTTCCGATCAAAATTTGAGACTAAGATAAAGCATTGCAGTAATGTGCAAAATCTTAAGCCACACCTCAATCTTTATATTTTCGTTGAAAAATGTGCAAAAAAAATGTCAATATACATGGGAACACGGTATGTAAGGCAAAAACAGAGTGTGTCTGATTCTAATTAGTTTGAAAGTCAATGTTTGGTACGACCACTTTTGTGCTTCAATAGGGCCTGAGCTCTCTCAGGCGGCTTTCTTGTCATTTCTTTAAGTAGTCTTCAGGAAAGTTCTCCAGGCACCTTGAAGGACATTCAAAGCCCTTATTTGGATGTTGGCTGCCCTTTATTCCATGGTCTGTTGAGATGATCCCACACTGCTTCATTTATGTTGAGGTCTTGGCTTTAGGTGGGTCCTTGGTGGCTGATTTTATTTTGTGTTTTTCTCAAGGGCGTAGATTTGGCATGGACGGAAGGGACATGTCCCCACCAATATCCAGCGATTATTGAATTGTCCCCACCAATAATTTGATCTCTTCGAGTAAAGAAAAACTAACCCGATAGAAAGAAAAAAAAAGATCTGTCAGCGTCTCATTCACCCAGCGGTGCAGAAAGAGTTGAATTACGTTCTCTACTGGAGTCCTACGTCATGTGACAAATATGGCCAATGTGATTGGCTGTGCCTTTCAGGGAGCTCTGTTTAGTTTTAGCAGCGGCAAACCTGCGCTGCCAGGAGGAGAGGAGGATGGCAGCAAAAAGGAAGAACCTGGATATAAGAAAGTAATTTTCAAAGAAACCTGTAAGTCACTTAAAGCCAAGTTCACTCATAAAATGTGTCCGTCATAATAACGTTACAGGCTATGCTAGTGTTACAGGCATGACCCTTTAAGGGTGAAGCCTGATGGGAAATGTATTTTGGAATGTGTGTAGCGGGACTGCCGTGTGTGGGTGTGTGGAGAGAGAGAGCGGAGAAGAAGAAAAGTAACGGTTAGCTACAGAAGAGACGGATAGGAAATAAATAAAAGGAATATAATAACTCCCTTGACAGCCAGAGTTGTGTCGGCGATGCTCGCTGTGAGTAGACTGTTTCAGCCCACTGTACGCGGTGTTCGTGCCTTGGAGAAGAAATAATGTTCGGTGAAGCAGTTTCCTACGCCTCCTTCGATCTTTTTGCTAGCGGAGTTGACCTGTATAGTAAGCTGTTGCCGGCTACGAGTCAGTTACGGAACTTTCAAGTAACTGCCAGAGGTTTCCTTACTACGGTTCGGGACCGCGGATCTGGCGCGGTAACACTGGGGGCTCGTCCGGGATTAAACTCCGCAAAGTGCCGAGAGAGAGGGAGCGAACTTTTTTTTCTCTTTTCCCTCGGACGACAGAGAAAATGGCGGCGCCGGGAGATGCTGAAGGGGGTGACATGGTAATGTACTTCAGTAAGAGCAGCAACCCATTTTTGTCAGAATCCCCAGAGAGTGGCACAGCTAATGTGGACCGTGCCACTTATGTAAACAATAGAATCCATAGCAGCAACCCCTTCATCACAGACATAGAGTTAACGCCAGCGGCGAGCATAGCAGCAGCCAATATGACAGAGTTTGAGGCTGCATGGCATCTCACCCCGCCACCTTCAGCTCACACCAACCCTTTCTTAACACCAACAGCAAAGCAGAATGCAGTGTGCAGTGAGTTTAAGCAGTTTCAGTGCTCAGACTGCGAAGGCCCTGGTAATACTACATCTACACCGCTTACAGTGGGACGGCATGGCACACATGATCACCTATCTCGGATTGTTACATCTCTGCCATGCAGCCAGCCATTCACCGCCATCAGCTGTACCTGCAATGTCCCTACAAAAACACAGTTTACTGAGCCAGCGAAGCTACACATTATGCCAGGTACACCCCAACCTGCGCAATACAGCTATGAAATGCCAGCTCAGGGCTATTTTTCCCCAACACCTCGCATGGTAATACCAGCACCAGATGGGGGGTGTGGACTTTGTAAGCATGGCCAGGGTCACAGTTCAAAACAAGCCACGCCAGGGCCACGCGGCTGTTTTCCTTGTGCAGTGCAAGATGGTGGCTTTGCAGATTGTAGTGCTGATGAACAGACGAGGGGCAAGGAGAAAATTCCCACATTACAACCAGACCATTTCGATGGGTCAGGGTCGTGGAAAGACTTTCTCTATCAGTTCGAGACCTGTGCAAAGGCCAACTGCTGGACAGAGAAGACCATGGCTGTCCAACTCAGATTAAGCCTGAGGGGCGCAGCTGGAGCCATAATCCACAAAAACCCTAAATCTGCTCGCTGGAGTTACCAGAGGATTGTGGAGGAGGTGGAGGCTGCCTATGGGCCGTGTTCAGAGCATGCAGCAGCCATTGGCATTGAGCTACAGCAGAGAGTCAGAAAACCAGGTGAGGCCCTGCACACCCTCAGAGATGATATATATGAGAAGGTTTCCATTGTGTATGCCAACCGCTCCGAGCTGGAACAGGACTGTATTGCTGTAGAGATCTTCACTAATGCTTTGGCAGATGCTGAAATGGTCCAGAAATTATTGGAAGAACAACCACGCACCCTGGCAAGAGCCTATGAAATCGCCCACAGGTTCGAGACAACGAAAAGGGCCGCCAGGGCAGTCACGCAGCTTATGCAGCCAGGGGCACGAACAGCTGCATTACGGGAGAATGTTCATATGCTAAGTTATGAACCACCGGAGAGAGCTCAAAGACCTATCCAGCGTGGGCGCCAAAGCTGGAGCACATTTAACAAGTCAAGCAGGAGGGAGGCCGTTTGCCATAACTGCTCCGGCATTGGACATCTACAGAGGAACTGCCCCTCTCCTCACTCACCTGCCCAAAAGCCTGTAAAAGCTGCTAGAGGCCCAGCCCCTGACCCAGGCACAGTGCTCCACAACGGAGGCCAAGATGTGATGTGTGTCCAGATAGTAATACAGGGACGGGAAATACGGGCCTTACTGGATTCTGGTGCACGGCGGAATGTGCTGCCCCTCCACTATTTTAACACCATCCCCGCAGAGTCAAGACCCCAGGTGCAGGCATCCATTGCTCAGACTCTACAAGGCATTGGTCCAGAGGGATTGGCCGTCCTGGGTGAGGTCATCCTGCCTGTACATGTGGGGAGCGGTGTTCAAAATGTTGACTTTCTTTTGGCCGACATGGCTGAGGGCACTGAAGTTATCCTGGGGCACCCCTTCCTGCAACAATCGTGCGCTTGCTTAGACTACGGCCGCCAAGAGATAACCCTGTTTGATGAAAAGATACCATGCTTTGGCTTGTGCCCTCAACCCCAGGTGCTTGTTGTTAGGGTGGCACGCACTACGGTTTTGGAACCAGGCTGCGAGTATGTGGTCCCCGGGTTTTCCAGCTTCCATTGTGCCGCTCATAAAGACATGATGCTAAGCCCCACAAAGGGCTTTGTGGAGAAGCACCAAGTGCTGGTGGCTCACGCAGTTGTGCAACCTCGTAAACCCTTTAGCATCCCAATCAGAGTCTTTAACCCTGGGGCTGCAGCTGTTACCTTAAAGCGGGGTGCCGTGGCAGGGGTTCTTCAGCCGGTGCAGGTCCTGGAGGGGTTGGGGAGTCACCCACCAAGGGTCTTGGCAGCCCTCGAGCTTAATGGTACTCCCCCTGCTTCTGTGCCAAGCCATTTGCAGGCCCTTTATGCTGAGAGCAGCCCCGGTTTGACTCACGTTGCCCGCTGCGAACTGGCAGGCCTGCTGAGGTCCTATGGTGATGTCTTCTCCACTGGCCCAAATGACCTTGGTCGCACTGGTGTTGTCCAGCATGACATCCTGGCCACGCCAGGGCCACCAGTTAAGCACCCGCCGCGCAGGATGGCAGGGGACAAACAAATAGCGGCCGACCAGCAAGTACAGCAGAGCCTGGAGGCTGGGCTAGCTCAACCTAGCAATAGTGGCTGGGCTGCTCCAATTGTGATGGTAAAGAAGAAAGACCAGAGTCCCAGACTATGTATGGACTATAGACCACTAAATGAGCGAACCCTTAAAGACGCTTATCCCCTGCCATGCATCCAGGACACCCTTGACACGCTTTCCACTGCCAAGTTCTTCAGTACACTAGACCTGACATCAAGGTACTGGCAGGTAGAAATGACCCCCAGAGCCCGAAAAGCAGCTGCATTTTGTACCCGTAAGGGATTGTTCGAGTGGAATGTGATGCCGTTTGGACTGTGCAATGCACCGGCCACATTCCAAAGGCTTATGGACAGAGTCCTGGCTGGGCTGCAGTGGGAGACGTGCTTAGTGTACCTAGATGACATCATTGTCCTCGGTCAGGATAGCACCCAGATGTTGGAGCGGCTCGAGCAAGTGTTCATCAGATTGCGTGGAGCCAACCTAAAACTGAAGCCATCTAAATGCTGCCTGTTTCGGGAGCAGGTGGCCTATCTGGGCCATATCATCTCTGCTGGAGGTATTTCCACAGACCCCCAGAAAGTTCAGCAGGTGACAGACTGGCCTACACCGCGGACCGTCACAGAAGTGCGCCAGTTTGTTGGCTTAGCCTCATACTACCGCTGGTTCGTGGAGGACTTTGCCACAATAGCCAAACCCCTCCATGAACTCACTAAGAAGTATGCCTGTTTTAACTGGACTGTTGAGTGCCAGGAAGCATTCCAGGAATTAAAAAAACGGCTTACAGCAGCCCCTGTCCTGGGTTACCCACTGGACCAGGGTGACTTGTTCCTTGACACTGATGCCAGCGATTGTGGGATCGGAGCAACTCTCTCCCAAGTGCAAGGGGGCGAGGAGCGGGTCTTGGCTTATGGGAGCAGGCGGCTGTCAGCTACCGAACAAAACTATTGTACGACCAGGCGAGAGCTTCTGGCGGTTGTGGCGTTCACTTCCCACTTCAGACAGTACCTGCTGGGTAGGCCATTCACTGTCCGGACTGACCATAGCAACCTCCGCTGGCTGACCAGGCTAAGGGAGCCCGAGGGCCAGCTGGCCCGCTGGTTGGAGAAGCTGGCAGAATATAACTTCCAGGTGCTGCACCGACCTGGGAAAAACCACCAGAATGCGGATGCGCTTTCCAGGAGACCCTGCCATGCTTCATGCCCGTGCACACTTCCCGAGCCCACCACCAACAGCGGCCGGTTCGAGAATAAAGGTGTGCAGTGTAACTTAGAGGACTGTTGCACCAGCATAACCCCCCCAGGACAGCCCCCAGTGGGGGTAGTGGGGCCTGACGGTACCAGTGGGAAAAGCCGGGTAGCAGGACCAGAGTGTACACCCGTAGCAGCAGTGGACTGTTGTTCCGATAGTAGCCACGACACCCGCCCAAATATCCACCGGGTGGATGAGTCACATCACACTAGCTTGTTCAGTGGCTGGACCCCAGAACAGCTCGTGGCTAGCCAGAAGAACGACGTGGATATAGGCCCAGTTTGGGAATGGAAGGAAAAAGGGGGAGGTCGGCCAGTCTGGGCCGATGTAGCAGCATGCAGCCCCGCAACCAAAGCCTACTGGGCGCAGTGGAAAAGACTGTATCTAAAAGATGGAGTACTGGTGAGGAAATTCCACTGTACAGAAAGTAATGTGTTTTTCCCCCAAATCCTTCTGCCTCAAGCCTATCGTTACTCCGTAATGCAGCAGATGCACGATGGCCCAGTGGGCGGCCACTTTGGGGCAGAAAGGACCCTGGCACGCCTGAAGAACAGGTACTACTGGTACAACATGAAAGATGATGTGACCCTGTGGTGCCGCACTTGCACCAGTTGTGCTGAAAGGGCGCGGCCCCTAAAAACCCCCCAGGCAGCGATGGGCACGGTACGTGTTGGCGCCCCCATGGAGAGGATTGCAGTCGATCTGATGGGACCGTTGAACGAAACAGAGAGGCATAACCGGTTCATATTGGTGGTACAAGACTATTTCAGCAAGTGGGTGGAGGCTTATCCAGTCCCCGATGGACAAGCACCCACGGTGGCAGAAAAGGTTGCGGAGTGGGTGGCAGAAAAGGTTGTTGCGGAGTGGGTGTGTAGATATGGAGCCCCACAGTCTCTGCATAGTGACCAGGGCACCAACTTTGAGTCAGCTGTGTTCCAGGGGATGTGCGAACTGTTCGGAATCAAAAAGACGCGCACCACGCCGTTTCATCCACAGTCCGATGGCCAGGTAGAGCGTTTTAATGCTACCCTTCAGAAGGCCTTAGCCACCACCGCGGAGCGCTGCCACTGGGACTGGGATATAATGATCCCATATGATGCCATGGCTTATCGGGCAACTAAACACAGCTCCACAGGACTGACCCCAAACATGATGCTTCTGGGGCGAGAGATAACCGAGCCTATTGACCTGGTCGCGGGTCTGCCAGCCGACGACACCCCCAACTGCACTGCACCACAGTATGTGGTGTAACTCAGGGAAAGGCTGGAGCTCTCCCACCAACTGGCACGGGAGGCTCTTGGGAAATCTGTTGAGCGTGCTAAGAAACAGTACGATAAGAATGTCTGCCAAGTTCAGTATCAAGTCGGCGCTGCAGTGTGGCATCTGATCAAAGGGACCAAGAGAGTGCGGCATAAGGTTCGCAAGTTTTTGCCTTCCTATGAGGGCCCCTACTTCGTAGTGGGCCTGCTGGATGATTTGGTCTACTGCATTAAAAAGGGGCCCGAGCAAAGGCTAAAGTGGTTCATCACGACAGACTCAAGCCTTATCATTCAAGAACGCCGCTGGACAACAGCTGGGTCTTCCAAGACTCTGACCAGGCACCACCTATCGAGGTGCCTCCTCCAGCGCTCGACGAAAGCGATTCTGACATGGATTTCGGTCCCCTCGACTTGTGGGAGGCCCCATCTGGGGCAGATCAACCAGATACTGGTGCTTCCCTGAGAACTGGCTCTCCGCCACCCGCTCTAGGAGACGGTAGCGGGTTGCCAGCCAGCCCTGCTCAGCCTTACGTGGATGAGGCTGAAGGACCAGGACATCGCCCTTCCTTCAGGTCCACACCCTGTTCCAGACCACAGCGTGTGCGGCGGGCGCCGGACATGTTTGGTGACTGGGTCAGTCACTAGGCTAGTATGTCCAAACTGAGTCGGGGTGTAGGCGGATCGCTGCCCTGCTCAGTCGTTTGAGAAAAAAAAAAAGTAAAAAAAAAAAAAAATTTGTTCATGTTGCATATGCTAAGTGATATGACTGTTGTAGATTGAGTTGTTACAGGGGGCTATTCTTACGTGTACTGTTGGGCTTGTTTGTCTTGCTGTTTGCTGGTAATATGGTTGTCGACGGGCTGCAAGTTATTGTTTGAACTGTTTATACTAATGAAGCAAAGCTGGATATAGGGGCAAATGGTGTAAGACAGGGGCAAACATTCAGCTGTAGTGCCTTAATGTCGTAGCGCATCTTGAATAATATGGGCATCACCTCTGAACGCTCATGGGATTGATGTAAATGCTGTTGTGTGTTTTTTTTTTTTTTTTTTTTTTCTTTTTTTGTGAATACTGTTTATGTGAAGGACGGGATATGGACATTGACTTGCACCCTCCTCAAAGTGAACCTTGTACATTCTATGTTTTTTTTTTTGTGTGTGTGTGCAAGATATGGACAGTTGTCTACTTCAAGATTGTTCCCTCCTAAGGTTCGCCATTTATGGACTGGGGGCATGACTGCTGTCCCGCATAGAATGCTGTATGTTTCCTTGTTAATGGGGGGTTCATGTGCTGGAATGATGTTAAGGGTTTAATTATCATCCAGAGTGGGGGTAGTGTTACAGGCATGGCCCTTTAAGGGTGAAGCCTGATGGGAAATGTATTTTGGAATGTGTGTAGCGGGACTGCCGTGTGTGGGTGTGTGGAGAGAGAGAGCGGAGAAGAAGAAAAGTAACGGTTAGCTACAGAAGAGACGGATAGGAAATAAATAAAAGGAATATAATAACTCCCTTGACAGCCAGAGTTGTGTCAGCGATGCTCGCTGTGAGTAGACTGTTTCAGCCCACTGTATGCAGTGTTCGTGCCTTGGAGAAGAAATAAAGTTCGGTGAAGCAGTTTCCTACGCCTCCTTCGATCTTTTTGCTAGCGGAGTTGACCTGTATAGTAAGCTGTTGCCGGCTACGAGTCAGTTACGGAACTTTCAAGTAACTGCCAGAGGTTTCCTTACTACGGTTCGGGACCGCGGATCTGGCGCGGTAACACTAGGCTTTGGCCCACATCAGTCTAAAATTGTATGTACCCATTAATAACGTGTTTTGGAAACGAACTGCACAACATGCAGCACTATTAGTTATCTCAGTCTCCCACAGTAGCATTTCTAATTTGGTTGAAACTGTCAGAGAAAACGGCAGCCTCGAGTAAGCCTGGATATTAGTTTACAGAGGCTGTTAAAATTATATGTCTAACGTTAAATGTTGGTGACACAATAATTTCATCCTAATGGTACTGACATACTCATAGGGTTAATTTTTGAGACAAAATATCATGAGGTAGTCATGATTTTGCAAATATTCCAACCAACAATGGTGATACAAGATCACAGGTGAAATTTGATGATGACTTGATGGTTCATTACTGTATTTGAAGCACATGTGTGACTGCATGTATTTGGAATGTCTCACTGTTATTCATCAGGTGACAGAGGCAGCTCTGCCATGTTGTAGTTCAGACAGAGGTGAAGAGGTGAGGTCACAGGTGACTGACTGATAATTTGGTGCTATAGATTAACTAGTATTTATTATTCAATTCAATTCAATTTTATTTATATAGCGCCAAATCACAACAAATGTCGCCTCAAGGCGCTTCATAGATACAGAGAAAAGCCCAACAATCATATGACCCCCTATGAGCAAGCACTTTGGCGACAGTGGGAAGGAAAAACTCCCTTTTAACAGGAAGAAACCTCCGGCAGAACCAGGCTCAGGGAGGGGCGGCCATCTGCTGCGACCGGTTGGGGTGAGAGAAGGAAGACAGGATAAAGACATGCTGTGGAAGAGAGACAGAGATTAATAACAGATACGATTCAATACAGAGAGGTCTGTTAATACATAGTGAGTGAGAAAGGTGACTGGAAAGGAAAAACTCAATGCATCATGGGAATCCCCCGGCAGCCTACATCTATTGCAGCATAACTAAGGGAGGATTCAGGGTCACCTGGTCCAGCCCTAACTATATGCTTTAGCAAAAAGGAAAGTTTTAAGCCTAATCTTAAAAGTAGAGATAGTGTCTGTCTCCCGAATCCAAACTGGAAGCTGGTTCCACAGAAGAGGGGCCTGAAAACTGAAGGCTCTCCCTCCCATTCTACTTTTAAATACTCTACGAACAACAAGTAGGCCTGCAGAGCGAGAGCGAAGTGCTCTAATAGGGTGATATGGTACTACAAGGTCATTAAGATAAGATGGGGCCTGATTATTTAAGACCTTGTATGTGAGGAGCAGGATTTTGAATTCAATTCTGGATTTAACAGGAAGCCAATGAAGGGAAGCCAAAACAGGAGAAATATGCTCTCTCTTTCTAGTCCTGTCAGCACTCTTGCTGCAGCATTTTGGATTAACTGAAGGCTTTTCAGTGAGTTTTTTGGACATCCTGATAATAATGAATTGCAGTAGTCCAGCCTGGAAGTAATAAATGCATGAACTAGTTTTTCAGCGTCACTCTGAGACAGGATATTTCTAATTTTAGAGATGTTGCGCAAATGGATGAACGCAGTCTTACATATTTGTTTAATATGTGCGTGGAAGGACATATCCTGGTCAAAAATGACTCCAAGGTTCCTCACAGTGTTACTGGAGGCCAAGGTAATGCCATCCAGAGTAAGAATCTGGTTAGATACCAAATTTCTAAGCTTTTCAGCGCCGAGTACAATGACCTCAGTTTTATCTGAGTTGAGAAGCAGAAAGTTAGTGGCCATCCAAGTCTTTATGTCTTTAAGACATTCCTGCAGTTTAACTAATTGGTGTGTGTTATCTGGCTTCATGGACAGATAGAGCTGGGTGTCATCTGCATAGCAGTGAAAATGTATGCTATGTCTTCTAATGATGCTGCCTAGGGGAAGCATGTATAATGTAAACAGAATTGGTCCTAGCACTGAACCCTGTGGAACTCCATAATTAACCTCAGTGTGTGAAGAGGACTCTCCATTTACATGCACAAATTGGAGTCTATTAGATAGATATGATACAAACCACTGCAGTGCAATACCTGTAATACCTACAGCATGTTCTAATCGCTCTAATAGAATATTATGGTCAACAGTATCGAATGCTGCACTAAGGTCAAGAAGGACAAGCACAGAGATGAGTCCACTGTCAGAGGCCATAAGAAGATCATTTGTAACCTTCACTAAAGCTGTTTCTGTGCTGTGATGAGCTCTGAAACCTGACTGAAACTCTTCAAATAAACCATTCCTCTGCAGATGATCTGTTAGCTGTTTGACAACTACTCTTTCAAGGATTTTTGATATGAAAGGAAGGTTGGAGATTGGCCTATAATTAGCTAAGACTGCTGGGTCTAGAGATGGCTTTTTGAGTAAAGGTTTAACTGCAGCCACCTTGAAGGCCTGTGGTACATAGCCGATTATTAGAGATAGGTTGATCATATATAAGATCGAAGAATTAATCAATGGCAGAACTTCTTTGAGCAGTTTTGTAGGAATGGGGTCTAAAAGACACGTTGATGGTTTGGAGGAAGTAATTATTGACGTTAACTCAGAAAGATCGATTGGAAAAAAAGAGTCTAACTTAACATCAATGGAACTACAAGTAGCTGTAGATAATATTACATCTGTGGGATGATTATTGGTAATTTTTTCTCTAATGATAAAAATTTTATTTGTGAAGAAGTTCATGAAGTCATCACTAGTTAACGTTAAAGGGATGGTTGGCTCAAAAGAGCTCTGGCTTTTTGTCAGCCTGGCTACAGTGCTGAAGAGAAACCTGGGGTTGTTCTTATTTTCTTCAATCAGTGACGAATAGTAAGCTGTTCTGGCTTTGCGGAGGGCTTTCTTATAAAGCAACAAACTATTTCTCCAGGCTAAATGATGATCCTCTAAATTTGTGACACGCCATTTCCTCTCCAGATTACGAGTCGTCTGCTTGAGGGTACGTGTTTGAGAATTATACCACGGGGTCATGTACTTCTGATTAGAGACCTTAGTTTTCACTGGAGCTACAGTATCCAGAGTCGTACGTAGTGAGGAGGTGAAATTATTAACAAGATAATCGACCTCTGTTGGGGTAGCGTTCAGATAGCTGCTCTGCTCTGTGTTGGTACAGGGCATTGACGATGATAACAGTGGCTGGATTATATTCTTAAACTTAGTTACAGCGCTTTCAGAAAGACATCTACTTTGATAAAGTCCACTCTCCACTGCTGCGTAATCAATTATTGTAAATGTAAATGTTATCAGGAAATGATCAGACAGGAGAGGGTTTTCAGGAAACACTGTTAAATGTTCAGTTTCTATGCCATATGTTAAAACCAGATCTAGAGTGTGATTAAAGTGGTGGGTGGGTTCTTTTACATTTTGAGAGAAACCAATTGAGTCTAACAACAGATTAAATGCCATGTTGAGGCTGTCATTTTTAGCATCTACATGGATGTTAAAATCACCCACAATAATTATTTTATCTGAGCTCAGAACTAAATCAGATATAAAGTCTGAGAAATCAGACAGAAACTCTGTGTAAGGCCCAGGTGGACGATAGATGATAACAATTAAGACTGGTTTCTGAGTTACACAGCTGGGGTGGATAATGTTAAGCATCAGGCTTTCAAATGAATTAAAAGTCTGTCTTGGTCTTTCATTAATTAATAGACTGGTGTGAAAAATTGCTGCCACACCGCCCCCTCGACCTGTGCTTCGAGATTTCTGGTAGTTAGAATGACTCGGGGGTGTTGATTCATTTAAGCTAACATAATCATCCTGCTGCAACCAGGTTTCTGTAAGGCAGAGTAAATCAATTTGTTGATCATTTATTAAGTCATGTACTAACAGAGACTTGGAAGAGAGAGACCTAATATTTAATAATCCACATTTCACTGTTTTACTCTTTGGTTCAGATGTGGATACTGTATTGTTCTTTCTTTGTAAATGTTTAAGTTGTTTGTTGCTGGTTTTTAGTTTGTTTTTTGTCTTTTTGGAAGCAGACACAGTCTCTATGGAGATGGGTTTTTGGGGGGGTAGCAGGAGGAGAGAAGCTGCAGAGAGGCGTGTAAGACTGCAACTCTGCTTCCTGGTCCCAACTCTGGATAGTCATGTTTTGAGGGGTTTAATAAATTTGTCCATATTTCTAGAAATGAGAGCTGCTCCATCCAAAGTGGGATGGATGCCATCTCTCCTAACAAGACCAGGTTTCCTCCAGAAGGTTTGCCAATTATCTATTATCATGACAATTGTTAGGCTGCTGATGTAAATTGATTCATTAGTGTATATTTGACAAAGAATCTGAATTGACACGTCTCACTTTTTATATGGCACGAATCAATGTGTTATTTTATCAGATGGCAATATGTCCTAGTGCAGTCAGAGGGGAAGAGCCAGGGCCAAAGGTAAGGCACATCAAGCACAGAATAATAATAATTGTAATCTGAGGATAAAACACATGTACTGAGGCTAAAAGAAGCTTCACTGCTCTCAGAAGACTAAAAAGATGGGTAAGGTTAACAGTGACTCGAATGAGATTAAACAATGCTGCTGTATGCCATGTCCACCAGGAGAGACTGGACAGTATAGATGTAACCAATATGCCAGCAGTTTATCTCAGTTAACGAGAGGAGAAGGCATGTGTTTGGCTCCTTCACATAGTGGACATTGAGTTGGTGTGTGGGACACCAGTAGTCCATGTCTGTTGCTGTAACAATAGTTCATGTTTAGAATAAAAAATCCCAGCTCACTGATTTGATCGGGGCAATAGTGCCTAAACTGTTGCATAATTTTGCTGAGAGATCTTTTACTTTGTAGTAATCTTAGATGAGTAGTTTTATGGACAAAACCCACCAGGTCATTCAGTGTTCCATTAGTGCCGAAATATAACAGATGTTGGTGCACTATAACTGAAGTAATGTTGTTAAGTCCTTAAAGTCATATTCTTTTATTGTCATGACTGCATTTGAAGCTATTTTTATGTTTGTATGATACCTGATTTATATGAAATATGGCTGAAGTAAACTAAACTCTAAAATACTTAGTCAGTCATTTGTTTAATAGTAATGTAACATTATATAATTCAAATGTAAAACTATGAATTGTAATTTTAAATGGTTTAAAAGCATGTAGAATAGCATATGTAGGCAAGTATATTTCTCCCTTTTTATCAAGAAGCAAAGACAAAAAGGGGAGAAAAAGAAACAGGGCAGGGTTCGGTGGTTGAATCATCCGTCCCCACCAATGCCAAAACCAAATCTGGTTCTTTTTTAACTTGTCTGATATGTGTAGACACGACGCTGGTTCATCTCTTGAGTTAGGTCTCTTTGTATTCTTAAACAAGGTCAGTCAATCTTCTAAAAATGTGGACTGAGTGAAAAGGTAGCCAGCGTGCACAGACAAACTCTGAAAGATCTTCAGAAAGTCTAAAGAACTATTGCAGGAAAATCTGGCTCCTTGGAAGCAATAAAGAAGTGAGGTGTGGCTTAAGACTTGTGCACAGTCCCATATTTTACTTCCTTAAAGTTCAAGTATTTACAAAAGACAGATCAAGAATGAGACACTTTAAAGCCCCCGAAAAAACTATCCTAACTATTAATCCCATAATACAACTGACTCTACTCCTTCTGGCGGTTTTCTGTAGAAGTATTTAAAGTCCAAATGGAAAGCAGAGATATTCACGAGGCTCTCCAAAACCATAAAGCCAGATATGTCATTATTTATTCATCAATACCGTCCCAAGTAGAACGAAAGACTGAACTGACGTTTTTGTGTTAAATTGTTATAATGCTCCCTTTTATACCTGTTAAATGGGGAATTAATTGGTTTAAATATGTCAAACAGTAGAAATCATCTGTCAGTCAAGTACACAGGCATTCATATTTTATTGTGAATTTGAAATTGCATCATTCAGTGTTACATCATTGTTAGAGGCTGTTCTTCAGAACAAGATTTTTGGCAAGATTTTGCCACTTATTTAAGTTACATTTATGCATTTAAATACCAAAAAAAAAAAATAAAAGATCAGATTTTCATTTTAAAGGTTTGGAATAACACTAAACTTTTTTTCCCTTTTTTTAAGTGTCCACATAAATGTTTTAATACCGCTTATAGTATTGCTGCAACATTCTCAAACAAGTTTATATAGTTCATCTATAAAACATAAACTGCAATGTCATTCATAAGTGGTTGCCTCAAAAATCAATTGTTTATTTTTTTCTGTCACGGTCAATCAATACCTGATTAAACGAAATCAAGTGAGAGTTTGATGGAATTCAACTTGCAACAACTGAAGCGAGGCTGAAAAGAATCTTATCTTTTTAAGAAGTGGTTTCTTCATATTCTCAGAGCTGTCTGTTTATCCAGCTGTTTGTTTGTGTTTTTTGCCACAGCCTCTCTGATTAAACTGAAATTGATGTTTCCATATATTGCTCTCTTGTTTTCCCCTCCCCGCCATCCTCCTCTTCTCTAATAACCTACAACCTCCTGTGCTTCCAGCAACAACTGAAGCTGCACGGAAGCAATAAAAGTCCTCGAGGTTCGGGAATGGACTGTGCCGCCCTCACTTGCATGGTCCAGTTGGCTCAGATCATCGTGGGTGTGGGGCTCGGTGCTCTGGTCAACGCGGCAGGAAGTGTGATCGTGGTGGTCCTCTCGGCTTCGACCATGTCTCTGCTCGGCTGCATCTTCATTGTCCTCTTCATCAGATATGTGGAATGAATGATTCTGCTCAAATACAAATTTTAATGATATTGTTTTAAATAAACAATCATTGCTCATTATATCATCATAACGTCTGCAATTTTTAATCTTACCTCAGTGGCCAATTAACTGCCAATTATGACAATTTGTTTTAGGTTTATCTGGTCTGATAGATCCTAAAAATCGTCTTTTTTGGCTAAAACAGCAACTGATATCTTCTTCAGCTCTTGTCTCGTGGTGCTGCTGGACCAATAGTGGACAGGAACAGATCAATAAGATCAAAAAGATCAACAGCACAGCAGGAGAAGTACAGACAGTGGTTGCAGTGGATGACTTCATTACTTTTAAAACTCTGTTTCACTTAAGCTCTTTGTATTCTATAACTTCACTCATCTCTGCTCTGCCACGTCTGAGCCATAATATCATTCATTTCATTTCATTCAGTATTACGAAAAAGCCAGAGTAGCCTTGCAGGTCAAATTTTATCAGTCACACCTGTTAAAGCAGCTCCCCTCCCCTAGATCGTGGCACTTGTTAGTGTCGGTTGGTTTTACAGGCTTGTACAATAGGCCCCAATGGAAGATATTACTTGGAAAGGTTAGAACAACCAATTAGAGCTTTTTGGACAAAGGGTAAGACACCTGGACGTCAAGTCAGGCTCACCCACATCAGCTCCAGAACTCTGTATTATCTACAAGGTAAGACTCATAGATTAAGACTTTTTTTTTCTATCGGAGAGCCAAAATCAACATCCTGTATAGGAGTTTTGTGGGTGTACTGATCGACAGTATAAAGCATTGCCAATAAGAGCAGAGGATCCTGCAAACTGATGCACGACATGGTTGTAAATACTATCACTAGGATTTTTTACAGCAATAACGGATCTTGGAACTTCTCTCCTGGAAGTTAGCATACACTATCTATGTTAGCATACGCTAGCAAAGACATGGCAGCAAAGGTTAAGACCTTAGCAAGCAAGGCTTTATATTATCAGCACACATAAATTACAATAATTTGTGCCTGAAAACATGTTAGTTGATCAATCGCCAATGACGTACAATAGATCTGGGACTTACAGATGAATTGCAGTTAGCAATACTAAACAATACTACCCAGTAAAACTATCCAATAACATCTATTTAATTTTAATCTACCTACAAATACCTGTAATTCACCATAGTTGATTTTAATTAGAGATCCTGTCTTTATCCCTTTTTTCTAGTATTCATGTTCAGCTAAGCCGAACAACTTTAGCCCTTTTAGTGTTGTACGATTGAGAAAGAGAGTGTTAACAAGTTTCATGACAAACTATTCATTTACAGACTGCTGTTTTTTTCTTCTATTCAGGTTGCAAGGAGTGTTAAATTTGCAGCTGCATCATTAGAAATCGTGTAAAATTTTGACATATTTTCGATTTATTGTCCAAAGCTATGTCCCACTTTGGTAATTAAAATATTTCTCAAAGGCTCTCAGGTTAAGTTTTTGAATCTAACAGACATTTTTTTTTTGACTCAAGGATGAACTGATTGCAGTTAGTTAGTTATCAAGGTGACTCCCACACAAAACACAGTGAAAATTTTTAACAACAAATATGGACATTAGGAAAAAATATCACACCACTGTCTAAAATGATCAAATAAAGAAGTAACAGCATTTTGAATCAAACCAACTCGTGTTTATGTTATTGTTTTTATTATTTATTTAGTGCACACCCAACAAGGGTAGACACAAATGCCCTGTTATATTGTGGTTCACCAATTACATGAGAAATAAAACAGAAAATCTAAACTCAAGAGAATGCAATTTGACCAGCGTAAATTTGCCCATTTACAGTAAACATATTTCTAAAGGTGCTGCTGAGAATAAATTTTCACCAGATGTCGGTAACAACTCGATCAAAGCATGCAAAGAAATCAAACTATAAATGTCACTAAAATTGAACTCGTTAGATGCCATAATACACCATGTTTGGAGGTCAAGAGGAAAAATGAATCAAAGCACCCCAAAGATTTCTTACTTTTTTTTTTTTTTTTTTTTTTTACAATATTTGCTGTTTGTGGGACACACTACTAAAAATATAAAAAACATACAGTACTTAATTGAGATGGAACGTTTTAACAACAAAAGTATAGATAACCCCTCCCAAAATGGTTTGTTCCAGCTCTCCTCTCCCCTGCTCTGGCTCTAGCGCCGTTGCTGCCGGAGCGATGGTGGCTGAGATGCAGCAGAGCGGAGGTGTGGGCGCCTGGCTTAAAACAGGACATATTAGCTGCATTTAACCTTCAGTTACTCTTTATATAGTTAGATAGGAGTCAGACCATGTTTCTTTTTAGCTGAAAAACATTACCCCAGGTAACCTGCTGTGCTGAAAACGTGTTTCCCGACTATGTTTGCTACCCTACAATCCGTCCTGCTCTGTAGTAAAATCAGCGATATTTGACCGTCCTGTTGCTCCCATTGAAATGTATATAGCCTATTTAAAATCTAAAACAACATTGTCTGTAGCCTACTGTTGTTACCACTGTCCTGTTTGAAATCTAATGAGAGAAACTGGTTATTATGTTCATATGTGCATGTGCCGATATTAAACCCAAGGTACTAACTAGCTAACTGACTGGATGCCCATTAACCTTATAACTCTTGTTGTGTGTGTGTACAGAGAGACAACCAGGTTCATAATGCATATGAGGAGGTTTTTTCAAAAACAAAGGAGCCACATTCAGTTAGTGTAAAATCAAATGATCCATCAATAAAGGATAATGTTGGATCAGTGTTTCAATATTTATATCTTTTATTAGATGTGCATGTGGTTTGGTTATTTGCCTTTTGGTTGAAACTACACTGAGAGAGGACTTTTTTATTAGTGATCTTAGTAGTTTTTTTTTTTTTTTAATCTAATTAAATACAATCTATTTGTGTATGATTGTCAGTCCAAAGAGAGAGAGAGGAAAGAGGGGAACATGAGGAGAAAGTACAAGGTCAGGAAGAACCACGTAAGAAAACAGGCAGGGAATACTAACAGGCAAAACAGAAACCGTTAAACTGGCAAAGAAAATAAACAAAACGAATTTTACTCGTACAATCTGGAAGTTGTGTTCTCCCTATATTAAAGCTGCTATACAAAATCTGCAAAACAAACTGGGTTGTCAGCCCTGGCACTGCATTACCATATTGAGCTTCAGTCAGAGGAAGTCACGGTTGCCAAAAACTTTTTGAAGCTCAAGAGTGAGGCTGGTGCCATTCCAGATATGTTAACATTGTACAATCTTCTGGATAATCAGATCTTCCCCACACTGAAAACTGTTATTCGGGTTGCCCTAACAAACCCAGTTAGCAGCTGTAGCTGTGAAAGGTCTTTTAGTGTCTTGAGTCAGCTCCATACCTGGCTGAGAAGGACCATGGGTCAAAGCAGACTCCAGCACCTGGCTGTGATGTCAGTTGAGAAAGAGATGCTTGAGAGACTTGACCATCAAAATGTGATAGACAGATTTGCCAACCTCAAGGTGAGGCGACATAGGATAAAAGAAAAGAAAAAATCTGCAGAGCCATAGTAGCATCTGGAGTAAACATCTTTTCATACATTGTATACATTGTACCATAGGCCAAGGTGTCTCCATTTTTCAAAATTTTTAATAGTATTTTGTACATTTCTACATTTCAAGGACTCTTCTATTTTTGGATTGTATTTTTATGTATCTGTATTGCATTATACATACACTTTAAAAGTGAATCTCTGTCCAAAAAATGCACTCAGTTTACTTTTTACTCACTATGAGCATCATTCATTATTCTCCCCCAGTAATTATATGTATTTTTTTTCAAATTCCAATCCATTCTTCTTTAGCAGCATTTATATAACCTTTATCAGATTTGATGGTTTTGTTACAGACTTTTCAAAAAAAGTGTTTTGCTTTTCTTTCACAAATGTGGGGATTAAATTGTGTTAAAATGCACAAAACAATGATGTCATGTTTTGTGACGAGGACCCAGGCACAGAGAGACTTGATTATATAAATAAATCATAAGATTTAAGAATCTTATGATTTAATAAAGAAATTTTCAGACTTGCACAGAGATGGTAAAATTATGATGACTGATAATGGAGATGAAGACAACAGACGATGAGGACAGGGAGGAACAGGGGTTTAAATGTACCAAGGAGACAGTCACAGGGAACTCAGGACAACTGGAGACATTTAAGGATGCAGGGACTGACAGAGACGGGGAAGAAGTCTCATCGTGACGAGTAAAGTTTATCTTGCCTGGATGGGCAGCTCTCTGGGTGCTCAGCACCCCCAAAGCTCGGATTCTAGAATCGCCCCTGCCAACAGTGTAGTTTGGAGGTGGGAACATCACGGTGTGGGGCTGTTTTTCAGCATACGGCAAGCTGGACGAATGAACGGAAAACGCACTGAGACGTTCTTGATAAAAATCTGCTGCCATCTAGCAGGATGATGAAGATGAGGGTGGACGTCTCCCATTTCAAGACAATAATCCCAAAAACACAGCCAAGGAAACTCTCAAATGGTTTCCGAGAAAGAAAACTAAGTTGTCATCTAGAAAGTATTAAATACATTTCATCAAGCTTGCTCAGTACTTTTTCTCTGTGTCATTTCTCATTATCAAACATAATTTATCGACATCTATGGTTTAATTTCATTGCATGTGTGGATAGGATCGGTTGTCACCGACATCTGGGGAGAATCTTTAGAAATATATTTACTTGGCAAATTGGTGACATATTAAATACTTATTTTACCCACTTCCTATATGTATTTGGAGATTATGTATAGGAATTTCAGGAGCGGGGCCACGCCTCCAAACCCGCGCCTTCTGGTTGTCATGTATATAGGTTCCCCCCTTCGGGGCCTTCCCCAAACCGCAGCTCAATTCATGTCCAAGCGTTCACCTTTACCTACTAAAACGCGGTCAAACCTAAAATGAGGACGTGAGCCCAGCTAGTGAAATATAATAACTGGAAAGTTGCTACATCTGAAACCTACACAAACACAGTATTTCACAGATTTGAGGTAATTCCAAAAAAGTTGGGATGAATGTAAATAAAAAAGGATCTGCAAATCTCATAAATCCAGATTTTATTCACAATAGAACATAGAAAACATGTCAAGTGTTTGAACTGAGAAAACAGTCAAGCGAAACATTAGTTCATCTTGGGATTTGATGACAACAGCATGTCTCAAAAAAGCTGGGCAATAAAAATAAAACGCTTGAAAAACATTTGGTGCTAAAAAGAAACGGTTGGAGAAACATAATAAACTAACTAGGTTCATTTGCAACAGGTCTGTAGCCTGAGTGGGTATAAAATGAGCGTCTTGGGAAAAGTTCCACGTGGACAAAAACTGCAATTCGGGCCTCTAGACATCTTTTAAAAAACTGCTGTGCTGACATACTGGTGAAATTGCAGTTCTTTTTCTTATACTAAAATTTACTGGTTTCACTGGTCTGGCCGTATGTGGCCTTGGATGCAAAATGAGTTTGATGTTCCTGGTCTATAAAATCATCAAAAAGATTCATAAAATCAGAAAAGTTGATTTGAATTAGACTGAGGCAAAGTGGGAAAACTGTTCAGTGCTCGCATCAGTGCTCATTTAAAAAGTCTGCATCTCTGATGGAATTGAGATGACCTATAAAATTGGCGGATCTGAAAAGACACCATCATTGATGAAAGCTTTTAGAGCAGCACTTCCATCCACGTGACATCTTTTTCAGCGAGGTTCTCATGTATTTCAGCGAGACAGTGTAAAACCACATACTGCATGTATTACAACCAGTGTTGGGACTAACGCGTTATTAAGTAACGCGTTACAGTAACTACGTTATTATTATGGTAACGAGCACGGTAACTAGTTATTATGCCAAAATCAGGAACGCGTTAGTCGTTACTGGGATTTAGACAGGGTCGTTACTCGTTACTTCGTGTGGTGGCTATCGCGGAGCTTCCACAGATTCAATAACATTAGCAAGTAGTGGAGGCAGCAGGTGGAAGAGAAGGAAAAGAGACCCGAGGCGGCCGCCGGTCCAAGTGTGAACTGAACTAAAGGTAAGAAGTTATGACCTGCAGTCTATCTGGGTCAGATATAAACCAAGTTTAGGTGGAGTTTATTTTCGTTATTCTGACTTTTTCCGTACTGCGTACTAGCTAGCATGACGGAGTTTTAGCTGGGTGGGTGCTATGATGTTAAACTTTATTTTGTTCATAAGTTATTAGAGTTGCCAACCGTCCCGTCTGGTATTCAGAGAAAATATTACGCGTTTCTTATTGAGGTGAAAAGGAACAGTTTGTCCCGTAATTCGGCTACATTGAAAAAGACACAAAGCTGGAGTTATTCTGTGTCTTTGCTGCACAGCTGCCTCTTCTTCTCTCATTCTCCCCCCTCCCTCTCCCGTTTCTACTTCAATCATGAAACTGATCAATGATCAGCTGATCGGCTCTCTTGTTTGTTTATCGCCCACTTTGCGCCAGAAAGAGGAAACCAGCCGATGTCGCGTTAAACAACAGCAGCACGTTTAAGCTTGATCAGCTGTTGTTAGGATTTATTTAATATTAATTCCTAGTATCAGCTGATGTTTGCTGGAGCCACAGCTGCAAAAAAGCTGCTGGTCATGATGTCGGTTTGTTTATCTGGTGAGAGGGAAACATGAAGATGAAACCAGGAGATGTCCTTACTGAATCATCAGAGCTGAACAGGTGATGGAGAAACAGGTTTACCTTTTAGGTCACATGAATGAGTTGAAGGGAAGTTATGAACTGTTTCTGAGAGACAAATAACCCCAGGATCCTTTTTAGGTAGCTGACAGCTGGTAACTGTGCAGGAGCGGATCTAGCAAAGTTTTGCCAGGGGCGCCAGGTTGGGCATTAACAGGGAGAGGTGGGCACAAAGAAATACTTTTCTTTCTTATTCTCATTTAAAATGTCTAGCTTTTAAAAAATAATTATCTGAATCTTACAACAAACGATTGATGCATATATACCATCAAAACAGTGAACATCACTGTCACAACAGCGTTTGTTTTCATTCAAAGGCTTTATGATTTTTCCTATAATGGCCGGTCTCTAGTCAAAATGCCCGGGCCGATTTTTTGTCCCAGTCCAGCCCTGTATGCAGCTCATCTGCAGTCTGGTGTTACCTACATCTTCCTATTGAGAAGACAGAATTTCCGAGTTCTGAATACAATCAAAGCACCACGACTGCAGTTTTTTGTGTTGGATGTAAAAGGCACACATGACGCTGTGACGTAGGCTAGAATCATGGCAGCAGTCAATGATGGTCCAGGCGTGGGATTTCTCTCGTGGAAATATGCAGATTATCTTTTCCTTTCTATTGGTAGGTGGCACAGTGCACTTGTGGCAAGTAAGCAAGCTAGAAGACTGGCAAAGTAATGGAAGCAACACATTAACAAGAGAATTCTGAGTAAAACCAAAGTTACTTTCCCTAGTAACTAGTTACTTTGAAAGTAACGAGTAACTTGAAGTAACTGAGTTACTTTTGATAGAAGTAACTAGTAATGTAACTAAGTTACTATTTTAAAGTAACTTACCCAACACTGATTACAACAGAATTGATCACAGTAGAGTCCAGACACTGGACTGACCTGTCTGCAGTGAGACCTTTCACCGATTGAGAACATTTAATGCAACATGAAATGGAAAATATGACAAAGAAGAGCCAGGAGTGTTGAGCAGGATATATCAAGCAGGAATGGAGCAACATCCCTCTCCCAACTACTCTCCTCAGTTCCCAGCTGTTTATAGGCTGATGTGAAAAGAAGAGAGGATGCCACATAGTGGCAACTTTTTAGACATGTGTGGCAAGTTTTCCTCAGTTTATTATGTCTTCTGCGTTCTACTGCAAATAAAATATGGCTCTACAAATTACTGCATTCTGCTGTTATTTACATTTTGCACATTTATAGCCAATTGAGTGAATAAGATAACTAGAGTTCACAACAAAAAAGCCTTTGCAGATTATCTAATCATATTTGCATCAATGTCCTTTACATCCAGACCCATGTGAGGAGGAGATATTAGGTCGCCTTCTGAGCAATGAATATTACATTTAAATTTCTAATCATGATTTTAATTCAAGTCATTTTTTATTACTTCCATCAAAGGGGATTTTACTTACTTTCCACAGGTCCCATGATATGTGTGCGTGCACTGTGGGTTTCAGATTGAACACCCACATGAATCATTTCTCTGGTGTACTAATTTAAAACAAGGTCCTGGAGCTGTTTGGCATTCACTTGTAATTAGATTAGCCTGTTGCCATGTGTATATATATTCTCTTCATCCCATAATGTTGGTTATTTTTGTGGGTTTGCAAGACACCTGTTAGTATTTAGGTGTTTTTGTTTCTTTTTCCGTCACTGTTTTATGTCATGGGCTCACAGCTTGAACAGACGATGGACTGAAGGCTCTGCAGGCATATTAACCAAATGAGAGTCTTTAAATGGTCTTAAGCACTTAATTGACTGTATTATTATTTATTTTATTTTATTTTCTTTTGGGGGGGGGGGGGGTTCAATGTGGACACATGAATAGTTTTTCAGGGAGGATTTTATTCTGCTCACACTGCATCATTAACAGGAGAGAAAGGGAGGAGAGGGAGGAGACTGAAGCTGTCAGTGAAATGCCATTTTTGACTGCTTTTAAATTCGATTTATATTTACTGAGAACTTTGCTCTCTGTTTATTAAAAGTCATCGCTGCCCTCTCAGCGAATGGATGTGAGTAAATGAGATCTGATTATGTGCTCCCATCTAGCAGTCACGAGTGGTGGGGTTGAGTGGGGTGGTGTTTTTAAAGGAATTATTACTCATTCTGTGATTGGTTGTGGTCACTCTCATTTTGGCATGTAAAGGTATACGTTTGTATTTTGATTTCTAAATAATGGAGCTTGAAATGAAAACACTTTTAAAAGCACGTTTTTCTAAATTCATCAAATTGCAAAAAAGCAAAACATAAAACAGCTAAATAAAAACGAATCTCCCATTTAATTTATTTTTAAAATTCAGTAAATTCTCCAGTAGCAACAAATGTATGCAGTGTCCGTCATACTTAATTATAACACCTCTTCTCCATATGCGTCAATCAAACTTTTCCTCCCACAGTTCAAAACATCAGTCTATGCAGCCCTCCGTGGACCCCCCTCCCACCCAACACACACACAATCAGCACAGGTCTGTGAAACATTCTCTGTAACATTATAGTGGCATTTAACAACTAAATGTCATTCAAGATAAGGACGGGGCGAAGATGAGCAAATGTCTCACATTTTGTTGATGCACCTTACCTGCACATTTAATATATGTTTTGACACCTTATTAAAATATAATATTTTCTTATAGGTAAGAACGCCAGTAAGTTGGCTTTTTAAAATCTCAACCAGGGTGAAGCCAAAGTAGCATTTCTGTGGACAAACATGAGTCATAAGCGCTTCTGTTTGACATTTTTCCTCCTCCAACTTGGACAGCTGTGAGGAAAACAAAACTGACCTGATTGATGTAAATGTGTATGAATACAACATCACAGAGGATTTAAAACGTGCCTTAGATTAAGCGCTGTTCTGGGGTAGGTCTCGCCTGTCATTGTAAATCACTTCCCCTGGAGGATAAAACACCACTGCGGGCTCCTCGGGTGCGCACACGGGGACCAGGACCTGCCCTTGCTCGTCCGCCTCCGGCTTTGTGGTGGCTGTGATCGGTCTTAAGGTGGTCAGAGTCGGCGATGTCATCCGCCAGAAGAGTTTTTTCAGCGCTTTTCTGAACTCCCGCCTCATAAGACAGTACAGGATGGGATTCAGGCAGCTGTTGGAGTGCGCAAGGCACACGGACACGGGGAACACGTACACTTGCATGCTGTAGTACTCATAACTGAAGTGAACCACGTTGAGTTTCACGAGGATGCCCCAGGCTGTGAGAGCCTGGTTGGGCAGCCAGCAAAGAAAGAAGGACAAGACCACTATGGTGACGGACTTTGTGACTTTGGCGCGTCGCTTGGCGCTCGAGGTGTTGATGTTTTTGGAGGTGATGAAGCGCAAAAGGAGCAGGTAGCAGGCTGAGATGATGCCCAGAGGCACCACGAAGCCAAGCAACACTTTTTGAGAGTGATAGAGCGCGAGCCAAAACTGCGCCGATCCGTTGGTTTCCGGGAATTTGACGAGGCACAGGTCCTCGTTGGAAACTGTCACCGTCGTGGAGAAGACCGCGTGCGGCAGAGCGGCGGAGACGGCGGAAACCCAGATGATAACGGTGATGGACCGCGCGGAACAGCAGTGAGCCCGCCTCCGCCTGCCTTTCAGGGCAGACGCGAGTGACCAGTACCTCGCCACGCTCATGGCGGTCAGGAAAAAAACGCTGGCGTACATGTTCATTGCCGTCACATAGGACACTATCTTGCACATCGCTTTGCCGAAAAGCCAAGTGAAGTCCAAAGCGTTTTCCACAGCCCAGAAGGGCAGAGTCAGGACGAACTGGAAGTCAGTCACCGCCAAACTAGTCACGAAAAGGTTGATGGAGGATTTTTTCCACACATGTTTAGACTTCATTAAGTACAAGACCAACAAGTTTCCAACCAGACCCAGCGCGCAAACCAGAGAGTAAATGATCGAGATGATAATCCTTACAACAGCGGCTCCATCTCCCAAAGAGTCAGCTTTCTCAGAGTCTGACAGGTGGAGGTAGTCCTCGTACGAGCTGTTGGTCGTGTTGAAAACATAGCTCAAGTTAAAGGAAGCAGCAAAGACAATCCCTGGCGAGCCTTCATAAGCAGTGTCGCTAAATTCTCCAGACATTTTTTAAATTAACTTTTATCCACGAGAGTGTTTAAGTCATGATCAGATCCAAATGACTCGCACCATTGAAATAATCTTTGTATTTGGCTCTATGTGCGAGATTTCTGCGAAACAAAAACAAATAAAAATGTTTCTGTGCGCACAGGTGACACAGTTCTTCACGAGCTTGTTGTGTTGCTCTGAGATTTTGTGCGCCTCATCTCTCCAAGACGCTTCCTGACGCAGCTCACGTATAAACGTGGCGCTGTCTTTGGTTCTGGTCCTTGGTGCAGATACCACGAAGAGGGTGGGGGTGGAGGGGTGTTCCACGGACAAGAAAATTCAGAGCATGGAAATTAATTGTTAAAAAATGGAAGTGTCTTTATTTTAAGCATGAATGTATTTATTTCTTCAGATCGTCTGGAACATTTTCTTCCTCACATCGCTCTCTCTTATACTGATTCCACTTCAGAACAACCTTGTGCACAAGCATGTGACACGACAATGTCGTTCATCATACAGTCGCACAACCTTCAAAGACACACTGTGGAGTTTCGAGGACACGCGCTTGGCAACATAAACTTTAAATATCACTGGAACCTGCTATTATTGCTGCACTACATTAAGAGCCGCAAGAGTGGTCCTCACAGCTGTTCAACATGCAGCTGAACGAGAAAAAGAGTAGTTACGATATAATTGCCAGTTTTTTGGATCAACTTGTGTATCAAATGCACCTCTTCTTTTCCCGTTCATCAAAAAGTAGCCACTGAGGGGATAAACAACCAATTCTGTACCCGTTTCTACAAAATAGATTACTCAAAATGTGAGCTATTACTCCAAAAGACAAATGGGAAAAAAGGATCTTCTGTGAGTTCACCTTGCAGTCTCAACTATGTCTCATTTTTTGCAACATTTTTGAAGTTCCCACATCAGCTCATCTAAGCTTCAAAGCAGTAGCGGTTTTAGATACGGGCGACACGGACTGCGGTCAAGTGAGCCCTCACTTACGAAGTCACAGTCAAGCTAGCCGCACCGAAAATGTTGTTGCACTACTCTTACGCATATTACGGTATCGGTGCCGACTGGCTTAGAAACGCAGTCTTTTGTGTCCTGACACTATTTTGTTTCACAATCCACTCCCAGTTTTGGTTCATCTCCACTTTTCCCCCTGTGATCCACAGCCCAAATTACTGTATGATTCAGAGAAAATTAACAATAAAATTTACACAATTTACTCTACTGTACTTTTAATGTCCTCATCTTTGACCTCAGATTACACAAAAACTATAAGAGGTGACGCAGATATCTCACTGGATTCTGACTCTGGGTGACCCCCACTCTTCACCCTGTGATCCACAGCAAAAATTACTGTACGGTTTTCCTGAAAATTGATAGTAAACTTTGCACAATTTACTGTACTGGACTCTATATATTCTCATCTTTAACCTCAGATTACAGGAAAACTGTAAGAGGTGACGCAGATATTTCACTGGATTATGACTCTGGGTGACCCCCACTCTGCACCCTGTGATCCACAGCAAAAATTACTGTACGGTTTTCCAGAAAATTGATAGTAAAATCTTCCCATTTCGCTTTACTGTACTCTACATATTGACATCTTTGACCTCAGATTACAGGAAAACTGTAAGAGGTGACGCAGATATCTCACTGGATTCTGACTCTGGGTGACCCCCACTCTGCACCCTGTGATCCACAGCAAAAATTACTGTACGGTTTTCCTGAAAATTGATAGTAAACTTTGCACAATTTACCGTACTGTACTCTATATATTCTCATCTTTGACCTCAGATTACAGGAAAACTATAAGAGGTGACGCAGATATCTCACTGGATTCTGAATCTTGGCCATCTCCACTCTGCACCTTGTGATCCACAGCCAAAATTACTGTACGGTTTTCCTGAAAATTGATAGTAAACTTTGCACAATTTACTGTACTGTACTTTTAATATCCTCATCTTTGACCTCAGATTACAGGAAAACTATAAGAGGTGACGCAGATATTTCACTGGATTATGACTCTGGGTGACCCCCACTCTTCACCCTGTGATCCACAGCCAAAATTACTGTACGGTTTTCCTGAAAATTGATAGTAAACTTTGCACAATTTACTCTACTGTACTTTTAATATCCTCATCTTTGACCTCAGATTACAGGAAAACTGTAAGAGGATATTTTCACTGGATTCTGAATCTAGGCCATCTCCACTCTGCACCCTGTGATACTTCTTGCAGGCCTTTCAGACTGATCTGGTAAGAGCATTTGGTAATCGGGCCTACAACAGGCCTGTCATGTTCATGTGTGATGGATCCCTGGTACTCCTCCAATCCATTTCCATGACATTCTGCAGAACAAGTCTAGAGAATCTGCTGCATAAGTACTATGTCTTACTGAGTGGCCAGCAATTCAACATTCCCATTCTTCATCGATGTTTGAGCCATGTCATGAAAAATGCCAAGGACCTTTGTAAAAAAACATTTATATCAATAATTAAAAAAGAATACAAGATTTGTAATGTAAAGGTCCTACTAACAGTGATTTCATTCATTCATTTTCCCAGCATTCCAGAGAACTACAGGCTTGGAATGCATGTGTTTGGGCTCCTTGCATGCTGTGATAACTTAAAAGACATGGATGATGTTGTCCATAGTGCAGCAATAGTGTTTTGCAGTCCTTGTAGTGGAAGGAACGTAACAAAACACTACAACAACTTGAAAATCCTTATGCAAAAACGGGGGACCCTGGATTTGGATGAAAAGACTGTGATTGCTGAAGATTACAAGGTTAGCTAAGATTTATTTTTTAAGTAACCATATTAATAACTTTTTTACTTGTGTCTGTCGCAAATGAATTAATGAATTCACATTATTTTAAAAATATATATTTTAAACCATAATAACATTTTACATAATTAATTTTTCTTTGGTTTGATAACTTGCTGAATACAGATATATATCTGTTTTACAGACTGATGTTCAGAATGCCCCCTTGAAGACCTTACATTAAAATAAGTAAGCATTAAAAGTATGTACGTGTGGGTCCCAATCAGCCAGGGTTTGGGTTTTCTGATTGGGACCCACACCCAGTTTCACACCTTGGCTCAGGCGATTAGAGGATCATCAGGGGGTCCTTTTGTCCCTCTGTGGGGGGATACTCCCACTAGGTTTATATCTGGGACTCTCCACCATTTGACCTTAGAACTCAAGAAGCTTCTCGGATGAGAGGTGAAACGTCTTCAAGCAACTTAAAGAAGTCCAGACGCTTTTCTTTGCAAGCTCCTTTGACTACAATGACCTGGATGACTGAGAACCTTCACAGACAAAATACCTTTAGTTAAAATTTACTTTGCATGGGATATCATGTGCACTGTGGGGTTATTCTGCAGACACGGGCCTACCAAATGAATCAGCTTCATGCAAGGTAGTTTGCCTGCTGTGGTAACTGCAACTTGTCCAGCCTTTAATTTGCCATTTTTGGCAATGAAGAGATCACTCTCTGCTTGGATAGTATGTCCTCCACTAGCAGACAGTGCCTTTGCAAGTCCACCCATGTGAGAGAGACTTTCATTAGCTGCATTAACAATTGCATCCACTTTGAAGGCACATAAATCACTTTTCCATACTGTGACCGATGCCTTATTAGCCATGTATGTTGCTATTTTTGGGCAAACGGCTATTTGTTCCTGGCTCTCATCCTACAAATATAGACAATTGTCAATTTTCAGAGTCATTTATGACAATAACACAAAAAACATAAATGTAGACATTAAAAACATTTCTAAAAATACCTGGTTTTGACGAGCATCATATTGTTTGTGCTGTTCCTGTTTAAAGGTTTGAACAGTGGTCTTCCCTTTTATCTGTTAACAGATAACATTTTTGAATGACTTTATATAATAGAATATAATATACAAAAGAATATGGTCATGAATGAGACAAACATGTTCTGATTTGAGATGTATGTAACGAGTGAGCATCTGTCCTGCTGTTGGTGTACCATACAGGAACTGATATGACTGTGTATGAGTGCCTAGTCCCCTTAAAGGACTCTGTCCAACATTACGTCCCAAGTAAACAGAGGAACTATGAGATAAAAACATGGGCAGTATGTGATGCCCGGTCCAGCCGTACAGAGAACATGCTAGTGTATGATTGCAAACTTGCTTGCCTGCAGTCAGGGCACGCGAGCTGTGCTTAATACAGTAGGTCTCCAAAAGACAATAATCAGCCTTGAAAGCTTGTTTAATTCATATGCCCTTGGCCTACAACTGCTGAAAACAAAGCTGTACATGGTGTGACCAGCAAAAAGCAAAAAACCTGAGCTTCCTCCTCCACTTATGTCACCTATGGACATGCATTTTTTGGCATTAAAGTGGGGGTTCACTAAGGCCCATGGCTAGGTGTAATACAATGTCAAAACACATAAAGATTTCAAGTAATCAGTTGGAATACAGTTTGATAAAACATTGAAACATGGAGACGGATGATAATTTTTTTATAGTTTACCCCAGAGGACAAAAGGAGTATGGCAATCAGGAGGACATCACAAGGTTTAATTATTGAAAATAATGGGAACATGATGACTTACCTCAGTTTTCTTTTTCTTCAGTGGCAGTTCTGTCACTAACGGTGACATGTACACACCTTTTCATTTATTGCGTTCGTCTTTCCATTTCTCCATTTCCACGCAAAAAGACTTTTAAGATCATCTCTTAATTCTATAGTCATAGCCAAATGTTTTCACTTTTTCTTAGTTTCTTGTTCTTGTTGTATAAAACACAATTTTCATTATTAGGAAGTTATTCATACCTTTTGTCTTGATTTTTTCATGTCTGCATATTCAAGCAGGAGGGCATCGTGCATTTTTTGATAAATTTCCACAAAGTCATCAAGCCTTGTCAGTCTCCTTCTCTGGATACGGATTTTTTTCAAATCCCACTGGCTTTTCTCCATGATTCCTTGGGTTCTGTTGTCTTGTGTAAAATTCTTAAATGCAATAGTACATTGTTTAAGTCAGTATCTATGTATTGTACATTTATGTACAATTTATGTTTCTTTTTCACTTATTCTTCTCGCTATGATACCTGGTTCTTGGATTGCTGAATGTCACCATAGAGTTTACTGAGCTGCTGGTAAGCAGGACCAGTACCATGACGTCCAAGATCCCCTAATGAGAATACAAGCAATTCAAAAACATAATTAAAATAGATAATTCAACATTTAGCACATTTACATTAATGAATAACTGACAATTTAAGATAGTAATACAACAAATAAAAAAAACGTACCGAGCATCATTGATGACCACAAAGTTGCATGTGGTAGAAGGTGATTTACCAGACCGGCAATAAATTTGGGTGCATGAAAGATGTTTCTTTCGCCCTCACAGTCCAGTGTTGCATTGTCAACAATTGCCTGGAAATGGGTCTTCAAGGGGGCATTCTGAACATCAGTCTGTAAAACAGATATATATCTGTATTCAGCAAGTTATCAAACCAAAGAAAAATTAATTATGTAAAATGTTATTGTGGTTTAAAATATATATTTTTAAAATAATGTGAATTCATTAATTCATTTGCGACAGACACAAGTAAAAAATTTATTAATATGGTTACTTAAAAAATAAATCTTAGCTAACCTTGTAATCTTCAGCAATCACAGTCTTTTCATCCAAATCCAGGGTCCCCCGTTTTTGCATAAGGATTTTCAAGTTGTTGTAGTGTTTTGTTACGTTCCTTCCACTACAAGGACTGCAAAACACTATTGCTGCACTATGGACAACATCATCCATGTCTTTTAAGTTATCACAGCATGCAAGGAGCCCAAACACATGCATTCCAAGCCTGTAGTTCTCTGGAATGCTGGGAAAATGAATGAATGAAATCACTGTTAGTAGGACCTTTACATTACAAATCTTGTATTCTTTTTTAATTATTGATATAAATGTTTTTTTACAAAGGTCCTTGGCATTTTTCATGACATGGCTCAAACATCGATGAAGAATGGGAATGTTGAATTGCTGGCCACTCAGTAAGACATAGTACTTATGCAGCAGATTCTCTAGACTTGTTCTGCAGAATGTCATGGAAATGGATTGGAGGAGTACCAGGGATCCATCACACATGAACATGACAGGCCTGTTGTAGGCCCGATTACCAAATGCTCTTACCAGATCAGTCTGAAAGGCCTGCAAGAAGTATCACAGGGTGCAGAGTGGAGATGGCCTAGATTCAGAATCCAGTGAAAATATCCTCTTACAGTTTTCCTGTAATCTGAGGTCAAAGATGAGGATATTAAAAGTACAGTAGAGTAAATTGTGCAAAGTTTACTATCAATTTTCAGGAAAACCGTACAGTAATTTTGGCTGTGGATCACAGGGTGAAGAGTGGGGGTCACCCAGAGTCATAATCCAGTGAGATATCTGCGTCACCTCTTACAGTTTTCCTGTAATCTGAGGTCAAAGATGAGGATATTTAGAGTACAGTACAGTAAATTGTGTTAAGTTTACTATCAATTTTCAGGAAAACCGTACAGTAACTTTTGCTGTGGATCACAGGGTGCAGAGTGGGGGTCACTCAGAGTCATAATCCAGTAAAATATCTGCATCACCTCTTATAGTTTTCCTGTAATCTGAGGTCAAAGATGTCAATATGTAGAGTACAGTAAAGCAAAATGGGAAGATTTTACTATCAATATTGTAAAATATTGTCAGGACACAAAAGACTGCGTTTCTAAACCGGGCTTCACCCATACCGTAATATGCGTAAGAGTAGTGCAACCACATTTTCGGTGCGGCTGGCGGTGCGGCTAGCTTGACTGTGACTTCGTAAGTGAGGGCTCACTTGACCGCAGTCGACACGGGCGGTTGCCCGGGGCGGCATCGTGGTGGGGTGCGACATCACGGGCATCGGCAAAAAAAAAAAAAAAAATTGCTCGTACTCATGCTGCCCCGACGTCAGCCAGCGCATATTGGGAATGGCACAGGCACCGATCGGTTTTCTATCGCCCATTTGCTGGGAGTAAGGGCGCCCTCCGTTTGCGAGGTGCACCTGCTGCTTGCTGCGCAGAGAGGAGAGGGCGGAGCGGCGGGGGATTCTCTGACCGGCTGGAGCAGCATCTAATAACCACCTCGCAATAAAACAAAATAAAAACAAACCAACAAACACGAAAACACCAGACATTATAATACAGACTTATAATTTGCGCCGATGTTTTTTCGAAATTCTATAACCAAAAAGTGAGCGCGAGAGCCCTCGGTGCACCTGCTCGCTGCTGAAGTCAAAGTAAACTTTATTGTCATCTCCGCTACATACAGTCCAGTATATAGAGAGACGAGACGACGAGGCTCCAGTTACAGCAGTGCAAGTAAACAAACAAACAATAAATATATATAAGAAGAGTAGGAATATAAATATACACTTTAGGACTCAGGGTAAATGGATCAATAACAGTTTAAAATTTACAGTTTGATGATTTAAAGTCTCACACACAACCCGTCGAAAGGCGAGGAGGGCGGCTGCTTCCAAATAGAGCACATTTCATTTATAATGTTGTAAATCCAAGCCCATCATGTATTCATGATTTGAATCCTGGGTTGTGTGGAAGTGGAGTGTTCGCCCAGGGCACCAAACAGGCTAGGACCGCCACTGCTTCAAAGAAAACAAAAATTAACCTTCAGAAAGTTGCACAAAAATCTTTCAAAATGATTTTTTTCTATGAATGAAAAAGACAGTGTCACTTGCATACCACGTTCCCTCCGTTGTGTAATCCACAGTGGTAAAGGATCTTTAGATCTTTTGTCAGAACGCAGCAGACTCTTTCTTACTGCTGACAGTCTCGTCCTACGTGTTTTCACTAACAGTGAATTCCTGCTGTATCTCACTATTGTGTTTCAGAGTGGAAGTGACTGCTATTGTGCATCGGAGTGAGTACTCTTCAGATTTACTATTTATTTATTTATTTATTTATACATTCTAGTTTGCAAAGAAAAAGAGCTTGGATGTGAGGTGAAAATAGTTTTATTTCATCTCACCACAGATGAAAATAAATAAATAAATAAATAAATAAATTACATAGCACTGGACACAATCCAGGCACAGCAGAAAGAGCATTAATAAATGCCTAAGTATCCAAATGTTTAGTATATTATTTGGCGAACTTCATCAAACAAAGCAGCTGAGAAAAAATCTATATATACTTGAGAAGTTTCTACCAGCAAGTTTGCGTTTCAATACCAAGACTGTATATAAAAGATGGGCGTAGCTTCAGCGTCTCAAAAGAGAAGCTAAGCGAGTGTGAAAAGAAACCAAACAAAAAAAGTACAAGTTTACAAACTCATCAGATAATTCAGACTACAGTAAAACACCTGCAGGTTGCTAATCTGGTTTAGGGTTTATTTAACTTTTGTTTCATAAAGGTAAGATTTGAATTAACCAAACTAAGATCATTCCATGAATCAAATTCACTGCCAGCATTTTCCATTATGTTGGACACATTCCCATTTAGCTTGATGGGCACCACCTGATAAAATTGGTTTTAATGTGATCTAACAGCAACTTACCCGCTGCTAATGCAGAAAACCCAATGCAACCCAAGTTTAATTTCTTATTCCAAGAAAACAAAATCTGAAGCCAGATCAGCTTTTAGTTCTTAACTTCATGTGGAGTTTAGGAGCACCAGGACTGCTTGACATTAGTGCTCACACAACAATCTGTCGGCTCAAGGGAAGAAAAAAAAAAAATTTAATACATGGAAACTACATCACATTGTTACACAGTGTTTACTTTACATGGTGCCCTTTAGCCAACACTAATGTGGATATATAAATCAATACAGCTGTATCAAATGATAGCAAGAGGAAAAACAAAGACCATTATACAGACTTTCTGTTATACAGATTCTATTGGCCTGTTTTTGAGAACAATACATGCTCAAGGGGAGGTTGTAAACTCTCAAGAGCCTCAGGAGAAAGAAGGCAAGAGAAACTTTGATCAAGAGCGTCTCTGTAATGGTGTAGAAAATCTCAAAAGAGACAGACAGTCGGTGCATCAGGAATGTGGAGAATATGTGAGCGTCATGCCGTAAGCACTTAATAAAACAATGAAGTTTTCTGAGATTTGGTTCAAAAACATTTTGCTATTATTTTTTTTTGTGTGCTTTAATGTTATTGCCAGTGAGTAACTGACTACTTGAGGCACGTAGGCCAAGTCACAGTGTTCTGGCATCAAGTTCTTGATGCCAGAACATCAAGAACTCTCTTGAAAATGAAATTTAATATTTTTTTACCTGGATAAACTGAGGATAAAGTACAAATAAAAGCTGTGTGAGAGGGAAAATCTTTGCTGTTTCAATCACAACTGCCTGCCTTCTCACTAGATTTCAACTTGTTTTAGAAAATATCTTCACACAACAGCTAGAAAAAGTAACTTAGAGAATGACACCTGTACCAGTCTATGCCTAAATCAGGTGTTTCAAACACAAGGTCAACAGGCCAGAATCAGCCAGGCAAAGACCCCACAACCCAGGCCACTGGATGGCTTTGAAAAGTGGGAAGGAGGGCATAAATTTTGGACTTTCAACTGTATTTTGATAAGTTTCAATGTTTTTCTATTGATGAAGACCCCTCCCAAAGCCATGCGCAACACCAAAGTAAGTAACAGATATAAAATTAAATTATAATTATTATATATAATGTATAATTATATATGTGTATGTGTTGAATATGGAGCTACCAGGTAGGAGGAAAAAATAATAACTTAGAGAAGAATTATGGATGTGGCGAAGGATGACATTTGGAGGGTTGGTGTGACAGAGGAGGAGGCTAGGTACACAGTGAGATGAAAGCAGATGAGCTGCTGTAGCGACCACTAAAGGGAACAGCTGAAAGAAGAAGAAGAATTTAAAAGAATTCAAAGTTCTGATTTACCTACTGGCTCTACGTTAAGTATCACTGGTGAAAAACAAAAAGTAAAATATTTTCTTATATTTTCAGCGTTAAACTGGAATAAAGTTAAGGACATACAGGCCTAGTACTGTAAAAATCATGTATTTAATGTAAAGATTTAGAACTGCCTTCCAGATCACATACTTTTCTACTGCAGCCCTTGCAAAGTATGTATGCACACATTTAAAATAGTCACATCATTGCACCTTCAATTTTGAGTCTCTTGCTGAGTATGCAGAGGTTTCAGAGCATAATGATGACTTACTGAATTATGTTTATTAATTTAAATGTGGTTGTGCTCTGCTGACCTCCAGTGGCATTATTAGGACCTACAGCAGCTGAACACAAACTGGTTGGAAAAGAGGGAGGATCCAAAGCCCAGCAACTCTTCCTGGACAACTCCCCAAGCTTGCTTCCAATGCTGATTTAAGTGCCATCCAGTGTTTGGGAGTCACAGCACAGCTGTTGGAGCCCCTATAGCTGGCAGAAATACCAGAGAACAGATGGAGCTGATAGCAGTCACGGTGGAGAGTGAATCGAGATAGGCTTGTAGTTACATTTCATCAAAGGTCTAATGTCCACCGGAAATAAACAGGCGCAGTCATTTAAGGTGTTGTTTATGAAAGAGGTTTTTACTGCCTCTCTAACAAATTAAACATCTACAACAGTTTGGCAGGTTTCTGTCTCTCTTATCACATTCATTTCTAAGTACAGCAGACACACCCCTCATATAGAAACTCCAGCATACCCTGGCTCTCGCACTTTTGAAGTCAGCTGCGTGCTCTGGCCCAGTGAAATTAGGTCAAAGATCCTAAACTTTCACTGTCAACAAAGTCTAGCAGAGATTTACACAGACATTTTTTTTCACAGTGTGATTGGTGTTCAGAGTATTTTTAGTGCTTATTAATCAGTTGGTTTCATTTATGCGGATAAAAATGTGAGAATTAGCCCACTTTTGAGACATCCTAGGCAAAGCATTTCACTGTAGCAGAAGCCAAGAACAAGTCAGTCTCGTCTCCACCTGCAACCAAGACCATTTTTCACATGATCAAATTCAAACTGACTGTGACCAAAACAAATCACTGAAAACAGAGATTCAAGGGGCTTAATCATGGCATTGCATGAAGTCCAGCAAACTACAGCTGCTGAGAAGATTACACAACCAATCACACCTATACACCAACCAGTCACCTGAGGCTGGCTCCACAAAAGTGAGTCAGTCAATAAAAAGTCCCGTGTTAGCTTTACTTTTTACTGCACTAAAAAGTATGTTTACAGCCTGGTACGAAAAAACAAAAAACAAAGAATGTCTATGGAGAGCTGGAATGGGGTGGGCTTTTGGGTAATGGAGTTTGGTTCATGGCTGCTTTGATTGACAGGTGTCTAGACACAGCAGCTGAAGTCAATAAATGTCTCTAGGCTTCAGCTTTGCTACTTTGAGCCATTAAACTGTACCATATCATCGTTTGTTGGTACCTTGGAAAGTTATCAGGCTTTATTTCATTTTCTAAGTCAGACAGATGTTTTTGATAGGATTTAAGGGTTGTTTTCTTTCTTTCATTCCTTCTTTTAGATGATGTAGCAGTTTTACACATTTGCTTAACACGTGAAAGATCCCTGTTTTAAGCCTTGGAGTAGACAGAAATCCCTTGGGGCTAGTATAAAAATGTGCCAAATCTAATATGTGGAGCTACCTGATGCTTCAACTCCTTGTGAAAATGGCAGCAGCTTTTTTTGTTTTTGTTTTTTGAGCAACATTCTGGTCCACACTGCATTCTAACTGGTGGTACTAACGTACCATGAGGCACATCAGGGGACCGCACTGGGGTAGGGCAGCCCACTCCTCTAATGTAGGTATACTGTGGACATGCTGCACATTTATAATGGGTCCCTGTCTGCTTAGTGTGAGCAACCCACATTCAGCCCATGCCATGAGCTCCCCCACTGGGGCCAATCTGGACCTAGGCTCTACATTACACCGTGGGTTACCCACTGTGTAGTGTAGGCCTGTTCACAGTAGCTCCACATGGGCCCCAAGAGGACATCTTTGCTGGGATGGCTGCGTGCAATGTCTATGTAATACAGTGTATTACTGCAGTCTACCCTGACTTCACAGTCCAAATCGATACCATGCTATGAGTAGTATGTAAAACATTAGAGCTTGTAATCTGTACTGCCACCGTTGTTTACTTGTGATTTGCTAAAAAAAAAAAAAAAAAAAGCATCGACCAGGCTCTATCCATGAATGTACTGTTGTGGTGTTTTAAAGTACAAAGAGAAAAAAGGCATTGCATTGTACTCCAGGCAGTGGTAGTGATGAGCTAATAGCCTGTTTTGTTTTCAACTGCTATTCCTGCAACATGACTCAGTTGTGACATCCCTCCCATCTCTGATGAAGTGAAAGGAACGTGACTTATGCGCACAACACAGAGAAACAAAGCAAGTGCCAGCAGGTATGTTAACAGGAAGTACACAAAAAAGACAAATGTCATTGAGATTCTTTGTTTCAATATGACGTGTCAAGTATCGTTTAAGTTTGGTTAGACCAGTTTTTCTTCATACAGAAATGATCTTCCAGAGATGCAGATGTAAAGTAGTAGCACAACAGTATTTAGCGCGAGTTGTCAGCTGTTCACGGGGTTGGCAATTCCATCTCCCCTTTCTGACCCCAAAACACGACCTGATGCGTCCACCGGGATTTGCATGGATGCATCAGTGTGTGTAAAAATCTGCCTGTGGATGAGGCTGGTAGTATAAAAAGTGCTAGATACAGTAAATTACAGTTCATTTACCTTGGAATCAACTATGACAATAGTTACAATAGTTACATGAGTAAGCCGATATAACGCATAGCTGTACAATACAATTCTTCTTCACCCAACTCTTTTCAATCTGGGTTTATACATCACTTTGCATTTAATTATTAGTTATTATTATTATTATTAATCTCTGCCTCAGTTCAACTGTGTGTCTTTTGTCCTGTCTCCCTCCCAACCAGTTGCGGTGGATGGTTCGCCCCTCCCTGATCCCGGTTCCACCAGAGGTTTTGTAATGTTTCTTTCCACTGTTGCCAAATGCTTGCTCATAGGTTTTTTCTGACTGTTGGGGTTTTCTTTGTATTATTGTATGGTCTTTATCTTACACTTTAAAGCACCTTGAGGTGAATGTGGTTGTAATTTGGCACTATATAACTGAAACTGACCTGAACCTGTGCTTGTGTCAGATGCCTCACAGTATGAAGGCTCTAGGTTTTAACCTGTCCAAAGACTTGCTTGTCCGGTTAACTGGTGATTATGAAGTGGCTCCTTGTTGTGACAATACATGTTTGGGGTGACCTCTCATCCAGTGTCTGGTTTAAAGTCTGTAGAACTGGATAGAGTTTAGCCTAAGATAAAGAAGCCTTTATGCATCAAATACATGAAGTCTGTTGAAATAATGTGAATATGTTGGCAGCAGATGACTATCTGAACCTAACTGTATGCACCACAGTGCTGTCAGAGGCATAAACAGATCATCACCACACAGCGAAGCCGCAATTATTAGTGGACCACTGGAGCAACACATAACATATGTGTCATCTCAGTTATTTTGTTTTTTGTGAAACAGAGAAGCTCTGAAGAAGTTTTTGCATTATAAATTTTCCATTTCTAGTACATCCACTCTCCTCCTGCAGATAAGGGACCACAGTGAGTTTCTGCACACTTACCTTCCAATCTAGACAATAATCAGCAACATTGCCCTTGAGACCTTCACAGAAGCGAAACAGGAGGCACCACACAAAAGACTGTGGCTCATGATTTTCAAAAAGCGCTCCGCTGGGTAGGACACTATCAGACCTCAAAATGGTGAGAACTCACCAATAAGTACACTCTGCTAACACAAAGCTAACCAGACCAACTGCATTCATTTACATTCATATTCACCAGATGGACATGAGGGTAAATCTTCTTAATATAAAATAAATCTTCTTATTCATCTCTCTGCATTTTCAGACACCCAAATAATTAGTTTGAGTTGACCTCCTTGGTGTAACAGTATGATATCTCTGTCTGCCATATTGTAAACAACGCTTCTAAGAATAGCTTGGACATAATAGCTTAGCATGTCGATACCTACTAAGATGACAAAATTGTGAATTTTAAACTCTTAACATTCACAAATGTATCATGATTTCACAAATATTTGTCCGTTATTTGAAAGATTGAACTCAAATGTATTAAATTCAAACGTAATGCTATGGAAAAATATATAAAATGATTCTTATAAACTTTTTTTTACATCAAATTATTATTATTATTATTGTTATTTAGGGCGATTGTGGCTCAAGAGTTGGCAGTTCGCCTTGTGATCAGAAAGTTGCCGTTTCGAGCACTGACTCGGACACTCTCGGTCATTGTGTCCTTGGGCAAGACACTTCACCTACTGGTGATGGCCAGAGGGGAATTGTAAAGCGCTTTGAGGGTCTCAAAAAGCGCTATATGAATGCAATCCATTATTATTTAAACCAACTGTTAACTGCATATTTCTGTACATTTAAGTATTATTATTCATATTGCCGCATTCATTGACCTTGTTTATAGGTAATTTCATTGTTTAATCACATTAAAATGTTCGTAATTTAATGTTTAAAAGCACTTCAAGAAGGCAAAATCCCATGTGAAATTAGGGCAACAAACTGTATTGTCATTACTGAAAATAACTGTATTTTCATGGGAAAGTTATTTTCTGTTATTTTATGGTATTGTTTGGTGCCCCAGCTGCCACAATATTACTGTTTTTTTAGGATTTTCTTTCTTCTTTTTTTTTACGTTGTATGCAAAGCTGGGATGGCCAGTTACAGGATAATTCCCATTTGGGGATGTAATCCTGCAGGTTTGTGCCAGCAGGATTACATTCCTTTATGTATGTAGGATGATGGTGTGTTATGTTTGCTGCAGTGTTGGGTAAGTTACTTTAAAATAGTAACTTAGTTACATTACTAGTTACTTCTATCAAAAGTAACTCAGTTACTTCAAGTTACTCGTTACTTTCAAAGTAACTAGTTACTAGGGAAAGTAACTTTGGTTTTACTCAGAATTCTCTTGTTAATGTGTTGCTTCCATAACTTTGCCAGTCTTCTAGCTTGCTTACTTGCCACAAGTGCACTGTGCCACCTACCAATAGAAAGGAAAAGATAATACATATTTCCATGAGAGAAATCCCACGCCTGGACCGTCATTGACTGCTGCCATGATTCTAGCCTACGTCACAGCGTCATGTGCGCCTTTTACATCCAACACAAAAACTGCAGTCGTGGTGCTTTGATTGTACTCAGAACTCGGAAATTCTGCCTTCTGAAAAGGAAGACGCTGTTGTGACAGTGATGTTCACTGTTTTGATGGTATATATGCATCAATCGTTTGTTGTAAGATTCAGATAATTATTTTTTAAAAGCTAGACATTTTAAATGAGAATAAGAAAGAAAAGTATTTCTTTGTGCCCACCTCTCCCTGTTAATGCTCTACCTGGCCCCCTGGCAAAACTTTGCTAGCTCTGCTCCTGCACAGTTACCAGCTGTTAGCTACCTAAAAAGGATCCTGGGGTTATCTGTCTCTCAGAAACAGTTCATAACTTCCCTTCAACTCATTCATGTCACCTAAAAGGTAAACCTGTTTCTCCATCACCTGTTCAGCTCTGATGATTCAGTAAGGACATCTCCTGGTTTCATGTTTCCCTCTCACCAGATAAACAAACCGACATCATGACCAGCAGATTTTTTGCAGCTGTGGCTCCAGCAAACATCAGCTGATACTAGAAATTAATATTAAATAAATTCAAACAACAGCTGATCAAGCTTAAACGTGCTGCTGTTGTTTAACGCGACATCGGCTGGTTTCCTCTTTCTGGCGCAAAGTGTGCGATAAATAAACATGAGAGAAAAGCCGATCAGCTGATCATTGATCAGTTTCATGATTGAAGTAGAAACGGGAGAGGGAGGGGGGAGAATGAGAGAAGAAGAGGCAGCTGTGCAGCAAAGACACAGAATAACTCCAGCTTTGTGTCTTTTTCATTGTAGCTGAATTACGGGACAAACTGTTCCTTTTCACCTCAATAAGAAACGCGTAATATTTTCTCTGAATACCAGACGGGAAGGTTGGCAACTCTAATAACTTATGAACAAAATAAAGTTTAACATCATAGCACCCACCCAGCTGTATAGAAACTCCGTCATGCTAGCTAGTACGCAGTACGGAAAAAGTCAGAATAACGAAAATAAACTCCACCTAAACTTGGTTTATATCTGACACAGATAGACTGCAGGTCATAACTTCTTACCTGAAGTTCAGTTCACACTTGGACCGGCGGCCGCCTCGGGTCTCTTTTCCTTCTCTTCCACCTGCTGCCTCCACCACTTGCTAATGTTACTGAATCTGTGGAAGCTCCGCGATAGCCACCACACGAAGTAACGAGTAACGACCCTATCTAAATCCCAGTAACGACTAACGCGTTCCTGATTTTGGCATAATAACTAGTTACCATGCTCGTTACCACAATAATAACGTAGTTACTGTAACGCGTTACTTAATAACGCGTTAGTCCCAACACTGGTTTGCTGTCAGACTGGTATTTTTTGGCTCACACTGCTGACACAAGTTACAGCACCATAGCAACATAACAACCCCCTGCAATGAAGCATAATTCTGATTTAATATGACTGCAGTATGTCTTGCATGCTTGTTTATGTAGTCCAGAGTCTGTGTTGTGGAGGATGAAATAATAGTTTCATATGAAAGGATACAGAGATACAGTTATCTGCAGGAATTTGCACATCAGCAGCGATCGTGAACACTTATTAGCCTGCAGAGTAAAGGCATGTTCCATTTATTAGAGAGCACCACATAGTGTCAGTTTCATTTGAAAAGACAATTTAGAAAAAAATGGCTGAAGCAAATGCAAATGCACAGTGCACGTAGGAGGCACATTTACTGACAGGTGACAAATAAACATGAGAACAAGCTTCTCTGACTTTGTCCTTACTCTCTTCAGACTACATTTAGAGTTCATACACATACAGATACACATTAAAACCCCAAAGTGAAAGGCTAGCAAGTTTGGAAACTGTCTCATACAGTGGAGCGCTTTTAGTTAAGCCAAGCCTCCACACACAGGCTCAGCTGTTCAGCCTCTGTAGCTCAGAGGCTGCTCGGCTCCAAATATACAGATCAAAACAGCCTTCAGCACAAGTTCTCCTTGTCCTCCTCCAAACCAGGAGAATCCAGAACCTCATTTTATACATACTGTATATATATATAAATGTATATATATTTATACATGCTTTTCTTGCATTGCTAATGTTTCTGAGTAACAATATTCGGTGTTAATTCATTTCTGTGGATTGCTGAATAAGTGATAACTGTTGATTTTACTGGTGCCTGTACAATAAACACTCTGATCTTGTGACGTGACACTAAAGCAAAACCAGCCTTAAACAAATAGGAGCAATACAAAAATGACACAAAGCTACTAAAACAGCAGCTGGCAGTACTCCTGAGGATTTCTATACATCTAATGGTTTGTTCACATGACAGGAGTTTATGGAGTGCCGTATCTTCGTGCAGTCCTTTTTCTTCCATATCTTAGTGTCCATATGTCGCCCACGAAGGGCACTATCTGGTCAGCCGGATCAACTGCTATCATGGCCTGCCAAATGGTGTCACAGCCTTTTCCAGGATAGCAACAGTTTATTTAGTGCGGTGCAGCCCAGCAGCACTTAGTCAGAGGGTAGATGAGCCTGTTCCTCCACAGCAGTGGAAAAAACACCCGTGCCAGCACACCAGCAGCTAAACACAGCTCTCCGACTGATATTTATCATAAATCTTGGACGGCATCTTCTTTGCTCTCACACTTCTTTGAAGAGTGTTAAAAGGAACTGTATAAACTCCCATAAAGTGCACCGACAGATGTACTTTATCCATAAATGCCTCGGTGCCGTTCACAAACCTCCGACTGCTTAAGCGAAGGTGACAGCTATCATCTTTTATGTATAAAAGATTCCCAGACACGTTCCTCAGCTGGGTTCTCATACAGAATTTGTGAGGGCTTGCTCTGCTGAGTCGGGCTTTAAAGTTGAGCCTGTTGCATTGCTGTCCATCATCATGCCAAGCTTCTCCGTCCCATTCCTTGGCTCCTCCCTTTGTCTGTCCCTTTGCAATCTCCTCCTACGACTGAGAAAGAAACAATCATGGCCAACAATCAAGAGCCAAGAGCTAATCATCAGTATGCAGCAGGCATCCACTCTGATCCTTTACATGCATTCCATAAAATGGTGAAATTTCATTTAGCCCCTCACATGTACACAGACTTACCGTGAACAGATGCAGATGAAAACAACAAGAAGAATTAATAGCGCAAGCCCTGCGATGGCACAGGTAATTATGATTCCTTGTTTGCCTTGTGTCTGCACCTCCAGGTTTAGGTACTCACACCTGGAACCAATGTAACCGATCTGACACCTGCGACAAAGAACATAAAATGTGTTCATAACTTCATTTTCGTGTGCATTTTTCTTGCAAGGCATCTGTTCGTCTACTTCTTTAACATGCTCGGAAGGAACCCTGGAAACATTGTCGTGCAGGAACATAAATGACAGGGCTTTCTTTTGCACCCTGTTGTTTGTTTAAATAAACATCCTTGTTGTCAGTCTCTTGTCACTGTCTCTGCTCCACAGCTAAATGATTTTGCAGAATGAGTTTTGTTTAAATTACATTTTGCACAACTTGGAAACAGAGTTTGGAAATCTGCGCCTCACCTGCAGGACGGTGCATCCTGGTCCTTTATGTAACGACACTCCCCATGGATGCAGTAATGCTCAAGTTCCTCTGGGCATTTTGAGAAGTGCCCATTCGACTGTCCAGTATCTATTGTGTTTTCTGGAGGAGTAAAATGTGTAGAAAGGGGAGGAGTCTAATCATTGCTAGCAAGTACGTATAGAAGCTCATAAATAGAGAAATTAAACAGTGAAATTTGTCAGTTGTTCTATATAAAGCATAGTTTTAATCAGTTTTGTTAAATAGTCTATTCTATGATAATGTCTGTTACCATCAACAATGACCCTGTCACTATTACTAGGCATAAAATAGTCCCTTATGAAAGCCCTTGCAAAACTACAACTTGGGCTGGTAGCTGGAGTTTGTTAACCTGAGATAGATGAACTGTGTTCCCTTGTTACTTGTCTTTTTAAAGCTACTCAAATGCTTATATGTAGCTCCAACTGTACTTATGGGGAAAATGTGTATGTTGCATATCGAAGCTATTTTCTTGATCTTATGCCAAATCAAAAATATACTTTGTTTAGAAAAAACAAAAGGCCTTTTTTGTTTATGGTTTGAAAAAGTGAAGCACAACATTTTTTATTAATATTACTATTTATCAAATTCTAATGTCACTGATTGTATACAAAACAGATAGATGTATATGTCGAGCATATAGACACTGAGTGAAGTCAGTGTGTTAGTGCCTTAACCCTGCGTTCTTTCTAATGGTCAACAGGGGGAGACTATTGCGACTGCCAAAAGAAATCAGATTGTAGAGAAGTCTTTGAGTAAATTAACCTACGTTTGATTTTGGAAAACATTTTCTTAAAGGACTCAATGTTTTAAAGCCTTCTTCAATACAGCATAATGCTTATTTTGTAAATTATGGTTCCAATAAAATGGTTACCCCTGAGAAGTCCTAGCGCCATGTGCTGTTCTTGATTTCAGGTATCGGTTGCACTAAAACAACTTCTAAGAATAAGCTGTATCATTACCTAATCAGCTCATTTCTCAAAAGATAGCAAGACCAAGTTCAAGTTAGAGCCCCCGCTGCTTTTCAGATTTCTGTCTTTCATATTGCCTGCAGTGTATGGCTAACACAAAAAGACTTCATGTGCCTAGTATATAGGCCTAATGGACAAAATGAACAAATGTACCAAAAGCAAATGAGCTCATTTCTCCAAACGTCTTGTTAGATTTGTATTGTTTATTGTCATTTATGCTTAGAGGTATATGCTTAGAGGTGTATAGTCGATTGTGTAGTGATGGGATGTGTGATCCTTAATAGTCTGCAAAGGCTTGGTGTGCATTCTAGAGTGTTCTGGCATTCACACCCACATTCTGGGAGCATGGGAGAGGGCATACCTTCTCTTATTGTTTTATGGTAGGATAAACATGTCTATATCTGTTTTAGGCTAAGTGCCTTTTGTTTAGATGAACTGTTGGACTTCCAAACCAGCAGGGTTAGGGAAGTTGTTTATGGGGTCACACTCTGACCCCACACACACACACACACACACACACACACACACACACACACACACACTTACACAACGCACAGGCAAGGTACTCTTTGTTTGTATGTAGACGTCATATGTTAATGAACCTATGTATATTCATGTAACCTCAATAAAAGAGCAGTGTTACGGGGGAGCAGATGAGAGCAACTGGGGTCAAGCGAAGGAACGGCGTTTGTCCAGTTCTCTCCCGTGCACGAGAAACATGAAGAACTTTGCTTACTCTTGTCTTGCTTTGCTGTGTAATTAAAATGTTCTTAACGTTCCAGCGAATAGGTTTATGCTACAAACCTATCAGTCTATTTCTGTAACTGTGTCATGATCTTCTTTGATGTACACCCTCACCTTCTGGCATGGCATGATGTGTGTATATATAGACTGTTTGTAACACAATCCACTGAAGAACTGTGCAATGCATGCCAGGAAAGGCCTGGTGTCATCGAGATCTCATTAGACACGTGTCTCTACAACTTGAGCTCCAGAAGAGCTGGGATGCTGTGCAACATCTCAATAATAACTGAATATGATGATTTGCAAATCTCCTTATTCCATATTTTATTCATGATAGAACATAGAAAACATATCAAATATATGAACCAAAAATCCTTTAAGAAAAAGTTTGGCTCATGTTGAATTTGATGGAAGCAACATGTCTTTAAAAAGTTGGGACTGGGCCATGTTTAACACCAGTCTGTAAACAATTGCATGACTTTTGGGAAAGGAATGTTTTCCCATTCTTATCTGATATGAAATTATAGCTGCTCAACAGTCCTGACTCGTCTTATTTTCCATTTCATGATGCATCAAATGTATTCAACTGGTGAAAGATCTGGACTGCAAGCCAGTTTAGCCCCTGAGCTCTTCTACCATGATACTTATTGGACTTGGGGTTAGGGTTAGGCTGTGCTTTGGAGACTTTTGAGCTGAATGCTGATCATAACCAGATTGTCTTTGTTCTCCTTAATCCGCACACCGTGATCCTGTTTTACAAAAAGAATTTCAAATTTTAGTTTGTTCCAATGACAAAACAGTTTTCCACTTGCCCTCATTTTAAATGAACTTTGGCTCAGGCTGCATTTCCGGATCATGTTCATGGCTTTTTCTTTGCACGACAGAGCATTTGTAGTTGGCACGGTGAACTGTGTTCACAAACATTGATGTCTTGAAGTGCTCCTGAGTCGGTGCCAAAACGTTCCTGCCAGAATCATACCTGCTGTTAATGCAATACTGATTTTTAGCCTTCTCTCTTACCCACAGAGAATTCTCCAGATTCTCTGATTATTTTGATGATATGATAGTATTATTACCGTAGATGATGAGATATTAAAAGTGCTTTGAGAAATATCATTCTAAAATTGTTCCACATTTATTTTGCAGATTGGTGAACTTCTGCCCAACTTTACTTCAGAGAAACTCTGCTTCTCTCATAGGCTCTTTTTTAATACGTTATTGTGTTAGTGACCTATTGCCAGTTAACCCAATTAGTTAAAAAATGTTCCTCCAGCTGTTTTTTTTACCACTTACTTTTCCGGTCTTGTGTTGCCCTCATGACAACTTTTTTAAAACATGTTGTTGCCATTAAATTCAAAATGAGCTCATATTTTTTCACGTAGTGGTAAAATATTCCAGTTAAAAGACCTGACCTATTTTCGAAATCATCCTGTTTTTGTTCACATTTTTTGAAGCATCCCAGCTGTTTTGGAAATCAAGTCGTTTCATTAAAATTCTTTACAAAATGAAATGGGATTCTGTTTTCATCCCTTTTCTCTATCACAGACACACATGATAAAACACACCCTGACAGCTGCTGGTGAGCCATGGAGATGAACTTCTGACCACCGGTTTCACATAACACTTCTTCTGAATACCGCTATCTTTACAAGCGGCTCTCATGACATTATCTTTGAATATTGAGCTTGTAAAACAATAGTGCTGTGACATCAATGAGAGCGCTTCACTTGTTAGCTGAAACACGAGACCCAGTTTGCTGTCATGACCTCAGTGCTGAAAGGAAAAATCTCATGTTACGAAGTTTAAAGAGATAGTCTGGGAAGTAGCTTTATGTGCTGTCTTGCCAAGAATTAGCCGAGATGGGGCAACCGATACCCCTGTCACTTCGTGAGCTATAAAGCTAACACTAGCTGCTGGTTTGCTTAGCAGAACCAGTGGAAAAGAGGACATAGCTAACCCGAACAAGTCTTTAGACCCTATAAAGCTCACAAATTAAAATACTACGTCTTTAAAAAAAAAAAAATCACAAATCAAAGTGAAAAGCAGTGCTAAATAGTGTGTTTCAACCTGTTTCTGCGCTTTCTGCACACCTTAGCTAAACAACGATGATTGTTTTATAGATATACAAACATAAAGTCAGTGTTTTCGTTTCAAATCTTAAATAGAATCTATTAATTTCAATTCTTTTCAAACTTATTAATTAACTTATTACTATTAATTTGGACTGATTAGAGCTTTTCTATTATATAGTCAGATATTATTTTAATTTTAATTTTAATAATTAAAAAAATTAAAAATAATTTTAATTTTATTTTGTGTCTTTGTTTTGTATTCATTTTAGTTTCTAGAGTGAAAGTATAAGTTTTATTCTTTTTTAATCATATTGTATAGAGAGCATAATTCAGATGCGAGAATAAGGGAATCAGTAAAGGTATTACAATAACAACTTTATGGAAGAAGTTCACATACAGTCTTCTAGATATCCACAGTCTCAGTAAGCATGTCCATCAATGTCTAATCAGCAAAGTCGTAATAAAAATTTTCACCAACAGATACTAAAACTAAGCATAATTAATATTTTTATTTTATTTTAGTTAGCTTCCTAAGTTCAAAAAAGTATCTAAATTAATCTTCATTTTTCCAAAAGAACACACACACACACACACACACACACACACACACACACACACACACATATACATATATATATATATATATGTATATATTTTAGGTACCAAAAATGCTTTTTTCCCATGCAGTACTATGCATTATATTATTTAACATAAAGTTGTCACTACACCAGGAACAGTAGGAGTCTACCTTTGTTGTTGAGTAGTTACAGTAGTTAGTAGTACAAGATAAGAAAATATTGGTGGTTTGAATTTGTGCTGTTGTACTTAATCCCATATAAAATACAACACCCATGTTATGGGTCTTATCTAGTGGTTTATTTCCCCCAAAATCCATCTAACAATGATGAGATTGCAGTTAAAATTTGTTTAATTACAGAAATTACCCAGCAGAGGTTGTTGACAATACCTCTGTACTAAGGGTTGATACATTTTATATTGTGTATTGTATATTCTGACTCCTCAACAATATACTTATGTGTGTCTCATACCAACATCTGTCTTACTACTTCTACTACTGAAAAAGTCAAACCAAAGAAGCAGTTACCGTCACAGAAACGCCCCCTACACCACCTTTCCATATCTACCTGTGCAATTGTCTCTGTTGCCATGGAGATGACAGTCGGACACAGTTCCGGTGGGAGGCACGTCTGTGGCATTCCACTCTGCCAGGCAGTATTTGCATAAGGTCAGAGCTGCAGCCAGGAGCACAAACAAAAAGCCAATCACACACAACCAACGTACGTACACCTGCACATTTTAACCAGTGTTTAGCCGCATTGTACTTACAGGATCTGGATAAGAGATGACAGGACTTTTACTACTCTATAAACATCCTCTATTACTTTTCCTGGTGACTGTATTGGCAAATAATTGTTTTTTTAATATATAAACCTATAGAAAGGACAACGTCACAAACAGTTTCCAAAACTTATATTAAGGGAAGCCTGATTTGATGATGATTAATGATCACAGAAGATGCACATTCCTTGTGCATGAGCTCTTCATTTAATCATTAACCACAAGTGAAGCTTGTTGTACAAGTACAATTATTCCACAAATTGCTTAGCAGGGAATTGCCCGTAAACTTGTTTTGGCTCCATTATTTTGATAACACATGGTTTTAATATCAGTCAAAACAACATAGAGCTATTCAAATGACACTTTAAAAACTAGATATGAGAAGAAAACTGGAACAGTACAGGACATGCATTTAAAACAAGAACTATTTACATATCATTTTAATATTATCCTTTTGGGTTTTTAGCCTTCTGCTTATGGACAATGAGAAAGAAAGGTGAACAAGAGAAAAGATCTTACCGATTACTATTCCTACATAGAGTCTGTACACTTTGGCCATCTCCTCACTTGATAAAAGTTTTCATCCAGTATATTAAAGTTCAGTGTCATTAACAAACAAAAGTCAAACTGGTTCAGTCCTTTTTCAGGGGTCAGCGACCTTTGAAAAAGGTGTGGAAAGGCTGTGGAAGTTCCCCAGTGGCGTGTCGTATTGTGGTTCTTCATTGATGGTGGCTAATTTCATAATTTCTATAACCAAAGCACGTCCAGTCCAAAGCTCGCTGACTCTTCTGTGACTGGCCTGAGCTGCTGGGTGTGAGAACAGAAAAAGGAGGCGGCACTGAAACCGAACTCCAATCCCCGCCCATACCTTTAAAGCTTTAAAGGAGAAGACAACTCCATTCAAGCTATTCTGTTTATTTTCTCTTTAGAGAACAAGTTTTCCTTTATACCTGAGGTTTGCTTTCTTAAGAATGAAATGACAGGTGGAGCATTCATTGACAATACGTGGCACCGGTTTAGCTGAAAAGGACTTTAGATTCTATTTTTAATTTTCCATTCCACTGTCCTTCCCTCATTCCCTGGAACAGAAAGCAGATAAATGTAGGTGGATGGGTAGGAGATAAAATCTGATAAAATAGATGGCTGGAACAGCTGGATTCCTTGCAGGTCTGCACTGATTCCTGGAGAGTTTAAGAAAAGTGAAATAAATGGTAAATGGCCTGCATTTGTAAAGGACCCCAAAGCGCTTTACACTACATTCAGTCATTCACCCATTGGCAATGGCAAGCTACATTGTAGCCACAGCTGCCTGGGGTGCACTGACAGAGGCGAGGCTGCCGGACACAGGCGCCACCGGGCCCTCTGACCACCACCAGTAGGCAAACATGGGGTTAGTATCTTGCCCAAGGATATTTGGCATGCAGCCAGGAGGCAGCCTGGGATCGAACCACCAACCTTCTGATTAGTGGCTGACCTGCTCTGCCACCTGAGCTACAGCCACCCCATATAAATAAAGTTTAATGTGGAAGTTTAAATGGTTGTAGCAACCTTCTTTTACCTACACTTTAAACTTCAGTTACTTTATTTCATTTATTCATTTTACTACTTTTAGGTGAAAACTTTAGAAGAAAAAATAGAGTAAAGAGTTTAAAAAGAAAATAGGAGTGGTGGAGAACCACTCAGTGCGTCATGAGAAGTCCCTCGGCTTATCGAATAGCATAGCTTTAAGGTCACATGATCCAAGCCTAACTGTCAGCTTTATGAAAAGGGAAAGTTTTATTTCTAATTTTAAAAAGTGGAAAGGGTGTCTCAAAGCACAGCTGTTCACAGGAGAGAGGCCCAGTAGCTGAAGGCTCTGCCTTCCATTCTACTTTTGTAAACTCTAAACCTGACCAGAAGATGGTGTAATTTCACACTTTTCCACACATTAATAAGTGGAGTAGAGGTGGAGTTTTTAAAGACATAGCAACAGGTCTTTGAGAGCCAGAATTCTTGCTGATTGCCAGGTGTTCAAATACTTATGTGCAGCAGTGCTATACAAATAATGTCATAAAAATTATACAATGTGATTTCTTGAATTGTTGTTTAAATGCTGTGTGACACAGTGGGAATGCACCTACAGTGTGAATTTCAGACCCCTCCATGATTTCATGATCGCAGGGTGTTCAAATATGTTGCTCACTGTATATGTTTGAGTCTATATGCATAACTATGACCCTGTATGGATGAAAGAAAATCCAAAATCAATTCAAACTTGTGCACCCATTTCTTGTTTTTGTTAAAGTCATTAAAGATGTGTAATGCTGCACAATCATTCCACATTGGGGGAAAAAAAAGAATAGTTCAAAGAAATCATTAAAATCTCAACGTTATCATGATGCTCGTGCCATACTTTAACTCCTTTTATCACATACAGTTTAGAATCACCAATTAACCTAACAGGCATGTCTTTGGACATGAGAGGAAGGCGGAGTAGTGTATCCATGCAGGCACAAGGAGAGGATGCTAACTCCATACAGAAAAGCTCCAGCTAAGATTCAAACTAGGAGCCTTCATCCTGTGAAGGCATAGCACTTCACCACCTTGCCACCTTTAAATCAGTTTAAACTGGATGTTTAAGCTGGAGAGATGAACTTGCAGTCAGTAGTGGCTTGCAAAAGTATCCCCCCCCCCCCCCCTTGAACTTTTCCACATTTTGTCACATAACAGCCACAAACATGAATCAATTTTATTGGAATTCCACGTGAAAGACCAATACAAAGTGGTGTACACGTGAGAAGTGGAACGAAAATCATACATGATTCCAAACATTTTTTACAAATAAATTACTGAAAAGTGGGGTGTGCGTAATTATTCAGCCCACTGACTCTGACTTTGTAGAACCACCTTTTGCTGCAATTACAGCTGCCAGTCTTTTAGGGTATGTCTCTACCAGCTTTGCACATCTAGAGACTGAAATTCTTGCCCATAAAACAATTACCAGCACTTCTAAAGCTCAGAGCTTAACACCCATTTTATTTTTATTTTATTTTTTTATATAAACATATATCTACACACTGACTGTAAATACATGCTTACATATGACAATACTGTCTTAAATCCCTCTTCTCTGACACTCTGAAATCCAGACTCCTGCCTAAATAAACTGCAAAGATACACGAGAAATGAGAACTAGGAGTTTATTTAAAGCATCTGCAGAAACTGCTAAAGCCTTGTTTGCAGAGCAAAGGTTGCTAACAAAGGAGGCATCATGACAGGAGAGCTATTGAGACTCGCCCATGCAGCGACAGGAAAAGGAAGTGATAAGGCAGAGCTGTCTCGTGACTGGCTAGACTTGTTTTAGGGAGATTAAACAGTTTCTTGAACAATGTAGACATATAAAAAATACAAGTTCTGTTTTAAAATAAAATATACAAATGAACTGACTAAACAGACAACGACTTATGGAAACTGTCGCGCACAAATACAATGAACAACATGGTTTTTATATGGTTTGTAAAGCACCTTCTGCACAGAGTGCATTTATTTTATTTTATCTAAGCATTCTCTTGAGCTGGAGCATCCAAAAAGTTTTAAAAGGCTCAAAGGATAAATGAAAGTGGCATTTTGTCTTTGCAGTTTTGAACAGGAAGACCCAGTTTCCTCTCTCTGGCTGTGTTCCTGACTTAGACTGAACATCAGGAAGCGCAGACGCCACGAGATTCCAAGGCATAATTTAGAGCTCAGCAACAAACATCCGCTTTGAAAACTTTACAGATAATCACTGTAAGACTGTTTGGTGCAGAAATGGAGTTTTCACAGCACTTTGTAAAAGCAATTTAAAAGAAAAACTGAAAAGACTGTATGTTCACGGGATGTGCTTTAATGTGTTTCACCAAAAAATTGATGATTTACAAAACTTTTTTTAGAAAAACATGAAATTAAAATCTATTACACTATTAAAAAAACAAAGCAAAATTAATATCGTCTTTGAGTGGTGTGCCACTTGTATCCACTTTGTCTTCCACTGCAAAAGGTGCAAACCGTTTTATTCCACATTTGAAATCGAGACGTAATAACAGGCGTTACAAAGAAACAAAGCTGCACATTTTATGGACCCTGACCTTCACACTATGGCACAAGAGCGTGGTTCTCTGAAAGGGTTGCTGCCTGTGGGGACTCCAACCAGCAAGGCGTCTTTTCCTGCGTTCTGCAGACAATACTGCTGGAGCTCTGCAGCTGCCTGGGACACCTGGAAGCAGAAACAGAAAAATACACTCAGATGGTACAACTTTGTAACTCACATATACTTTAAAAGGATTAAAAACACACACACACACACACAAATCAAGTGCAGGCTTTTTGTTTTCTAGGTTGTGCAAAACCAAAAATGTATATGTGTAACTGACACCCAGAGTTTCTTAGCATTTACAAGAGCCGATGTGACAAATTAATCAATTCCTTCATTTAAAAAAACGAAAACATTCATAATATAATGTTTATAATACAGAATACAGTGATAGTAATACAATACATAATACAAAATTATAAATAGTTAAATACATTTATAGATTATTAGGGTTGTAGTTGAGGTGCCACTAACTATTTTATATTGAATATACTGATTACCCAGTTTATTTTTTAAATTAAGTAATACTTAGTAAATAACCCAAATCTTAAAATTATTCACAATAAATTGGAACTTGGTAGTAAAAAAGCTAATCCAGCTTATATTTATAAGCAGAAATCTTGAACTTTTTGGAGTTTTTGCATTAAAAATCATTTTTTGACTTAATGATTAATTAATGGTGTGTGTTATATTAATCTAAAGCATGTATGTATTCATTAAACTATACAGAGTGACTTTTCTGTAGTGTAATACTGTACACTAAGTGTTTTAAATAAAATAGATTAAACAATCTTATTCTAAATCTTATTCTAAAATTAATCTAGTTGCACTTTCCCAACATTCATAATGTACATATTAAACAAAATAGTTGCATCAATCAACAAAAGCTCGTTTGTAGAAAGCAAGCAGTCGTGTTCTGTAAAGATGCCAGCTTTACCTTGATTCTTTCCACACTGGCCTCAAGCTTCAGTTGTTCTACCAGCCGTCGCATGTTGGATAAATTGGAATTGGAGGTCATGTTGTTTGTAATTGTTTTGTGAGAGAAAAAGTCCTTGGGAAGGAAAAAGGGGGAAAAGATGTCTCTTTAGTCTTTTGCTCTCAGCAGTTGTCTTTACTAATGGGCAGCAAATGCTGGACAGGAACAGAGTGGCCGGGTTTCTTTCCAAATGACCTCAGTGCACTCAGCTGAAGAAATAAGGAGTGATACAAACACACTGACCTCCCTGTGTACTACTAGAGACTTCATAGAAAAGTGTTTTAGAGCTGTATTTCAAAAGGGAATTCAAGCTCCATTCACCCAGATTAAAAGTACTAGTATATTCAAAAAAGACTGTAGTCATTTTAATAGTGTGTTTCCTTAGAAATACAACTGACCCCCCCCCCCCCCCCCCCCCCCCCGAAGTAATAATATGGGTTTTATAAAATATAGCTTTTCTCAAATATAGCACAAATACATCTGGAATCTACCATTAAATATCTTTAATGATTTTCCCCAATGAGGCTTAGTATTAAGTAGTTTTACGTACATAAAGGTTTACATAAAATGTTATCCAGTACATCTCTGTTATAACAGATGATGTCATTAGTGACATTATTAATGAATCCTTTCATTTTTGTTTCGTTGTTTTCCTCTGTTGTGTTTCAAATTTCTCTCCCTTCTGTTGGTTTTGATACAGAAGCTCTTTTAATAAATTATTATTACTGTGAAAATGATTTATCCTTTTCTGTCAGCGTTGCCTGTATGCAATAGTACTGAGACTAAAATATACTCTATTTTCGTCTTTTGTTTCGAACATGTAAATAAAAGTAAAATTATTGAATAGCTTTCAAAACTATACTGAAGACACTGAGGAGTGAGATGAAGTATAAACCAATAATTAATAATCAAACAAGTTTATAATAATTTACTGATAAGTAATTATACCCCGTTTAATGCTATTTGATCATAATTAACCTCAACACACATACGCACATGTGATTTTTAAACTTCTTTAACGTTGTCTAGTTTATAGCTTTGCGCATGCGTACACCGATACCGGAAAGTGTCACGAGACGCGCGCGCGCGTGTGTTACCCACGTGGCTAATGAATTACGGCGGTTTCTGCGTCCTCATTGGTCCGCAGGTGATTATCGGGATTGGCTGTAAGCTACTTTTGCGGAAAGGTAAACGGAACCTTCCCCGGAGAGTCCACACTTCTGAGCGTTGTGTTCAAAACTCGGCAACAAGTATGAGCTAAACGAAACTGTCAACAAAACTCAAAGCAGCTGGACTTCAGCAGACATGGTGGAGGTATTTTCCGGACGCACACTCCTGAACAAGGACGGAGAGTTTGTGGATCCCGAAGAGGCTCTGCGGAACAAGGTGGTGGGGATCTACTTCTCCGCGGGATGGTGCCCGCCGTGTCGGGACTTTACCCCAATCCTGTGTGACTTCTACACGGAGCTGGTGGAGGAGAGGGATCCTCCGGCTCAGTTTGAAATAGTTTTCGTGTCTTCTGACAAGTCAACCGATGACATGGTTGAATATTACCACGACATGCACGGAGACTGGCTCGCTCTGCCTTGGACGGATGATTACAAAAAGTGAGTTTCATAATCTAATATTTCACATTTGAACTCAACGTAACACAATCAAGTGTTTTATTTATCTTATACCTACACAGTGCAGTCTGTACAGTCTACTAGGCAGTGATCCAGCTTATGTAAAACGCTGATGCGCGTCACTGTCGAGGATTAGGTTTAAGCGACAGCAAGTCCAGACTGTTCTCTTCAAAGTGTCCTTTATTTGTTTATTTTGATTTCCAGATCACGTGATTTGAGTTATTGAAGGGTTGCGTGACTAAATCAAAGTCAGATCTGTACACCTGAGAGTGCAAACGTTTCTCTCAAACATTTTTTCTTAAATAAAAGCAGTTAGTTATTTATTACATAGCTACTTTAAAGTCGAGTATCAAGTTGTTCAGTTTCTAATCTTGGATGGAGTTGCAGCTATTCTGTTCATTTTTTTTCTTCCCAAAGTTAAAACTGGACTCTTTGAATGTTCTGTTTAACCATACCAGTAGTGTGATTTAAATATATTCAGCAAAGCAGATGAGTATTGAAATAAAAACATCAAACATAAAAACATCCATGTGCCCTTAAGTCTGTGAAGGTTCTCAGTCATCCAGGTCATCGTAGTCAAAGGAGCTTGCAAAGAAAAGCGTCTGGACTTCTTTAAGTTACTTGAAGACGTTTCACCTCTCATCCGAGAGGCTTCTTCAGTTCTAAGGTCAAATGGTGGAGAGTCCCAGATATAACCCTAGTGGGAGTGTCCCCCCACAGAGGGACAAAAGGACCCCCTGATGATCCTCTAATCGCCTGAGCCAAGGTGTGGAACTGGGTGTGGGTCCCAATCAGCCAGAGTTTCGGGTGGGTTCATTGTGAAACCTGGCCCCACCTTATCATGCGAATTCCTGAGGTCAGATGGCCCAGGGTGTGAGTGGGCCTTAAGGCGTCTGGGAAGGGATCTCAAAACTGGATTATAGATGGCAGAGAGTTGGTGTCGTAAACCACCGCCTCTGTTCAAAGATGGTCGCTCACAGTGGACATAGATGGCTTCTTTCACTCCTCTTTCAAACCATCTGTCCTCTCTGTCCAAAATGTGAACATTGGCATCCTCGAAAGAGTGTCCTTTATCCTTAAGATGCAGATGGACAGCTGAATCTTGTCCTGTGGAGGTCGCTCTTCTGTGTTGTGCCATGCGCTTGTGAAGTGGCTGTTTGGTCTCTCCAATGTAGAGGTCTGGGCATTCCTCGCTGCACTGTACAGCATACACCACATTGTTAAGTCTGTGTTTTGGCGTTTTGTCTTTCGGGTGAACCAGTTTTTGTCTGAGCGTGTTGCTGGGTCTGAAATGCACCGGGATGTCATGCTTGGAGAAAACCCTCCTGAGTTTCTCTGATACACCGGCTACATAGGGGATGACAATGTTGTTGCGTCTGTCCTTCTTATCCTCCCTCGCTGGTGTCTGATCTTCTTTTCTGTGCCTCTTTGCTGACCCCTATGTAGCCGGTGTATCAGAGAAACTCAGGAGGGTTTTCTCCAAGCATGACATCCCGGTGTCATGTGCCCTTAAGTTAGCAGCATTTGAATGCTGTATCTAAGCACAGTGAAGCTGTTTTTCTTATATTGTGTTTAGGTGTGTTGATTAATTGCAGCCAGTAATCATGTTTTATTTGTAAAATTTGAATTTGTGAGATATCTGTAGCCGCAGTTGCCATCAAACTGCGTTATGTGCAAGAATCTCACATGTATTCATGGAAAACTATCAAGTGTATAATAGATTCTTTACAGTGGAAGAAGTGTCTTTTTCTGATAAGGGCGCTTCTTTGTCTTTTTGTCCTCTCGCAGTGAGTTGAAGCATCGCTACAAGATCACAGCAGTGCCCAAACTGGTGATCGTGAAGGAGAATGGCGACGTGATCACGGACAAGGGCAGGAAACAGATCCGAGACCGAGGCCTGGCCTGCTTCAGGTCCTGGTTGGACGCTGCTGAGATCTTTCAGAACTTCAAGGGTTAGGAAAATAGAGGGCCTAATGAAGCTAATAAAATCTTCCTGCTTTCCATTTCAGTGTAGCCGTCTGAGAAGTCGCCGGATCACCGGACAGCTTATGTTTCTGTTAGATGAAGATCTGCTTATTTTTAATTCATCTTCTGCCCATTTTCCCGTCAGAGGTCGAACACCAGTAGTTAAAAATGCAATTTCAATGAAACATTATGAGAAAGAATAATCGTATTTAGATTCCAGTAATTCTTAAGAGCTGGTCTAATGATGGTTTTGCAGTTATTACTTGGGCATAAGGAGTCAGTCTTGATTGCACAATGTAGTGGTCATATAGTTGGAATAATGACACCGTCAGTGATTAGACTGGGTTCATCCAGTTCTTTTTGCCACTGGATGTGAAATCTGCCTGTAATGTAAAGGCTTGACTGCAAAACCAAAACACGATGAGGGCAGCACTCTTATTTTTACTCCCAATACCTGAAATGGTAAGAAATGGTAGCTGATGAAACACCTCTTTATCTATGGTAAAGAAAAATTGTGAAGTAGTGGGAAAAAAACTTATCAACTTGCAGATTTTCTATCATCCTATGCATCAACGATAAACCCTCAGGCTCGTCTGATAGAGAAATTGACCATTTCATGTGACTAATTCCAGCCAGCTGCTGCCGTTAAAGTACATGTATACAGTTAATGCGCTCTTCAAACATTTAGCCAGACTTTGCCTCTGTTAAATATATATATTGTTTCTATATTACTTACCTTTGTACATAAATGTAGTTCTATCTCAAACTGCCTGTATATTTTTATATTCTGTTTTTAATGAGTTGTTAAGATGGGCTATTATTAAAAATTTAATAGAAAAAAACTATTCTGTTTTAATTATGATTATTATTACTTTTTTTTCAAGGTTTGATTATGTGTTGTAGTGCTGAAGAGCTGTTTGATGAACAAACAGAGCGATTCCCTTTTGCCTCATTAAACTGTGGAAAGCCCACAGGATCTGTTTCCATCGTGCTGGCACATCTACACGCATGGTCCTAATTACCTGTTTCCCTCGTGTGCACTGACACAGCTGTTATCACTTTGTGCACGAAGCATCCAACAGACCTGGTGAATAATGATGTGTGTGCGCAGGCCATCTTCTCCAGGTCTTGTCTGATTTTTAAAAAGCAGACAAGACCTGAAGCTCAATTCTGAGATGAATTGAGTCGAGCATCGAGCGTCTCTTCAAGGACCTTCGTCAAATCTCAGAGGACTGTGCAGACCAAAAGATCTGAGTTTATTGAAGCAACTCTTCAAGGTAACATAACTCAAACTGCCACGTTAGATGGATTATTTATTGATAAAATATACTGCAGTTTGCATCATTATTCCTCTGGGAAAAAGGATGAAGACGGTGCATTTCCACGGTGTGCCATGTGGTGTAGCTGCAACACCATTTATGAGCGGTTCAGTTTTGTCTTATTAAAAGGTGTTTTCACATTTATCTGCTTATCACGGTCAATTGATTTTTCATCCGAGTGGGAGAGGCCTGATTTGAGTATTTATTGATTGTGTTGGGGAGTTATTAAAAAGAGAGCCACCGGCATGGGACGCTATTTACCGCTGTTCGGTCAATGTATAAGGCAGTGCGGATGAATTTTATTCATTCATATAAAATCTTTATGTACTTTGCGTGTAAAGGCCACTCATTTTCTGGTCATCTAATGGCAATGGAAAGTAACTTTTCTTGTAGGCTACTCGTTAAAGCATTTTGCAAGTAGCCAAGGATATACATCTAATCCTAGTGTGTAATTCCTTCAAGTTCAGAGGCAAACGCTGGACTCTTCTGTTTATTAGATATCTCTAGTTTCTACTTACTTGCTCATCCAAAATCGAATAAATAACTTATATTAATGCAGCTTGTGTTTCTGAAGTGTATCTGAGTACTTTGCCACCGCTGTGTATCAGTACTCAACAAGAGAACTACATTTTTACTCCAAAGACAACAGTTTTTGCTCCGTGCCTGTCACGTGATTTGGGTCCTCAGAGAGCCCCTCGGGTCACTTGTAGATGAAGATGTGGGCTACACATTTGGACTTCTTGTTGGCCTTACAAATGAAAGGCAGTAGTGTTTCCTGCTGCTGTAACGGTGTCTTGAGTAACAAGGCTGTCTTTATGAGAGGACCTGGAGGGAGGGAGGCGGAGAGCTGGGCGGACCGGCGGACCTGCACGGAGAGAGCGCGTCGGGGTCAAGTTGATCACATTAGCTATCTGACTTCCGCTCATAACCTTCAAAGTAAAACGTGTTAAAAAAATGTATATAGTTCCCCCCCCCCCCCCCCCAAGGTTGTTGCTAGACTTAACCTGCTGTCATTCACATTAGTCATTAATCAGTAAAGTTGTCGGATTTAAAAACCTGAGGTAAGTCAGAAAGATTAATAATTTCATGATAGGGATAAAGCTTTCTGAAGAGTTATATAATAGGGTGGCCAGAAAGGTATACATGGAAAGATGAATGAAAATGTAGACAAAACATTTTTTTTTTTTTTGTATTATCAGAGCTCTTGAGTTTAAAAACAAAAAAACTACAGTAGTGCCAGGAATATACAGATTGTTTTCCTGTTTTGAGCAATATCATAAGAAAAACAAACAAAACAGCAATACAAACTCTTTTTGGTTTTCCAAACACACAGAGAGCGACTAACAATGTCTTTCTCACTGAATGAACAAAATAAAAATAGTAAGGGTAAAGTTAAACAAGTAGACATTGCATGTGGGGGTTAATGTACAGTGAGATTAGATAAATATTTCATAATTTTATCTTTGAAAAAACCTACAACCTTTCACTGTTAAACTGATTTTTACATGACTTAAGGCACAAAGAAGTAACTGGACGACTTCCAGAGGAGCATTATGAGACTTTTCGCAAACAGAACGCTAGCATTTTGTACTGCAAACCAGACAACTTGAGGGGAAGGAATGGGGAAAGTTACCCTATGTTAAATGTAATTTCCCCAATCGGCTGGGATACTTTTTTTTTTTTTTTAAATCACCATTCAATTAAAAAGCAGAAGTTTGCGACACAGTCTTCATTGCTAAGAGCTGAGCTTTTTTTGTTTTTGTTTTTTAAGTTGTTGCTGGTTTCCACTTTCCAATCATGATGGCAACAAGCCACATCATCTCTTAATTACTAGCGGATCAGTACTTTGTTTTTAACCCTTAAGTTAAGTATGTAGCCCACTGGACTGTATTAAATAAGTCGTTTTCTTGGAAATGAAAACAACAACAACATTACATTGATTTAGTGGTCATTATAACGTGTTCAAAAGTTGCAAAAATGATATCATATTCATTTCATAAATTATGACACACTGCTCTTCCAGAAGTTTCCTTTATGGGTTAAAAGTACCAGTATCGATCAGCATCGCCAATACTGGCCCTGTATTTACTTGGTATCACTTCTACTCTTAACCACGTTTCATTATCAGAAATTGTTGCTTTTAAGAATTTGTGGTTTAATTGAACAAAAATCGAATAACTAATATGAACTGGGGAGCTTTGAATAAGTGCAGGTAACTATACTATTTTCCATTTTTAGTGCTTTTATTTTTATTTCTCTTTTTAAGCTAATGTAACTGGCTTAGATGAAAAGCTTTAGCAAAGCTTGATACCTAATTAGTGCATTTTATTGTGAAGGCAGCAGGCTTCTCGTGTTCCGGTGCTGTTCTCGCTGCTCCGCGGTACAAACGCTCACACCCGCTCCTGGACAACCGAAGAGTCGTCTGTGGACCGGTGGAGGGCTGCAGGACGGTTCCGCAGCACCGGGACTAAACAAACCTCCGCTCACAGTGGACCGGACTGACGACTGCTGGGACAAGAGGTAAGTTGTCCGCATGAGAGGACACTGCTGATATACAGATGTAGCCTGTCGATAGCCGTACTGTAAAATAACAAAAGCCTAATATTTTAATAGGGAACATGTGCGGAGTTATTCTCACTTATTCTCTATCAGTGTAAATTGTTAGTTTATATTTGGATTGTCTGTAATTACAGGGTTTAGCGATCAACTTTTTGTGCGTAATTACGCCGAACTTATCAGGTCATTTCCCCCGACAATGCGCTTTATGCAGATATCAGGAAGAGTCAAGGAAACGTGCAAAAAAATTGTCCACAATTTTGAATTTAACTTGTGTTTGTTTTTGCAGCAGCGCCTTTTCTGACATTTAATTCATCCATCCCACACTAATATTTAATACCAATGCAGCACTACTCACTGACAGGGTCCAATCAGTGACTCATGTTTAAGACCAAAACCACATAGAGGATCCGAACAAAACATCACCCACAATAATTTCAGCTGAGCAGATCCAGGTAATAAAATTACATGCACTCAGTCAAAGTGTAGGTTTCTTTCTAACAGTATCCCACTGAATCTCACTCACTCTCTCTCTCCCGCTCTCTCTCTCTCTCACACACACACACATGCATTCATCCAGTACACACTGCTGGAGGTTTTTATCACAGAAAAGGCTCTAATCCTGCTTAGTGCGCTTACTAACAAGTACCTAGCACCCTGAAATATTTGGTTTGCATGCTGGCAGAGTAGATTGTTTTTTCCTCAGACTTGAAGAGTGAAACTCGAGGGATTACTCAGCGTGTGAGTTTGTTTGGCAGGCAGACCGTGTGTCTGTGTGTGTGTGCTACAGGTCTGTCATGGTGTGCACTTTTTAAAAGCTGATGTGACAATAACATCAGCTTTTATGTGTTAAGTGCACGTCTGTGAATGTTTACAGTTTCGCTTTCCCATGCTGCACCATCGTGTTTCACATTTCAGATAACAGTGTCATGTGGGGTAATTAGCCATTGACATTTCAAATGCTCTGATGTAACATCCCTGCAGCACAGTGACAAATGAGATCTGATGATATTACAGTCACCCTCTCTATGTGTCTTTTGATTCTTTCAGATGGTTCCAGTATTGAGAAAACTATTGAGTTAAATGCAGATTGCATAAATGGCACTGATTTATCGCCCTGCGTTGGTAGGGCCGGCTGACAGTTAACAGTATAAATTATCAACAGCAGATGGTGGAGCTGGTTTGGTAGCAGTTAAAGAAACCTGTTGTAACCCCTTAAAGCCAAACCACAAGCCTTCACCTTAGCCTTGCTGCGAGGTTAGAGTTGAGAAACGTCTGATGGTAATTTCTGTTCTGCGGTGTGCTGCTTCAGGCAGAACAGGGAAGTCGTGAGTTTGCCTCATAATTGTTTAGTTTTTTTCCCATTGCACAAGAAAAGCAACGGTGAATGCGCTGCAGGTGTTTCTGGTTGAGATGAGCAGGTGTAAAAAATGTTGATGCGCCGGATTTCTTCATTTTCTGTCAGCTTCAATTGTTTGCCATCTTGCCATAATCTGTTGTCATCTATTTATAACTGTCCACTTGCAACCGTCACCGTCAACAGCGGCAAGACCCGTGACACAGGGAGTGTCTCACTGTGCAAACCACGATTTATTATATTACATCGCGATTATGCAGAGGCTTACTGTGCCCTCTATGAATTGGATTGCGGTTTTCATTGTGCTTCTGTGGATGAGTTACTGCCGTCTCAGAAAGGGCAAATTAGCGGGCACTGTATATATGTGTATATAACCATCCATCCATTTCCTTAACTGCTTATCAGATCCAGTGTTGCACTGGCTGGAGCCTCTCCCAGCTGTAATAAGGTGAGAGGCTTGCTGCTGCTGCTGCTGGCCGGCAGGAAAGCTGGGGGGGAGAACAAGTGCATCAGATATCAGTGTGTTAGTCTGTACCATTAATTCCCCTATTATAAAAGGTCCACTTGCACTAATGTACATTTCACATTCATAAAAAGCAGGAAAAGGTTGAAATTTCTGACATTAGTGAAGGAGAATGTGGGAAGTAATTAGATTTTTTTTTTTTTTTTTTTTTTTTTTTAACTTAAGAAGTGTCTGCTTTATTATCAGAAGAGTTGCCACTCTTTATTCCCTGCTGCAATGACCCATTTTCCCCATGGGGACCATTAATGTTTAATCTGATACAATCTAACCTAACGGTGAAGAAATGGAGCACTTGAAGAGAGGGAAAGCAGGGGGCGGGGTTAGACGGTGCATGTTAACACAGACACTTGTAGTGAAGTAGAGGAGTGTAGGCTTTTTCGTTGTTTTCGTTTTTTTAAGGGCCTTCCAGATGGCACGCCAACTGGAAGGATCCGGAGAAACCGGCCCCTAATGAATGGGAGGGAGAATCACCTGAGGGGACAAGAAACATCAAAGAAACCTTTCTCTCACCTTCTTACCCTCCAACAGGCTCTTTTAATCCCAACTTTTTCCTCTCTCTGCTTCATTTTGTCCTTGCAGCATGTATCTCATCTACTCGCTTAATAGTTCCCCTCGAGTTATCTGAGGATATAGTTGTCAAACTCGCCACCCACTTTCTTTTCCCACTCGTTTTCAAATTTTATCTTAATTAATCTCTCCTCCTCTCCTCTCCTTTCCTTTCCTCTCCTCTGCTGTCCTTCCCTAGAGGATGTTCCCCAATTTTCCAGTAAGATAGCCATAGGGCAGGTTCAGACAGCACTGTGTGAAAAGAAGACACTCAGTGAGGCCAACAAGCACACAAACACATTAACATCCCTGCCCTGCACGGTAACAAGTACACCACTCGGCAGAGGCTGCAGAGCTAGGATGACGGAGAGACCGACAGTATGGAGCAGAGTTTAAGCATGTATGCTTCTGTGGTTTGTACGGTTGCTTGTAGAGATCTCAGGGGTCAGTTACTCACAGACAGTTTATGTGTATGGAAGGAAAGGGCCGAGGTAGGAGGAGAAGGTTGTTTTTAAAAGATTAATATTCTCTCATATGAGCGTGCTTTTCAGATGAGTATATGAAATGATGGGACTTAAAGGAAGATTTAAAGAATGCAACATAATTGTATATGGTCAGTAAAAAGCATAGCAATATACTGAATTTTATGATTTATTTATTTGCATACAGTAGATAAAGCTATTGCTCCTAGCTGGCCCTGGAAGCCTGCCTGTATTGTGAGATTCCTGTTTTTTGCCTTCAATATTTAGTTTTGCTCACTGCAGCGCCAAATGTGATTGGAGGAGTGGGCACGGCTGCATCTGGGTGGGTTTACTATGAAGGGAGTTGAACACAGCCAGGCTTTCTTTGTATTAGCTGGCTCGACAAATACCAGTCAGAGATAAAAGTGGCTGCTTTGCGGGTCATGTGGCTCTTCTTCTGCACAAAGTGATCCCTATGAGTGCACCCACTCCAATCGGAGATGACGATGATAATAAAATGGTGATAAAATTCTATGAAGAACATTAAAAACACAAAATTAAAATATGACACGTTTGCAAATAAGGCGAGAAAAAAAACTGTTAATTTGGAATTTAAAGCACAGAGCGGTAAACATTTTAATTAAGTTAATTTATCGCTGAGCGCCCTCTCAGTGCTGCTGTGTATTTCTGAGATGACGACTGCTCATTAGAGCCCTGAAACTTTAAACTGGATCCATTTAAACATTAATGGTTACTGTTCCGTATCCTGATAACAGAGGCGTTAGCTTCCCAGCACAATAAAGTGAGATAAATTTTATGACTTGATAGACGTGTTGTGTGTTCCGGTAGCTGCAACTCCAGCAGTGTGAAAGAAGCAGATTTTTTTTAAAAAAATATAAACATTTATACATTTTCCCAGTCACCAAATAATACAACACACAGTTTGCACTAGTGTAACTTTCCAGCTCGGTTTAATTTGTGATGTTAGTAAAAGCAGCTTAACAATTTGCACATGTAAATGTACTCGCCCATTAAGGAATCGATATTGGACTCAAAAAATGCTGTAAATAAAAGAATGAAATTAATGTGAAGTCTGACCATAGTTTGCTCCCTACCAGCTTATGTGTTCACCATAAGTTACCAGTTGGCGATTTAGGTAAAAAGAGAGCCACATGACACAGAAACTCTGATTTTAAGCTAAACCATTAATCTTAATTCTTAGTACACCCCTCTAGGATTCACATGGTATCGTGCTTGTAACTGTTTGTGTAGGTATTTGACTACACCCACTGAAAGATTCTGGGCATGCAACCTACACAAGCTTGCTTGTGTGCAGAGAAAGAAACCAACCGGATGTAGCTCGACATGGATTATATGACGTGAAGAAATGAAATCTATGATATGTTCAAGTTGAACGCTGATTATCTGAAAAGATTATTATTTTTTTATCATTTTATTTTGAAGACGTCAACTTGGATCCGCTCTTTGAAGCTTGGCTTTCTTTCTTATTGTGGTCTAGTAACAGTGCAAATAGATAACAAATGTGCTTTAAGTGATTCATTTAATGATTAATAGCTGATAAAAAAAAAAAAAAAAAAAAAGTCCACTAGGTTCACCAGTGTATGAATGTGTGTGTGAATGGGTGGATGACTGGATGTGTAAAGCGCTATACAAATACAGGCCATTTACCATTTTACCATTTTTACAAGAAACAGTCGATCAGTCACAATCCATACAGTTTTCTCCAGAGAAGTTGCCGGCTGGGTGGCCAAAAAAACAAAATAAAAAAAACAAGAAGAGCTCTGCTGGAGGACAGTTTATGCATCAGAAACTGTTCAGTAATCTAAATTTTTTTTATAGATTGTTTTGAGAGATTTTGCAGTCTGTTAAAATAACAAACCTCGGAAATATTGGAAAGTCTGGCGCTTGACTGTTTTTGTGTGGAGCCGGCGTTCTCTGTTTTCTCAGGCTACACTGTGCTCACCTTTGTTCTAGATTGTATTATTCTTAATTGTTCATTTAAAAACAAAACAACTTTGCTCACCTTTTCCCGTGCTGCAACACATATTTTGGACACTGCCCTCTAGTGACAATTAATAGCTGAAACATGTAGACAACAGTTGCGTGCAGGCTCTGTGTAGACAATCACATGGGTGTGATTGTAGAGGCAGAGCTGGACTTGACCAGAGGCTCTGCAGCCTCTCCTGATATGTCAAGTCATTACACTCAAGCTGTGACCTCTGAAGTCAACGGGAAGTGGCATAATTTGCAGTTCCCTAAAGGTGAGTCGGTTATAATCTTCCGTGTTAAAATGACCGGCGTGTTTGGAGCCTGTTACAAAACCAGTTTTGATATAAAAATAGGCATGAAAAAACATGCAAAGACAGAAACCCCCCAGCATTTGATTCAAACCCAGGACCTTTTTACTGTGAGGCAACAGTGGTAACGACTCCACCACTGTGCCTCCCTACGTCTAGCCCGCTTCTTTAAATTGTTTTAAGGTTTAAAATGAATGCATAACTAAGGGCGCGGCCACTTTGAATAATTCACGAGTGCCATTTTTCTTTGTTTAGGGTTTTGTTTTTGAGCTGCTTCCTATTTGCCAAAATTAGCATTCCACAGTGAAGGACAGATAAAGGAACTAAGCTAGAAAGCCAGTGCTGTCATGAGCTGAGAGCATGAAAATATGGTCACATCTACTTTCCAAACCCAACATGGCACTAGGCAAAACAGCTGGGCTTAAGATGGGAGTCCACAAACTGTGGGGTGACGTCACTTTGGCGGCATCTATCTTTCTCTCATAATCATGCAATCTGTGCTGGCATTCCTTTTATATCTTCAGTCTGGCGCTGCCACCATCCCCACTGATGTCTGTGGGGGAGTATAAACAAGCACATCTTGAAAACAGCTGAATGCGAAGTAGGGTGAGTATTGAAGTCTCTTTTTCAGAGACTAAGATTTATGAACAGTTTGCATGTTTGTTTGTTTAGTAAAATGTGGTTTTTCAGAGCGTGTTCTGGCATGAGCATGTTAAGATTTCCCCTCATGTGCACTGTGGATCTGAAAACGATCAAAACCCAAAATGCACAAAGTAATGGAAAACAGTGGCTGCCATGAACAGGAAAGAAAAAATCTACAACTTTGAAGTGCAACTATATAATAATTCAATAGGAGATGCAGATGTGAGAGATAAAAAGCTTAAATGTGCAAAAGTGCTGATAAAATCCTGAACAATATAAGTACAGTGTCTTCTGTGTGTTTCTGCTTTACAACCACCCCGCCTAATTTTCCAGGCCATTGCACTCTCTTTCACACAAACACTCACACCCTTTGAAAAGATACATATACTGTGAATTCCCAGTGCATACATTTTTATGAAAGAGCGGTCTGATAGAGACAACAAAGACAGTCTGCTCTTTAAAAATGACAGCGGGGATTAAGATGCTTCGTTTGTCGCGACGTTGCGGTCACGAGGTTGCTTCTCAAATGCCTCAGGCACTTAAAGGTTGGCCTGAAGCACAGAGAGGAGCACACAAACAGAAATATGCTGTCACCTGCGTGTGATTTCTGCTTCACCAGTGTGACTGAGACTCACAAAATGGGGCAACGGACAGAGAAGAAATTCATTCTTTCTCTTCCCCCCCCCTTTTTTTTTTTCTAAGTGCAAACTCCTGCAGCTTCAGCTACTCTCTCAATACTCGTTGCTACACTTTGCTCACACGTTATCTCCTCTCTGACTTATTTTCACAAAGATGAGCACAACATTTCTAACAGGTGTCAAGAGGAAGACAATATTTTTGATGCACAGATGCGCCGATTTCAGTAGAAACAAACAAAGTGAAACAAACAGGCATAAATTCCCTGGGGGCAGGAAACAGCAGCGGGAGGGGAGGAAGTGATTTTAGCGGCTGACCCAGATGCTGCTGCTGGGAATATCTCTGGTCACCAAATACTAAATCATTCTTTTTCTCGGTCCTTACTTTCTTTTCTTTGTGACAGGCAGATTATTTTTCCGCTCTCTACTGGATGTCTCTCTGCATCTGTTTCTATTTCCGGCATATCTAATAATGGGGACAGCACATTTATCAGCTGCGACATCTCAAAAAAGTGAAGAAATGTAATGTGTTGGTAAACAAACTAGCGTTCGTATTGCCTGTAGATGTATTCGATGCATTCTGCAAAAGAAAAGCGGGAAAAAGCTTTCTCAAACAGAGTAGCTCAGTGTACTATGAGGACTGAAACAACCATCAGGAAACTGTTATCAGGTGTCGGCCCTGCCAAGCACTGACTTAAAGGTGGAGGTTGAAGAGACACGGAGGCAGAGAGAAAACACAGGAACTATTGTGGTAAACTTCACGGCAGGTTTGTTTTGGGGGGGGCTTGCGCTGTTGAAATTGATTTATACTGAGAATCTGATGTTTACAAAAAGTCACGTGATCAGTTTATATAATTTCCTTTCTGAGAAACTGTATGTTTGGATTTACGGTAGATCCAGACATCTGTGGTTTTCAGATCTCTGAAGGATCTCCACAACAAAGTTTTCTGCTAGCACAGACGAAAACTAAATAAAGTTAGAAATGTTTTTTAATCTATAGCCACACCTGCACAGAGTACTTGAGACTTTACTTGGCTAAGGGATTTGAAGCTTGAAGTGCTAACACAAGAATCCTAACAGTATCAGTGGTGATATGCTCCTCTTAAACACATGCAGTCAATTCAATTCAGTTCAGTTTTATTTATGTACCGCCAAATCACGGCAACAGTCATCTCAAGGAATTTACATTGTAAGGTAAAGAAAACCCCAGCATTCAGATGACCACCTATTAGCGAGCACTGAGTGACAGTGGGAAGGAAAAACTCTCCTTTTAACTGGAAGAAACCTCCAGCAGAACCAGGCTCAAGGAGGGGCAGGCATCTGCCGCACCGGCTGAGGGTGAGGGGAGTAAAACGGGACAAAAGACATACTGTGGAAGAGAGGTGGAGATCATAATGACTAATGATAACTAATGGCAAAGTGAAGAAGAAAGTTTTTCAGAGGACTCTGTGCAGTCCTGTCAAACTTTTAATTTATCCTTAACTGCTTCCATAGAAATTAAGAGGATGAGTAGCAGCCAAGTGCTGCTACTACTTGATTAAATGAACATCATTAGATAGACTCACAGATACAGTGTGAGTCTATCTCTGCAAAAACATTTGGTGGTTTTTTGCTGGTGTGATATTGTGACATTGTTAACACAATATCACAGTGGACCTGACCCTGCAATACTGCAGAAAGTCCAAGAGCTGCTTGCCGAATTCTGCATGCCTCAGTTAGCATGTTAAATGTTTAAGTTCAGGACAGTACAATTAGAAAAAGACTGAACAAGTATGGCTTGTTTGGACGGATTACCAGAGGACAGTGTCTTTTGTCTAAAAAGAGGATCACAGCACAGCTTAGCTTTGCAAAGTTGCAAAAGAACAAACCACAAAACCTAAGAGATCTATGCATAAACGGATGTTCACAAACCTCAATGGACTGAAGCAACGCTTTAAAGAAGAGCAGGCTAAATTTCCTCCAGAGCCTTAAGAGAGACTGATAAAGTCGCACAGAAAATGATAAATGATTACATTAAGTAAAGGTGGTTCTACTTTCTTTTTCACAGGCCTGAATAATGTCTCTCACTATTTTACCATAGCTTGTTAGCACAGATGTAGCACATGTCAGACACATTGTGAGAATAAACATTTTATGAGCATGCGTTTACTTTAGTGCTAGATGGTAACAGGAAACTATATGCCTGTAATTATTTCTCTGCGGTGTTCTTGTGTTGAGGCCACGGCTATCCCCGTGGGGAGTCAAATAACCAGGGCTGAATCAATTCATTCATTCCGGTGGGACTCGGTGGTTTGACTGCGGGGCTCTGCTCATAAATCAAAGTTACACCAGCCTTCTTTGCAGTGATGAATCTTTCTCACATACCTGTATGACTTGGAATGACCACATTGCCATAGACAACATATACTTTTGTTCTGTTAGGGGTACATTTACAAAGGTTTCAAGAAGCTGAACCAAACTAAAATAGCGCAGGGAGAGAACAATCACCCCAGCCTTAGTCAGCTGATGGCTCAGTTGACGATAATCAAATAGAAGAACTTGACATTTCGCAAAAAGTTCTGCATGCTAACCTAATCACCTGCTGGCTGTAGCTTCATACTCTCCTCCCACCACGAGCTTGCATTTGACAATGGAAAGCAGCGCATTTGTTCCTCAGTAAAAACGGGAAATTGGCCATCACAATGCCAGACCCAGGCACACGCTTTAATTCGTGTGAATGGCTTGTGATCACATTTACTGCCATTAGTTCGAGCGCAACTGTGCTACAGGAAGTCAAAATCATCTGGAAAAACCAATGTAATTACTTAGAGGAGGTTCCCTGCATGCGGCCACAACTCTCAGCTAATGAGAAGCTTTTGTGAACGAGCCAAAATGAACTGATTAAACTGCCATTAATGTCATGCCACATTTTTGGAAGATCCATGGCTCCATATAATGATATCATGAGGACTTTTTCTGTAATTCAAAGGACGATACTCGATGTGAGGAGCCGCAGCACGCTCTCCAGCACTAACTCAGCCACTTTTCCCCGAGCGTCCTCTCCTCAAACATTTTTTAAGTCAGCAGCGGAGGTCCTGCTGGAGAGACGCTCTGTCTGTCCTGATTCAGCCATCTGTTAGAGCACAGTCCAGTATTCACTTCTGCCATATACTAATCCTTTCATTACGCTCAGCTTCAGGCTGTCCTGTCAAAGAGCTGACTGTGTGGGGAGTCAAGAGAGACCGTGACTGATACACAGAGATACATTTACAGATACATACAGGAACACTGAAACACCTTCCCACAAGAACATATATATGCATAGACACGCACACAAAACGTCTACTTATGCTCAAGACTTGCATTCAGACATCCAGATACACCATACTGCTGCTCACCTTTCCCACGCAGAAGACATAAAGTACAGAATTATCGCTTAAACGTTACAGCTTGTTGTTCACCACTTAGTTTTACTTTGTTTCAAGTGACGTTTTTGGATTACCACAAAACACAAAGCACGTCTGGTGCTGATCATGTCAGTAGTTGTATCTGCATTTGGCTGGTAGCGGTGAATGTTTGTCTGTTGTGTAAGATCAATTTTGTGCTGACTAAATGTTCTAACATGGCTAGATAATCTTTTTGGGATGACGGTTCCTTTTTTGGGACAAGTTATTTTACCATCTGTGCCAGACAAAAAGTCATAAGATCATCACTTTCATTACAGTTTTTCTTTCGTAACATAAATCGACGGGATATTCAAACCAAACCCACAAAATTTGTTATAATTCATCATCTGGGGACTAAAACGGTGGTCCAAACAACTAACGTTGCTATCCACAAAGCCATCCCAGTAAAAATGCTGCTCAAGAGCTTTTGTGAGTAAAGTTTAAATATAGTCCTCAAAAAAACAACAATGCATGACCCATCATTCAGAAGCATGTCGAGGCAATAACATGAACTAATGTCACGGTCCTGGGTCGGTGACCCAGCGCTTTGAGTTTGTGATTATTATTTTCTAGTTTATTCTGATTTTGTATTGGTTGTTGGGGTTTGGTTGTAGTTTATTTTCCCTACCTGTGTCTCCCCCTGTGCTCTGTACAGGTCCCCGAGTTTTGTGTTGTAAAACAGTCTGTGTGTTTCCTGTTTTACTTTGTAGGTCTGTGTCTCGTTATGCCCATTAGTTCCAGCTGTGTCCCCTCCTGTGTGCCATTTCCTGATTACCTGGTGTGTGTATTTATAGTTGGTGTCTGCCTGTGCTTCTCGTCGCGTCGTCTATGTTCATTCCCTGTGTTTCTCTGTGTATCTGCCGTGTATTTAATGTTCCGTGTTTCTCCGCGTCTCTCTGCTCCTCGCTCCATGTCCTCCTTTCGTATTAGCTTTTCCAGTTTAGGTTTATGTTCAGTTCTGCCCACACCTTGGTTTTGTGCACTGTAAATAAAACCCACTTGCACCTCCGCCATTGTCTGCTATTGAATCCTCCTTTCTCACCCTCCGCACGACTGCCGCCCCAGCCGTGACAACTAATGGTTTTCTATATGGCTCAGTCTCTCACATTGCTATAAAGGAAATTTGAACCACTTTTCTGTACAATGTTGCTTGTTGAGTTTTGCAAGCATTCATTAAATACATTTATTTGTCTTTGAAGGGCCTACTGCGGCACCTCAGTCCAGGTGAGGTCTGGACTTTGACTGTGTCATTGCAACACCTTGATTCTTTTCTTTTTCAGCCATTCTGTTTTAGATTTGCTGCTGTTCTTGAGATCTTTGTCCTATTGCATGACAATTTTGTGCCAGTTGACAAATTGTCACATGGATGGCCTCACATTTGTCTCCAGAAGACTCTACAGAGTTCATGGTTGACTCAATGACTGCAAGGTGACCAGGTCCCAAGTATGCAATCTAAGTCAACACTCCACTGTGCAGTGCTTGACATTCGGTATGAGGTGTTTGTGCCGATATGCTGTGTTTGGTTTTTGCCAAATGGTGGACAAACCAGACATCTTGTGGTTAACTTTAACATTAACATGTTAAATGAGGACTGCAGAGTCGGAGATGTAGCTTTTTTATCTTTTGCAGTTTGTCTGAGCATTGCATAATCTGAGCTTGGGGTGAATTTGCTGGAACATTAATTCCTGGGAAACTTGTGGTATTTTGGATGTTCCCAACCAGCAGAATGCCAACATTTACTTTTATACAGGTGGTCAGAAAATATGCCAATAAGTTCATCAATTGCATCAACATCACCTGGCTGATAATAACTCTCTTAATTCATATGGAGAAAGTAAGGGAGTATTTACTTTACTGTCTTTATTGCATGACTGTGGATACATAAAGAGCAATAATATGACACTACAGTCCACTTCATGTGCACATACCAATACACACACTGCAGGTACAAATAGCTGCATAGGTGTATACATATTTTCCTCTCTATTCCCTGATCTCTCTCTCTCTCACTCACTCACTCACTCACTCACACTCACACACACCTTAGCACATATGAACTATAACTTCTGGAGTTTCAAGCTCACGCTCCCTTACTTACTGCGTCATATCTTCAGTGACAACATTGTTTTCCAGGAGCTTTAGTCCTGAAGCAATGCTTGGTTTGGCAACTTCTTGCCACCCTAAAACTAACATGTCAGAGTAGCCTGGTCGGTTTCTGATTCAGTGCATATTTAAAGACACACCCTCCAGTGTTTAGAGAAAGCTGGTGCACGTCAAAATGTTAAAAAGAATTGTTTCCAATAACAGTCCTTTCTGTCTCTCTCCTTTCTGTTTCCTTTGTCAGGAAAACAGCTTTGGAAAAAAAACAAACAGATGACTACTGAGGATTAGAGTTCTATGAATTTTTTTTCTTCTTTCTTTCTGCATCAGTCACATTTGTATTGGAGACTATTTGGCTGAGCATTCGGATACTGGAAGGAGGACAGGAAGAGGACAACATGGACTTAGTGGGAGAGTCAGAGCAAACAGATGAGTCACTTATGAGTGACAGATGATGCAACAGTGTCTGAAACAGTTTCTTCTCACAGACCATGGAGCTAATTGGACCAAGAGAAAGGGAGAAAGTGTTTTTTCACAAGTGTCTGCCTTTTTTCTTTTTTTTCCATTATTTTGCCAGTGACACAACAGTCTCAGGCAGTTGGGAACCAATGACCTAATTCAAATTAAATGACCTCACACTGATATGTAGCCCGCCTGCTCACCGGGTGATGGAACATAAACACAAGTCAGACATCATTAAGGCCAGAGTGTGTGAGGTTACATGATACCTCTGTGGGTTTAACCAGGAGGAGTGAGTTTTGATGTTGCGTGCAGTGATGTTACGGCGCGGACTACTGTTGTGGGTGTCCCGTGTCGGGGGGCTTCTGGTGCTCCTCTGCTGCTCACTTTCACTCCTTTATGTGATGAGATGCAGCCCACCATACTCTAATGACCCTCCACTGAGTCATATATTACCCCACGCTGGATCTAATCATCCCAGCCTGGGAGGCACGAGGCCGGAGACCGGAGCGGGAGCCGCTGGGGTCGGAGGAGCTGGGCCTGCCCACAGCGGCGGTCCTCCGAGTGCCCACTCTTACCAGGTGCTCCTCCAAGAGCGTGAGGAGCAGCACCGCCTCCACATCTCCTCCTTGAAGAAACAGATAGCTCAGTTGAAAGAGGCATTGCAGGAGCGCAGTCAGCAGTTGAAAGGAGTACAGGAAAGCCTGAAAAAAGCCAATGGAGGCCCAGCAGAGGGGCAGGAAGGAGGCGCTCCCTCACAAGGAGGTGGTGTTGGAGAAGCTCAGGTAGCCAAGAGCCAGCCGGCGGACCTACAGGAGTTCCTGAAGGCCCAGTTGTCAAAAGCTGAGGTGACCTCTGGCATCAGGTTGCCCAGCGAGTACGCTGTAGTGCCATTTGAGAGCTTCACCCTGCAAAGAGTATACCAGCTGGAGATGGGGCTGACACGTCATCCGGAGGAGAAGCCTGTGAGAAAGGACAAACGAGAGGAGCTTGCGGAGGTCCTGGAGACGGCTCTGCATAGCCTGAATACGCCTTCATCTGAGCAGGACCGCAGGAGTGCAGCGGAAAAGGCTCAAGCTAGCAAAGTCTACACACCATCTGACTTCATAGAAGGTTAGAGCATGTTAAATCTCAACCCAATCTCCTGAAATATGTGTTTATCTGCAAATATTTTATCAAAGGTAAATGTGTATGGTATCAACAGAAGCATCAAAGTCTCAGCTTAAAGCTTAAAAGTTGCACCTTTTGAAATGTGTTGGTTGCAGCGGTATGGCACAACTTTTACTTGAAGGGTGAATGTTTCTAATTTGCGTTGCACTTCAAGTTTCACTACAGCTCAGAGTGTTGGCAGACAAGGCGGCGTCTTCCATGCAAGCTACGGAGCAGCCAAAGCAATCATAAGGAGGTTTTTGTTGTAGCACCTTCTTTGCACCCAGCAACCAACCAATACCAGTGGCAAATACCCACAGCGCATCGCTGTAAAGGATAGCGCCACACTGGATTTGTAATGCAAGATAATATGAGGGCCAGCAACAAAATAATCATCCTATTTTTTATTGTTATGTAATTGTATTTGAATGTGCTAAATTGCCCTGCTACTGTTGGCTACTGGGATATTGTATAACTAATGTATAATGGAAATCATTGAAATTCAAGTTCCTTAAGAGCTCCTTGGTTGTGTTCTACCGCTGATTTCACTCTTTGCCTTTGAATTTAACAAATTACACGTTAAATAATTAATAATAATAGAATTAAATGCATGTTTCTTTGTGACACTGTGTTAAATCTAAACTCCCCTAACCACATTTGTTTTACTGTCAACAGCTTTTCTCCTCAGAACACAATTACTCTAATATCTTCTGCTATCTTGCTTTACCTTTCTCTCCTTTTCTTTTGTCAACATGAATCCCTGGAAGGTCAGAAATATGTGTATTTGTGTAAAACCACAGCCATTATATCCTCCTAGTTTGTTCTTCTGCAACTATGATCATAACCTCAGGAAATGAGCACAGCTGCTGCTCAATCACAGCGCAGGATCTCTTCAAACACGGTGTTTTAGTGTGTGTGCCTGCTCTTTGAAGGTCACTATCTTCACTGTGTGAGTGGGTGGAGGTTTTAAAGAGAGTGATGGGGCACCTAGCTCTGTAGAAATGAGCTAAAGGTCACCATGTGGAGCTCCATGCATCCGTATTAGCTTGTGTGTGGTCCTGCGCAATCTAGGTCTGTGTTTATGTGGTTGTGGCTTTAAAGGATGTGCATGCATTTGTGCATCTGTTTGTGTTCACGCAAGCGGTCTCCACATTTCTTTAAGTCAGCAGCAGGGAAATGCTTTTTTTTTTTTTTTTTTTAATGAAATGGAGACGCTTGCTCACATCTCTTGTGCTTTTTTCCCTTTAATGAGCTTGGACATCGATTTTAAGTGATTCTTGAACAAACAACATTTTATCCAACCAGTCAGACAAGTGAAAGCCAGTCAAGATAGCCAGACTAACACAAGCATCTTTGGGGAGTTTGAGGGCTGCATTAGCAATCTAGTGAGCTGAAACTGTACACAAACACTAGAGGTAAGCAAAATGAACTTGCCAGCAACTATGTTGTGGCCTCAGAAAGAGAAAAAGAAGTGCAGTTAGACTAAAAAGACAGAGACAGGAAGTGGCGGCACTCAGTCTAAATAGTTTAACGTATTTACTAAATGAAAGATTATGGTGTCCCTTTGGGAAATGAGGCCTTGGCTCACAGGAAGCAGGCCAATTTAACAGGAAGGCCTTAATTCAAGCTGCTATTAGGCAAAATCTATGGCTGCAGATATCCCTCTGTTCTCTTCTTCTTTTTACATCAGTAGTCTTTTGACTCTCTTCCATCTGTCTGTCTGTCTTCTGTCTTTGAACACCAAATGCCTCCTTGCAGGAATGAGTTTTTTCGCATCCAATTTCCAATTTTTTGTTCCACTAGCCTCATGGGGTATGTTTGTAAGCAGTAATCTGTTAGTAATGTCAGAGTAATTGGAAAACAACCTCTCTATGGGGAAACAAGCTGACATACAGCGTCCATCAAGATAACTGACAGAGACCGTGGAGAATGTGTGTGGTTTACGTGGCCTCATTTGCCCTCTTATTTTTTTCCACACAAATTATATTAGTCCAGTAAAAAAAGTATTAATGACAGAGATGAAAATAGGATTCCATGAAAAAAATTTAAATATTTTACATTTAAAAACTAGAGATGGAAAAATATTTTACTTAGCACACAGAATTCTTATGGGGAGTCAAAAGAAAGATGCACTGTAGAGAAACCAGGAAAACAAAATTATTACAACAAAAGAAAACAAAGTGAACTCAAGCACAAAAATTAAAATCTGCCTTTGATTCTGGATTGTATTATATTGTATTATATATATATATTGTATTGTATTATATTGTCAGCAGTTACATTCGAAGTGTGATATCACTCTTTTACCTGAGGGATGAACACAGAGTTAGGCTTTCCTGTTAGCTAAACCTAGCTTAAACACTGCAAGCAGATGACAATGGCAAATCAGCAGAGAAACAAAAACAGCTTTTAAATAATTGAAAAACTGAAATGAAAATTATTTAAATGAGTCCCGCAAATTCTTAATGTGCAGGGTGGGCCATTTATATGGATATACAATGGGAATGGTTGGTGATATTAAAGTCCAAGCACACCATTGTTTTTCTTGTGACATTACCAATAAGTTTGATGTGTCACATGGCCCTCTTCCTATTGAAAAAAACAAAAGTTGTATCCAAGATGGCCGACTTCTAAATGGCCACCATGGTCACCACCCATCTTGAGGAGTTTGCCCCCTCACATATATACTAATGTGCCACAAACAGGACTTTAATTTCACCAACCATTCCCATGTTATTACGGTGTATCCATATAATGGCCCACCCTGTAGATCAATCCCTCCAGGATTTTAATGATCTAATCCCAGAATCTCTGCTACTGCTAGCTACTTGAATGGTTCTCTATTCTTTTAGTGGTGTTTACCCAGATCTAGACTCAGTGGACAATTTATATGTTACAACTTGCTAATACTGGACCTCTTTTGCCTTCAGAGTTGCTTTTATTCTTCCTGGATTCGATTTAGCAAGGTGCTGGAACCATTCCTCTGAAAATCTGGTCCATATTGACATGATAGCATCACACAGTTGCTGCAGATATGTTGGCCGCACATACACAGTGGTATTCTTGTATGTTGTATTGTATTGAGATCTGGTGAGTATGGACTATGAACGTATTGTCATGTTCAAAAAAACAGTTGGCTTTGATGCTCAAATAAATGACATGTTATCCTGCTGGAAGCAACCATCAGAAGATTGATACACCATGATCATAAAGGAATGTACATGGTCCAGTAAGATCATAATGTTGTGGCAAATCCACTTAGCCAAAAAAATGGATCGAACATCAATTGTAGAAACAATAGTCTTTATATAAGGCTTCAAAAAGGGGAATGTACAACAAATAAACTTCTCGACATCAGAGCAACATATAATGGTATCCCGAAACTTTCTTTGCTAGCTAAACCCAGAGTAACTTTCGTCTACCCTATGCTCCCTTTTGGCAGAAAATTAAATCTATAGTTAACAGCTCTCACTAAACATGTGGCTAACACTTAAATCACTTACAAAATAACCAAAATGCTGTTATCAAACAATAAACTGCAATAAAGTGACAACACATAAAGGAATGTACATGGTCCAGTAAGCTGGGGTGTTTACATGATATTCAACTGGTACTAAGATGCCCAAGGTGTGTCAAGAAACTAGGCCCCCAACCCAAATCTGCATGGACCCTTTTCTAGCTGTTTTTGGGCTTCCAGTCGACACTGGTCTAACCGACCCTACACACTTCAAAATAATAGCCTTTACATCACTTTTGGCTAGACGTTGCATCTTACTCCTTTGGAAATCTTCAAAGCCACCTTCAGTTTCTTTTTGGTTTAGAGAAGTGATGTCATTTCTTAAATTGCAAAAGATAGGCCTTGTGGCAAAGGGCAAATACAGAGAATTTTATCGTATCTGGGGCCCCTTCGTAAACTATTGCAAGTCATTAAACGCTCTACCAGCTGATTAATATCATATCCCCCCCCGCCCCCCCCCCCCCTTTTTTTTGTGTGTGTTTTGGGGTTTGTTGTTTGTGTTTTTTTTGGGTTTCTTCTTAGGTTTTGTTTTGTTTTGTTTGTTTGTTTTTTCAATTTTATTTAAGTGTGTGTGTGTGTGTGTGTGTGTGTGTGTATATTAACGTATCTGTTCATGTAAGAAAAACTAAAAAATATGTGAGGGGAACAGATTGTATTGTCATTGTAAACTAATGTACACTTGTCTCTCAATAAAAATATGAAAAAAAAAAAAGAAACTAGGCCCCAGGACCATTACCCACCATCTGTCTGAACCTTTGATAGAAGACAAAAACTTTCCAAATTCTTACCCTGCCATCTGAAAGTCTCAGCAGAAATCGAGGCACCACACTGGGTAGTCTTTTTCCAATCTTATTTGTCCAGTTTTGGTGAGCCTGTGCCAACTGCAGTCTCAGTTTACTTTTCTTACCTGAAAAAAGTGGTATGGATCATCTTTAACATGTTTACACATTTAAATTAATTGAGTTTAATTTGATTAGCTGATTAGATATTTGTAATAAGAAGCAGTTCAACAGGTGGATGAGTGAGTATATAGTGGAAAGAAATTACACCCCTACTGTTTTATAAGAAGAAACAATGATGTTGACTGTATTTAACTTATCTGCTCCTGATTTCATGCTCCAAATCTCCCCCCGCCAGGTATCACGCGTACAGAAAAGGACAAAGGTACGTTGTACGAGCTGACCTTCAGAGGGGAGTCAAGTAATGAATTCAGACGCCTGGTCCTCTTCCGGCCCTTCGGACCACTCCTGAAGGTGAAAAACGAGAGAGTGGACACAACCAATGTGCTCATCAACATCATCGTCCCGCTGTCCCGACGCACGGACAAGTTCAAGCAGTTCATGCACAACTTCAGGTGAGTTAGATGTTTTGACCTGCAAAGTCGGCAGACAGATGCGCCCCTATAAATTATTCATGGCGGCTCTTTCTATCGCATGTTACTAATTCAGAAAAATGCGATACTCAGTGTTATTCAAACCAAGTTTCAAACTTTAATTAAGGATCAACCAGTCAGAGACAGGGGCTGAGGAGATTAGAGGGAAGAAAATTAACATCAGAGAGATTTTATTTTTACTTTTTTTGGGAGGGGGGCATGTAATTAACATTTTTGAAACCGCATGCGTTGTCTTATCAGTTAATTTATTTTGCTGCTGGTAGGCATAATCTGAATGTAAACAAATCTGAGAGACTTAAAATGACTCAGACCAGAACATGAATAAAGATGTTCTCGGTGATCACAGCCATTTTTGTCACCTCATTACCATAGGGAATCTATTTTCATGCACACTTTTAACGCGTATGACTAACACCTTAAACACACCGCACTGTAGCTTCAACCACAAGTAGAGCCGAGCGGGTGCGCGCATGACACAAAATCACAACAGATTTTTTTCTTTAAGAAAAAGGGTCGGGGTTAATGGAATTTTCTAAGGTGAAAATAAAATGAGTCATTTCCGTAATTTTTGTAATAATTCACACTCACAGCTCTCAAATCTAATCACCTGAGAGCAAAACATGCTTGGTTCAGCCCTGCAGCCCGTCAAAGCTGAGGAAATGTCTTCCTTAATGTCTGTGATTTATTGTGCTGCTGCTGCTGCTGCTTATCACAGCTCTTTTTACATGGTAAATCCTACTTTAGTGGCAGTGTTGCAGCCCATTAAAATGCCCCCCTGGCAGACCAGCGGTACTTGATATACAGCACGGCAAGGAGTGTACTTACTTGAAAGACTTGGGGAGTCGCTGAGCAAACACTTCACCCTCATCTATTATAAAAGTGCACTGAGTAAGAGAAGAGTAAGTGTGTGTGTGTTCGAGATAACATTGGGTAAATCCATACTTATTATGAGTTCTTTGTCCACAGTTGGACTTGAAAATATGCTTAATATATTAAAAGGAAAGACTATGGAGATAAAAAGTCCTGCTTGTGAGATTTGTTTGTATGCAGGCAGATTTTTAAATTGATTTCTTGCTTTTTACACACTCAAATAATTAAGAGATGGGTTTTTGTCTGCTCCGTGGCCCCAGCACAGAATTAGACTGTCTCATCAGATCCCAACAAAAAATCAATTTATTCCAATTTACTTCTAGACCAACATTTATAGAGGGCTTTTTATGCGACATCAATAATTGCAGCAAAAATGTTGGCTCAATATTCCCCGCACATTTTTTTCCAAGCATTTTTGCCTCATGTTGTGTGCTATGAATGCTATGAATCGCCTGCCCTAACGTCCCTTTGGGGAAGATGTTGACAAACTGCGTGTGCACATCTGCGCATTTGCATGCGTACCTCGTGGGAGAGGTGAATTATCTGCAGCATGTGCTTGTGATATATTTGACACATCTCCATCAAAGAGCCTTCAGGCATCTCCACCTGGTGTCTGTTTTACTCACAATAAGAGCTTCCTCTGTGTGTTAACACGGGGTCAAAATGGGGGGAAAGCCTTGAATACAGATCCAAACGATGAATTTTATTTCCTTTTTTAGAATAAATCATCAGGAAATAGTGAATGTTTAGGTTCCAAGATCCAGTATTCAGTCTGCTGGCCAAAGCCCAAAGAAATTCAGCTTTATAAAGCAGAAATCAGAAAATACTTGGCTCTTATGATGAACTACTTAAGCAGCGATTCACTTCATTATGACAGTTGTTGTGTTTTGGCACTGCATGGATAGATCCTCCAACCAAAGCTGTATTTTTAAAACCCCTCGTGTCCTCTTCCTTCCTGCACACCCCCAAATCCCATTCTCCTCACACACTTTCATCCTTAATATCGCTTCCTTTGCATGTTTGTGTTTATGTACAGGGAAGTCTGCGTGCGTCAGGACGGCCGGGTTCATCTGACGGTGGTGTATTTTGGGAAAGAGCAGATGAGCGAAGTCCAGAGCACTCTGGAGAACACATCCAGGTGGGTTGGAAGTGGAGCCAAGAAGAGGTCTTTGAATTATAATTCCCAACACAAGAGTATGAAATGCAATTTACATAATGAAGTGAACGCAGCCCCAGCCGTGTAGCCGCTTTTGGAACGCGCTGTAGAAATGTTTCCACTGTTTCAACTCTTACCCTATAAACATTTCCTTGGTGCACAAAGCGCACACACCTCCTGGCTCGCCATTCTGCCACAGCCAGTCATCTGTCTGATAAATAATAGAGCAGTGTGCCACCCATGCCGGGTAGCTGAGAGCTACCAGCCAGCACAGATAAATTACAACAAGCCTGTGATCCTGCTGCCCTCTCGCACGGACACCCACATCTCTCGGAGAGGGATCGCTGTCGCCCAATCGGGAGTCAGATCCGCTGCGCCGCAGATTCCCTGAGGGGGTTGCTATGGTGACACTTGTCAATTCCCCAGCCTCGAAGGTTTTTGTGTGGCCTTGAATCAGTAGGACTATCACCGGGATCACACAGCGTGTCTTTGTCTCACCGTGCTGAGAGGAAACCGTGGAGATTTAAAAAAAAGATAGCATTGCACGGTCTTAGAGCAAAGTGTCAGATCAAGTGTAAAGAAGGCAAATTTAGAACCTGTGAATGTGGAAAGGCAGACACAAAAAACATACAGTTAACCCGAGGCCTCGTTGATTTTAGTGTGGGAGCCTTCTTAAATAGGTGACAGTGAAAGTTTGTACAAAACAGAAATTGAAAAGAGTTGGAGCTGAAGGTGCAGTCTGGGAACGGCATTAAATAAACTGGAATTTCCGGTAGTTTTTCTGCTTTGAACTTCCGTCTCTTTGTACTCTTCTCATTCTACTGTATTCCTGAGCTGTGTGGAAACATATCTGGGTGTGAATCACTGGCTGTAATCAAGCCTGCACTCCTCTTCCCTTTTATCTAACATTCAGGCTGTGGTTGAAATGACTGGGAATTATCATGGCTTGTTGTTCTCGTATCTGGGATCTGACACAGACAGACTAAGCACAGATACAATCAAATGTAACCTGCTCTTTAGCTTGCAAGGAGAGGTGCACGTCCGTATGTGTTGCTGCAGGTAATGATTTATTTTTAAGAGTTAAGCATTATTCTTTTTTTATAAGTGGACTGGAGTCTATAAATGCCAAGTATAGTGACAGAATTACATCCCAGCTCTAATCTGACACTTTAACTGTTGTCACCCATTTATAGCGTACATGAATGGACTGGTGTTGGAAATTAGCTTTAACTATATAATACCCTGCTCACTGCTTTTAAAACTGTCAGGGTTTTTTTTTTGTTGTTGTTGTTGTTGTACAGCTATAAAGATTAGATGAATTTACATAAACTAGTACATGGCCACGCAGCAGTATTGTTTGCTGTGTTTGTGCAGTTGTTAAGCTAATCACTATGAGAAAAGTCAAAAATAGCAGTGGTACTTCCTGTTTATATAAATAAATAGATAAATAGAGTCACTGTGTGCAAAATGGATTTACGTCTGTGTAATTAAGGGACCACATCAACGAGTCGTTGTCTGGTTGTCTAAAAAACAAGTGTACTTGTTGTACAGTCATCATCCAAACACTGCCCACCCCCATTAAGTGTGTAATAAATTATTGGTATAATAACTTTCATCATGATTGCATAGTATGATATCTATGGGTAAACCATAGATATCATACATCTAAAACATGCATCTTAAAAATGCAGGAAATGAAATGTTGGAAGGAAAGATGAGCTGGGCTAAATCACATGGCTTGAATTCTGTATAGCTATATTTTAGACTTTTCATATAGTCTATAAATACAGTGAATATAGTAAAATGATGTTTTACATAGGCAGACAACTATTCTCACTCACATACACACCTGTAGCCAATTTAGAAGCACACATTTACCCAACATGCAAATGCAAAGGTGAAGTGCAGAGAGAACCCAGGCACTGGGAGAGCGTGTAAACAGCACACAGTAAGGCCAGCCAAACACAACACCTTCTTGTTATGAGACCATGGTGCTAACCATCACGCCACTTTGTCATGAAATCAAAATGACACAATGCTTTTATAAAGTGTTATAGATGCATAATTGCTATAAATGCCCCATTTTAGCCCTTTGGTAAATGGTTGCATATATCAGATATAGAAATGAACCTTCGGGGGTTTAACATTTACCTTTTTGCCTATTTTGGTTGCTCAGAAATTGGCAGTGTAGAAGGATTTACCAGGTAACCAAACAGACAGGTTGATACCATGAGGTAAACATTAATGTTAGCATGCTAATGATGCTAGCATGCTTTTATGTTAACCAACATACTTTAACATTTTAGGGTTAACATCGCCTCACTAAACACAAAGCACAGCTAAGCCCTGATACATGCAGTTATACAATGATTTAATTAAAGAGCAAGGTGTCGCAAATCTTCTAAGCTTTTTTAAGCTAAATAACATCTCCCAAATGTGAGCTAATGCTTATTTTATTTATCCATTTTTTGTTTTTATAAATTTTTTTCCTTTATACATACATAGCTCCGACTTACAATAGTACTTTCTAAGTACATTATATTATATACCCTGCAACATTTTCTTATTTTCTTCAGTTTATCCAGATTCCACCCTAAAAACCAAGTCAAGGAGAGGACTGACCAGAGGGCTGTTTCTGTAAAACGAAACTGGTTCACACAGAGCACATGCCTTAATTGGCCAGCAAGTCAATATCTGTTTGCAGCATGTTGGCATCATTAGCGACTGATAAGATTCTGCACTTCCAGCAAATTCAATTTAACACTATAACTTGGTTTAGTTTGTCACATGTCACCTCTAGCTATTTGTCTTGGAGTTTTTTTGTTTTTTCTATTAAGTCACATTGCAGTCACACTCCCCACTTTTAAATAGCGCAGTGTCCCTACTCAGATTTGTTTGGGAAGCATTTACATGACTACCCACAGCCAATATAAACTACTTGAGGCCAATTTCCCAAGAGCCTAACAAGATCTAAATTGTCCTGGCTCTCAGGCAGCTTTTCAGCCCATATCAACCTCTCTACATGGTTTAAATTATTACCTTTTTTTTTTACTGCAGGTGATCATTATTTAAGAGTATACGTATTAAAATTCAGTATAAAAGTATTTGCTATTTAAAAGCAAGATTCCAGAAAGCAGGGCCTTACTCTCCAGCGATTCTGTCTTTTTTTAAACATACAGAAAATCAGTTGCAGCTTTCAAATGTGGTTCTTAACACATGCACACTTCAAAGCCTAAACTCAGACTCAAACCAACAGGGCCTTGTATGTTTTCGAGCCTTACATGCTAGAAAATAATGATTCAACACAACATGAGTGGAGCAGAAACCAATGGAGACGGAGACGGAGAGGGGGGCGGATTGTGTGTAAAGGATGGAAAAGAATGAGCGATCTGTTCTGTGGAGATACCAGTCGATACATATGAATAATTACTGTGTTTCAGATGCAGAGGGGAGCCAAAGGCTGAGGGAAAAACAGAGGGAGAGGAAGTAAGAGGAGAGGTGTAAAGATAAGATATAAGAGCTGAAAGAACTTGAACAAACCACAGATTTTTCCGGGGATGGAAAAAGGGTGTCACCAAGGATTATACATGAAAATCTCACAAAGATAAAAGGCCCAGAAATTTGGAGAGACAAAGCATCAAAGGATGAGATCACTTTGTCGTTCCTTTCTTTTTATCTTGTAGCAACTTGCCTTTTGCAATTTGTGCCATTACTTCATTGCACAGAAGGGTTAACGATCTCAGAAAAACCCACTGGGAGCTTTGAGTGAGCATGAAAATAAAGTTGAGCAGAAGTTGGAAGAAGATTATAAGTGTATGAAATAATATCCAAATCTCTCATGAGTTTGAAAGCTGTCCAATATTCATTATGAAGAGATCTGATGCCTTTAATACAGATCTATTTTGAAAAAGCGTTATTAACTTTGGTAGGTGTCTTGCCTAAGGGCGTCAGTCAGAGAGTGATCATGAGTCTACATTTTTTATAGTTTGTACTTAATCCTTTATTACATGCATGGACTGCTGATTCCCCTGCTCGCCATAAAGAACAAGCATCCAGAGAGGATATGCATGCCACCCCCTGCTCTGTAAACAGAAGACAGCCAAACATAAAGTATGAGTCGTTTAAAATTTATTGCACGTAAAAAATAATAAACAAAAAAAATAACGCAGCTACTGGCATTGTTGAATACAGAAAACACTTGAGAGATGTTGAGTAAGTGGAAGTTGACTTTTTTATTTATATTTTTATGTATGTATTAGGTGGAAACTACAGTTGTACCAGTGAGTCTGTGAGGCTGGCCTAAATGCTAAATGCTCACATATTAATATTTAGCAGGTGCAATTCCACATCTTTATTTTGCTAATATTAGTAAATCAGCACTAAAGACAATTTATAGCTAAGGCTGAGAGGAATGTTCTTATTTTCAACATTTCAGTTTTGATCAAACAAATATCTGTTATTACAGAAACTGGATTAGAGGGTGGCGAGGTTTTGCAGATTCATATGATGCTAACTTTTGGGACGTACAACAATCATGACAGTGTAGAGTGACTCGCCTGCAGCCAATTAGCAAACGTTGGAAAAAACGCACATTACTAAGAATATGTATTTCCTACAAATATGCACATATTCTTTTTTGCCTTTTATTAACTGGTTGACCAAGACTTCCTAGCAACTGCTTTGGTCGCTAGCAGATTGTGTCCCGTAGTTTGCATGAAAGGCGCCAACTTGTCCGGAAACACTTGGCTACTATCCAAGCTGGAGTGAAACTGTGAAAAGTGCGACTCAAACTGGAAACCCACAGGGTATGGAACGCCAGGACTGCCATAATGAATTAATTAAATACACCATTAAATAATTAATTAAATGTGGCAATAATTAATTAAAATGGGAAATAATTAATTAAATAAATAGTTATGACACATGTAATTAATTAATTATTGACACATTTAATTAATTATTTATGTATTTCACATTTTAATTAATTATTGACACATTTAATTAATTATTGACACATTTAATTCATTATTTATTGACACATTTAATTAATTATTTATGTATTTCACATTTTAATTAATTATTGACACATTTAATTAATTATTTAATGATATATTTATTTATTTCATTTTGGCAGTCCTGGCGCCTGGCTCTCATCATGAAATAATTTTATCTGTCAACCTCACCCATCAAACTCAGGGGGCGGGGTTAACGCTGCCCATGCTGCTTCTCTAACATTTGATTGGTTGCCGTGCAAAGTAAGTCAAAACAGGTCGATCCTAGATAATCGATTGCTTGTGTAGACTTGGGGCAGCCAGGTATCCCAGAATACATTTCAAATCACAGGCAGCAATGTTGGTGGTGTAGTTTTAAAATACCCCGTTTTTCTGTCACCAACTACACTTTTAACTGTGTTTTAGCTGCGAATGTCGCGCTGTAATCTTCACATGTCGGGTCAGGTTGTCAACATAGAACATGTTTGCAAAGGTGCTCAGATGTTTTCAGAGATTTCAGTAGCTCTGCTAACAGTCAGCATGCAGAGTGCACCGAGGGGGTTACGTTAACCGGTTTGTTTACATATTCCACTCTCCGTGTTCCACGTGTTGCATTCGCAGATTCTCATTTTCACCGAACGATCGTCTCTTTCCGCCTGGTCTTGTGTCTCTGTGCTTCTGTAACATAAAGAACGAGCTGACATTTTTCTCACGAAACCAGCGATCAGCTCAACAGGCCCTCAGTTTACCTGCATGCATCCTCCTCCTCACCTGTCAGCTGTTTAACACCTGCTGCTAATTCAAGAAACACGCCCGCGTTACTTGGTGATAGTCACAGTTTAACTGGGCAGCCGGTGCTCGATATTACGCAACGTCAGCACATTTTTCTGCACAAGATAAGTAAATATAGTTTTTCCCGAGCGCAGAGCTGCTGGAGCTTGTTTCCCAACAGAGCACTTTATAGGCGAACCCGCTTCATCAGCGGCTGATGTCCAATCACCGGCACACAGCTTTGAAACCTCACCTGAGTTTTAGCTCTCAGTGTTAAACGCTGGACTTAATTCACTCAGGTTCTGTCTGTCGGGTCACGTTTACTTCGCTGTTTTATTTACAACTGAGCAAATCGGTTTGGCTGAGGTTAAAGTTACGTTTCATAACTGCACAGTTTTACAGACGTTTAATGGTTCACTGGCACATGTGTTAGACTGAACCATTCGCTTTTCTTTATCTGGTGTGTTTTGGATTTAACAGTAAATTTTGAGATTAAACTGACTTTTAAAATGTTTTTATACAAAGAGGAAGGAGAAGGCGCATTTCCACCGAGAGGAGCAGAGTTTCCAACTACATGTTCATAATGCAGACTGCAACCTGGACAGAAATATTATATCATCTGTTTTTTAATAGGTTTTCTAAGCACAGGTTCACCTGTTCAACCAATCGCTTTCATTCCGCTTTGACAAACTGACGGTTCATCTCTGTTACAGTGTTGCGTTAGACTGCTATATTTTTGTGTTCTTTATGCTGTAGATTTTCACGTCTCTGGAATAGTTGGCAGTATTAAGGATGCTTTTCTGTAAAATCATATTGATATGACCCGTGAATTATTCGTAGATGACCGTTAGATTAGTCAGCTGGGAAACGCTGTGTTACCTCAGAGAGCTGAAGATATCGTGGATATGCTGATCTTGCTCCGTGGTGTACAGGTCCGTTTACCCTCATGATTAATATTCACAATAAAAATATTAGCTGAACATCATGAAGTCTGTATGTGTGTCATAGTTTCGAACAACCTTTGTACAGTTAAAGCCAGCAGTTACTACATGACAGAAACACCAACGTTATCTCTTTTATGCGTTTATACACAGGTCACGCTGATGACTGAACAAAAACCCAAAGATCAGCTGTTAATCAAATTTATTTGCTCTCTCTCCTCCTTAAACATGTTTTTAATGTTAGTTATAATTCAGAATTGGCGACTGAAACACGTAGGACACATAAGAACATCAGGAAATAAATCCCCGATAAATATAACCTCAGTAAAATAAGTCCGTGTCAGCGGGGTTATTACAGCTGTGTACCGGGGCCTGCGCTTTGTCGGTGGTAATAACAGCTCGATTGCTTGCGAGGCGAGCGGGTCTAAACACGCTTTGCCGCGAGACTGGGCAGACATCTCCGAAATCATCGAAGCACTTTTGCAAAGAGGCTGTATCTTGAGAAACCGACCAGACACATGAAGATTAAACCACTACATTCTCGGCTAAAAAATATTAAAACTGTATTTGGTGACACACAAACAGGGTTTTTCAAAGTTCAGTTCTGTTAGTTTCCACATGCTGGTTGTTGTGTGTGCTAAAAACAATGGCCACCAGGCCAAAGCAATGGTTTTGAGTCGATCAGCGTTAACCCCGCCCCCTGAGTTTGATGGGTGAGGTTGACAGATAAAATTATTTCATGATGAGAGCCAGGCGCCAGGACTGCCAAAATGAAATAAATAAATATATCATTAAATAATTAATTAAATGTGTCAATAATTAATTAAAATGTGAAATACATAAATAATTAATTAAATGTGTCAATAAATAATTAATTAAATGTGTCAATAATTAATTAAAATGTGAAATACATAAATAATTAATTAAATGTGTCAATAATTAATTAATTACATGTGTCATAACTATTTATTTAATTAATTATTTCCCATTTTAATTAATTATTGCCACATTTAATTAATTATTTAATGGTGTATTTAATTAATTCATTATGGCAGTCCTGGCGTTCCATAACAGGAGACCCTATTCCTTCATAGTAAAACTTGTGCCTCTTAAAACATGTTAGCACAGCTTTTGCTTTTAAGGATGTTTTCCATGTCCGGTTTGTGTCAAGTTTTGCCACTGCACGGCTAGTAGTTAGAATTTGTTTGCAGACAGGTCAACATCTTCTATGTAAACTACTATCGACTGAGGCTTTTAATGCGGGGGACAGATGTAATATAGCAGCATCCAACAATATGTCAAACAACTCTCTCATGGTATCACGCTAACAGCGTCACAGCTAACAGATTGACTAGCACTAGCTATTTATTTTGATTAGGCTGTTTATTTGTCAGCCTGATGTGATATTAAATAGGGTGCCAACTTTGGTTAGTCCTGGATTCTAATCCGGTCTGCGTATATTCTTTATGGATTCCTTCTGATTACTCTGGCTTCCTCCCATAGTCCAAAGAAATGGGGTTACACTTTGGCAAATCATTCAGACATACCGCATGACTAAATTGCAAGCTTGCTTCTGTGATATCTTCAAGAAGTGTTGAAAATGAAGAGAAATGTGTATATGGCCTCATATTAGATGCACCATATTTGCAGTCAGTCCTCCCCTCCCTGTCCTGACTGAGCAGAACTAACAGGATCAGACCTGCTGCTTAGACACAACAGGGAAGCTCTTTACAGACTCACTCAATCTGACACAATTTCAACAATTTCACTCCTACTAAGTACCATTAGGTACCATCACGCCTACAATAAACAAATTGACTATTTTAGATCATAAAAGTGTGTGTGTTGGGAGGAGGAGGCTGATGCCTGTGGGTAGGAAGGGAGAAAAAGAGCAGATATAAAAAGTAATTTAGAAAACAAGAATTTATTTCTGGATTAAGTTGACACACAAATGTGGGGTCTATGCTCATATTTCTGGACTTGCAGTCATGAGACACAAATACACATAAATGTGTGGAAGCATTATTCAGAGAGGAAAATCACTTGAAGCAAAGCTTAGATTCTGTATTAAGAGCGACGTAGCAGGCGGCGGCATCACCCACTGCTTTGCAAGCCTAGAAAACCGCTTTATAGTCAGCTTCATCTTTTCCTATTCGAGCCAGGAAGCATTTTAGCAGTGGTATGTTAAGTAATGGCACTCATTCAATATAGAAACTCTTGATGTCTAATATTAAATAAAATATGCATGACAAGATTTTTATAAAACACGCACACACACTTACTTAGCCAGTAAAAGTGTATCCCTGGATGAACTGTTATTAAAATGAACCAAAGAACAAGCCATATAATCACAACTGATTAAAACAAGATAATGAACAGCAAAATGCCTTGAAAATAAACCGCTTACTCCAGTATCAAATTACAAGACAATAACGTTGATTATATTACAAATAAATGAACTCAATTCCCTGTTGAAGGGCCCTCACAGGCTGCCTCATCCAAGCTTTTTGTCAGTCACTCCAGAAAAGGAAATGCAATCAAGTCAGTTATCCCCCCACCCACAAACATACCTCTACCATGTGCTTGATTGTGGAAATATTTTTAAAAGCACCACCCACTCGCGGACCAGAAGGAACACTTATGCCGCATGCTTATAGGATTGAGCAAGAGACAAACTCCTGGAAACAACTGGAGACGGTAGCATTTTGTTCCTGAATAATATTAGTAATCAGGATATTCTGACTAAGCTAAATGTCTCTGTAAATATTAAACACACTAAGCAGCTAGATTAGCATAAAGACTGGAAACAAGGGCGTGTTAGCCTGGCTCTGTCCAAAAGTAAAAGTTATTTTAGGCGTATTTTAAGCTGCTCCTTAATCTCCCAAGGGATGGATCCGCATGTTTGATTTGGCACAGATTTTCCAGATGCAGCACTCCCGTTTTCATCTGGGCTTGGGACCAGCAGTAGAAGTGAACTAGCTTGTGGCCCACTAATGCTGGGTTTGTGTCTCCTTCCAGTCTCTAACAAGGGACCTTTCACATGTACAACCAAAGTGTCAACCACTACACCAATGGACCAATCTGACATCTAAAATCAGTTTTAAAGAAATAGTCGGGCATCTGACATCTTCTTGGTAGCAGGTATATAGTTAGTGGTACCACTAACTTTACAAGTCCTCACAGTAGTTTAGCTTAGCTTGGCATAAATACTGGAAACTGGGGAAAACGTCTAGCTCCACGTCTCTGTCCAAACGTCCTTAAAAATGGTATCTATAATGTTCACGCCTTCTGTATTGTTTGTTCATTCTGAAATGATGATCCCAGTTTTTGTTTCATTCTTTTAAAATCTTCAATGCAAAAATGACTTTAGTTATTCTGAGTGGATTTCCTAGCAAACAGGGATAAACTACAGCTTTAAAACTAAAGACACAGAAACAAAGAGCAGAAGGACGTCCGGCAACTTCACATAAATTCTCGACGTTACTGTGCGTTCTGGTTTGTTTGCGAGAAATCATGATGTATTTGCTGACTGAGCCGATGGGAAGCTCGTCTCCCATTAAAGTAAAGCCTGAGTCAACATGTGAATAAAGCTCCTGTTGCGTTAACATTGTTTAAGACAAACAGAGCTATTGTTCTCCGTCTCTGCCATCTGTGGACGGTTTAGTGCCAGCGGGTGGGTCCGCGGGGACTCTTGTGTGTAGACAGTGAAACAGACTGACTCGGCTTGAGTTTATAGACTCGAGATGTAGATGTGGAGGCCAGGCTCCGTGCACTGACAGCACAGAGCGGGCAGGTTAGTGCAGACAGCCAGGTATTTCTACCTGTATATGAACATTTTCGCAGATTTTCAAAAGTTATGACAGTTCTGGGATGTAAAAGCTTTTTTTTTTTGTCTGTTTCTTTTAATGACAGGCAGAAGTGGTTTTTCAGACTATATAAAATAGTCTCATTACTGGTGTCATGTTTTTGTTTCTTTTGAATTTAGAGCCATTGGGGACCAGAGGGTTTCATAATGTCTTATTTATGGAGGAGGCTGAACGGAAGGGAACGAGACAAAAGCTTTACACAGCATTATACATGAATCAATTTCACACACTGAACATTGTTGCAAACGTGACACACTCGCACAGCTGGGATTTGGAAATGTGGGGAGTATGATTCAAACCACCTCAGGCCAAATGTTTCTTCTGGTCATCCAGATTTTCCTTGACAGAGCTGAGTGCGTCTGCCCCGGCGCGCTTTCTTTCTTTCCCGCGTGTTTCCCAGCATCGCATGGATGAAGGAGGGTGATGGATGCAGTTTGTTCTGCTTCACACTGAGATATGCGAACTGTTTTTTTTTTTCTTTCTTATTCATCCTTTATTCAAAGCCCATGCAGTTGTGTGTGTTTTTGTCTGAGTCTGTGAATGCGCATGCATGAGGAACGGATTAGTCACAAACAGTGTAAATTGTTATGCTTAAGGAAAAGCCACAGCTGTGTACATCTGGATCCAGCTGTTTCTCTTTACTCGTGCTTCAGCCTTGAACAACTCAGTGGCCAGTGACAGAACCAGCTGAGTTTCCCATGAAGCGGAGTAAAAAGAGTGGGAATTTGAGCTGATGTGCACTTTTGTGCGTCATCGTGTTTAATCTTTGGGTGGAACGTTCAAAAAGCAGAAATCAGAGGATTAGAAATTCTAAAGTTGGTTAAGCTGAATGGTGGCGCAGGACCCTTCAGCGAGATGAGCTTTCAAGATTTGTGAAAAATGTGGGAGCTGTGCTATATTTCAGTGTTAAAGTGGCTGCATATCAAACAGTCAAATCACCATTACCAAAGTTCATTACCACCAAGTAAGATTTAAACACAATTCAGCTAAGTAGAAATCATAAATTAGAAACACAGTTGCAGCGCAGTAATGTTTTGTGAGGGGAAATTAAAGTGTACTAGAAAAATTACTCAATCAACAGCAGAGCCCTACAGCTGAGATTACAGCTAGAATTTATTCAGCAGCATAAATACGGCAATTAATGCTTAATATGTGGTATGTAGATAAAACAGAGTCATATATGGAGCACAGAATCTGCAAACATAGGAAAGATCTGCCGTATGTTATATAATAATATATAGAAAATGTCTGACAACACTGCAGTGGTAGTAGTGCAGCCTCACCTCACAGCAAGTAGCTCCTGTCTCTGAATCCACTGGCCGGCTGTGGCCTTTCTGTTCTCCTGCACCTTTCACGGGTTTGCATTGGGTACTCCGGCTTCCCCTCATTGTTCAAAGACATGCATGTTGGGATAACTGGTGATTTTAAATTGGCTGCAGGTGTGAAAGATTTTATGTCTCTATATGTTAGCCTGCATCAGACTGGTGACCGGACCTGAACCAGAGAAGCAATTAAGAGAACGGATACAAAAGACGGCCTTCAAATTATGCCGCAAGAACAGTTTCATTTCGATATAAGGGGAGAGCATTTGGAAGAATTGAACATGACTTATTGAGATGTGGGATTTAATTAAGCTGTTTAGTGATTAGACTCCGATGACCCATCGTGGGAGAACGGCTTGTCGGAGGTGATAGGAATAATAACAGGACCCACCCGAATCTAGACACTACTGGTGAAGATGAAGATGGAGGCTTGGATGGAGCTCTGTTACCGGGGGTGAGGCAGTGATGGGGAGGAAGCTGGTTGCATGAATGATGCGATGATGTCAGCACTGAGTTTGATGGCGTGGGAAAGTGACTTGAAGAATAGACTCCGCAGCCCAACATCCAGGCAAGCAGGCAGATGAGTGATTACAGATGCTCATAAACTACATTTGTTCAGATGAAATCATTAAAAACTTTATTTATTTGAGTGCAATCAATAAGAGAAGTAAGTTCTGCTTCTGTAGTGGGTAAATGTGGCATGAGGATAACTGGGGACAAAATGTGAAGCGAGCAAAGTTGAGTGAATATGATTTTTGTAGACTCTTCTTCTTTGTGCCGGTGCCTCCGTCTACAGCAGGTCTCACTACCATCTTGTAAACCTTCCTTTTCACTCTTGCTGCTTTCCTTCTGTTGCAATTCACTCCTGACATTCATGCCTGCCCACTCCACCCTGCCTGCACTTTCTTCTTAACCTCTCTTATTGAGTCTGCTGCTTTAGATTGATATGATTTTTGTAGGCAAAATAAACAACAGTGCTTGCAGATAACACCATGCTGTTTGTTATTTCACTGGAATTCAACTTTTTTTCCTATTAATTCGTTAAATTGTGAGGCTTTTTTCTAGCTTCTAAAGTGCTTCTAAAGTTGGGTAAACTACCCAAACTACTTCTCTTCGCCTTTCTAAAGGGAAGCAAATTTTAAGAACTACACGCTGATGCAGCTGGACGAGGAGTTCTCTCGGGGGCGGGGTCTGGACATCGGCGCCCGAGCTTGGAAGGGAGGCAACGTGTTACTTTTCTTCTGCGACGTGGACATCTACTTCACCGCCGACTTCCTCAACACCTGCCGACTCAACGCACAGCCTGGTGAGATGACTGCTGTAAACTCCCATGAGGCATGCGGCGTGCAAAACACTTTAATGACAAGACAAAATGCCAACTCTGGGTATTTGTAACAACCCTGGTGACAGATTTTTAGAATTGGATTTTCAGTTATCTCAGCCTGAGTTGAGTGGGCCTGTTAAGTTTTCTTCTTATTTTCTATTGTGTAATAGTAATGCACACATTCCCATCAGATTACAGCTGATTCATCTAACAGTTCTTTTTTTTCTGCATCTCAGGTAAAAAGGTCTTCTACCCGGTGTTATTCAGCCAGTACAACCCCACTGTGATCTATGGAAGTCCTGATCGTATCCCAGCAGTAGAACAACAGCTGGTAACACACACACACAGACACACATGCACACACCTTCTTCTCGTCCCTTTTTCAAACCCTGCCACGCACTTGTGGAAAATACCACACTCAGCGTGGCGCTGCATTGCAGAACAGTTTAAAAACACTTCACCTCTCCAGTTGCTATAAGTGGACAAATCCTATGTGTTGGACCGGTATTTCTTTCCACAAACTGTTTAACACTCGCTTATTTCCTCCTGTAGGTGATCAAGAAAGACACGGGCTTCTGGAGGGATTTCGGTTTCGGCATGACCTGCCAGTACAGGTCCGACTTCCTCAACATCGGTAAATATCACGGTTATTTACAATCCTGACACAGGCATCGTGCCCATCGGCGCATCTTTGCAGCGAAGGAATTGGTAAACAGTTGCTCCTGGGGGCTGATTATCAGTGTGCAGGTGTTACGTAACGCAGGGCGAAATGGTCCTCCTGGACAGCTCTGAAAATGTGCACTTTGCCACTCTTAACGGCGCCACCGCTTAATGGATGTAAAAAAAAAAAAAAAAAAAAAAAAGCCCTCACGGCCCAAATGGTTCAGTATTGCATTACTTTTCTTAACAGGGAGGAGATTTTATTATATCACTCTGCGTGAAACAGCTCTGAGCTGCAGCAGCATATATTAGCATATCTCATCGCCCCGTGTCCTCTCCATCTGTATATCTGGCAAGGAATATTGGCTCTGTAGACAGATTTACATCAATTTAGTTTGCCTCCAAAGTGAAATCAATTAGAAGCTACTGTGGAACTCGGAGTGTTTTATTGTTTAGGGCCCACACACATGCACACACATTCATGCAAATGTCCTCACTTAACTATGCCAAATTGTAAAACACAGCTCCAAGGCCAGGAGTGTTGTAAAAGGATAGTTTGGCATTATGGGGAAATAGTAATGTTAACTCACTTTATGTTCCAAGTTGTATTCCACTTCATGTATTTATTTATGAGTGCATATCGATCCCAGAGCTGAAAACTAAATGGGATCTAAAGACAAAAACACAGAAGACATTAGAAACAGAATGAACAGCTAGCCTGGCTCTGCTGAGAGATGATTAACTAACACAATATAAAGATAAATATACAGTAAAAAAAAAAAAGTTTAATTGAGGTATGGCAAGTTGGCAGATTATTTTACATAAACAGAGGCCAGCTGTTTAATCATTCAGCGGTGGAGCCAGACAGTTTTTAGAGCAGGGGCAAGGATGAGACCTTTACTCACATTATGATGGTGCAGAAATCGATGTTTGTCGCATCATTATTGTCATTATAAGGATGTAAATACACTCGTTAGCCATGTTATTAGGCACTCCTTGTTAATATCAGGTTGGACACCCTTTTTTCCGTCTGAACTGCCTTTCTTCTTCCTGGCACAGATTCAAGAAGGTGCTGGAAACATTCCTCAGAGGTTTTGGTCCGTGTTGACATGATAGCATCACACATTTGGTGCAGACTTTTCAGCTGCACATCCATGATGGCAATCTCCCATTCCGTCACGTCCTGAAAGTAGTCGACTGGATGGAGATCAAGTGACTGTGGAGGCACCGAACTGAATGTCACGTTAATGAAACCAGTCCAACCACACGCATCAAGGCAAAGCGTGTAACAGACACGCTGGTCCGCCGTGTGCATTTCCCCCTTTGGATCTCTAAAACGTAAATGCACATGCATGCAGAAGTTGCAGTAATCTGCAGTAACAGCAGAGGGAGAACTACCGGTAAAAGGAATCTCTTAGGAAAAGTAGGAATGCGTGTAACGTCTTTGTAGACTGATAAAGTTTTATTTCCAATTTCATTCGTTTAAAACAAAACAGTTTTAATCCAAAGAGCATGAGATGGGGGGAAAGAGGATTTCCATCTGGGTAAACAACAACAACAAACTGAGAAAAACAATTACATCCTAATTATTTCCACTCAGCTGTAAAGTGGGTGAGAGAAACAAATAATGTGGTAAGTGGGTCTGCTTCTGTGTTTGTATCACAGATTTCTAAAGGAATCTTTAAAATGAGACGGGGAACAACGAAACACGTGCGAGAGCTAAACACGATTAGCGTCCGCAGTTTACTTTCTCACCGAACTCTTGATGTGAAATGAAATTATGTGTCTCCCCAAACGTATTCCTTTATAAAAGCATCATTTAGTGGTTCACGTTTGCACTCTTTGTTTCATCATAAGGATGTCCTTTTGTTTTTTTAGGCCACGAGTGCATATTCAGAAAGAAGCACAATGCATCCATTTGTGCAAATGTTGTGTCTTATCTGTGTTTGCCCCTGCAGCTTGAATTTAAAACAAAAAAATGCAAAATAACAAAATAAGGCAGACAGGGAGAGACGGCATAAACAAAATAAAACTGCAGGGAGGTACAAAGTGCAACTGAAAGCAGGCACGAGGAGTTCTGGCGTCTAATGTGACAGGTTTAAGCTCGCCTGGTCACAAAGTCCAAATGTCTTTTCTGTCCCCACAAGAAACAACAAAACAAGGCCGTGGTTATGATCACACACCACAAACTCTAATCAGATTTCATAATCAGCATCCAAAAACTCTGGAACTAAAAAAATGTTTAGAAATTTTTTTTTAAAAAAATGCAGAAAGTTTCCTATCGCACGCTCTCCTTCTGTTCTGCCTAGGAGGTTTTGACATCGACATCAAAGGCTGGGGCGGCGAAGATGTTCACCTCTACAGGAAGTACCTCCACAGCAACCTTCTGGTGGTTCGAGCACCGTCGCGAGGCTTGTTCCACCTGTGGCACGAGAAGCACTGCGCCGACGAGCTCCCGCCCGACCAGTACCGCATGTGCATGCAGTCCAAGGCCATGAACGAGGCCTCGCACGGCCAGCTGGGGATGCTCTTCTTCAGGCACGAGATTGAAGCTCACCTCCGCAAGCAGAAACTGCAGCAAAACTCGAACGCTAAGAAGACTTGAATGCTGGAGCTGAATTACGGTGGCTCTCTGTGCAATCGGAGCTGGTGAACCCAGCTGATCTGAACTTTATGCTTTAAGCAGTTTGCTGTGAAATGCTCTTGTTTGCTGTCTTGCTGAGAACTATTGAGATGGTTTACTTGGGAAATCTCTCCCTGTCTTGTTGGGTTATGCTGATCTGTAAAAAAAAAAAAAAAAACGTTGTTTTTTTTGTTCATCTTTTGGTTGGGTCCGTCTAGTTCTCTTTTACCTGCATTTCCAGTCTTTGCACTAGGCTAATGCAGGCTTAAGTCTGTCTTGCCATCTAACTCACACCTAGAAAACAAACACGTGGTTACCAAAATCTAAAGCTTCTCCTTTTAATGACAAGATGTGAGGACTTTATTGTTTTTAAGGACTCAACATAACAGAAACTGTTTTGGCTGTGCATCTTCACTGTTGAAGTGGAGAGTCGGACACTTCCTGCAGCATCCATCTGTACTGTAAGGTGCTTTTCAGCGCTCTCCAGAAGAAAACGTGGAGCCTAAAATTTTGAGCTTTAAGTTGACTGTGAACTGCGTGCCTTCTGTGAATAACTCCTGAACACTGTCTGCTCTGGATGGTCAGTAAAACTTAGTGAACCTTCCTGCAGGTTTTATATAAATTGGGGAACACTGCCACCCAGTGGGCGGGGGTTGAATAACGTGCTTGTGAACAATTAAGGACTATTATAAAGCCTTAAATGGCCTTGTAGGTTGTTTTTAATATATACATATAAATTATTGTTTATTGATCTTCTTTGTTTTATTAATATTTTTCATTTTTGTAAATGCTACAAGCTTCAGGCAGTGTTTGGTGTAGGCGTTATGTAGGCATATACAGATGGGTTAGAAATGACAGGAAAACCCAACACAAAGTTATGAATCTTAGTAAGTTAATTGACTGCCAGTTGTCAGGTGTCTGTCTGTCTCACACATTGGTCCAAAATATGTGTTTGAGCAGGCTGAGATTTGGAGACTTTGAACCCTCGTGTCCTGTGGACAGGGGGATTGTAATCACATCTGGATAGGCATGTTTCATTAAGCGATTGAAGGTGGTGCACTGGCTTGCAGCAAGATTTCCCTCTAAGTAGGGATGAGTGGACCATTAGCCGTGGGGTTGAAATGCCCGTCACAACATAAAATAACTAAATCCCCTCGCTGTGGGGTTCGCTGTACCGGTTTTTGATGCCAGACATGAGAATGGGATCAAGGATGACTCATCCGGCCACGGCACTTATTTCCACGTTTCTGACAAATAGTGCTTTAGTGGGTTTGTCCACAAAAAGTTCAGCTGTGCATTCATTTTGATACAAACCACAGCAGCATCCCTGTCTGTGTAGCTGACGATGGATTGTTATGCTGATGTCGTCAGATCGCTGACACTCTGTCACCTGAGGAAGAGTCGCTCCGTTTACACACATCAAATATGCGTATATCCATCAGTTGTTGTTTTTAAACCTACCCACTGATTTGTTTCCCTACTCGGCTAAATGCAGATGTCACTTTAGTCACTGTTCCCTGTGAAACACCAGCCAGTCGAGCAGTCTTGGCGACCAAAGCTTCCTTTCTTCTTCATGCAAAAGCGAAATCAACTTGACCTGCCCACCATCTTTTAATTTGTAACCCATCTATACATATTTATGCCCACAGTGTGACTAAAGATCACTTCCTTTTTAAATATTTAAATTAAGATAGACGTGAACATGTAGGCTACTTTGTTTTCATTTACTTAATTTGCGGTCACATAAATTAATGTGATAAAATGTAAATGTAAATTATTGACGATGACTCAGAAAGTCAGAACGGGACTTTTAATCTTAAGGTTTTTATTCCACATGACTCAAATGTGACAAAGATATGAAAACTTGCCAGTGCAATACTAAAGAAGAAATGTGACATTACACGTGTTTGAGTGTAGTCATAGAGATACACAGAGATACCTGACTTGTCTTTTGTGTTTCATTTTACACAAAATCACATTCTTCTGTGTGGAAGTCATTCAGATGATCCTTTTATATTTGATTCTTTTATGTTCAAGATATTTCTTTCACTCCATGTAAATGAGCTAAATAAACATTTGTTTATACTTTATGACTTTGCTTATGTCATATTCTGTAGTTATCAAATCCAGTGTAACTATAAGATGGTTTGCATTACAGAAAATATTCTTTTTTCTACTTTCAACAGTATTTTTTTTGACACGTGTAATAACACAGACATGTTCATCTTTGTTTAGTTCTTTCTTATGTGCTAAGTCTTGATCCAAAATGTCCAGTACAAATACATTTTTAAAAATTAAAAACAAAAATGTTAAACAGAATATGTTATTACAGGATAATACCAAATAATGCTATTTATGTTTTTTTTTTTTTTTTTTTTTTGTTTAGTTTGCTTATTTTAACAATAAATGTTATCTAAGTTTTTACGTTTTTTCTGTTACTTGATCATTTTTCCAGCGTCTGTTTTTCTTTCATTACACTGCTTTTTTTCTAAATGTTTTATGTCAATAAAGACCATCAAGGCAGAGCCAGTCCTATGTTCTTTAAATGTTAAATAAGGTCTTCTTCGCCATATTGATTAAAGCAGTGTTTCCCAATCAATGTGCAAGATTATCTGGTTTCATCATGCTAGGCCAACAAACCATTCTGGGTTTTTTTTTGTTTTGTTTTTTTTAAAGGGGGCATTTGCATCACAGAAGAGCCAATGATGGTTCTGATATCTGATATATATGTATATGTATATATTTATATATGTATGTGTGTGTGTGTGTATATATATGTATATACACACACATACTAGGATATTGAACCGTTTGATACAGTGCTTTCGGTTCGATATGCATATGTATCGAACAATACAAAAAAATTTATTTATTTTATCAACTTTTCTTCTGACGATGCTGTCTGTGTTGAGAGCTCAGTGGATCTGCGTTCGACTACTCCGCCCAGGCTGCACTGTCGAGCGCAGATCCACTGAGTGCAGCGCAAGCTAGCAAGACAGAAGCAAAGCTCGTTGCAACATGGCAAATTGAACCTCCCCCACCCTCATTCAGATCTGGCCTTTGGAACTGTTTTGGTCTTCATGTGAAGTATGACCCTGAAGGTAAGCGTGTCATGGACAAAAGTAAAACAGTATGTTGGATGTTCCACGCAATGCTCAATTACATGGGTGGGAACTAGTGCGTTAGCACAGTTTGCTCCTGTCCAGCCCCACGCACTGAGCAATCCTCGGTAGCTCGTTAACAGAGATTTGCCGTGTTGTGGCGTTAATGTCATTTCAGATTAACGCTGACAGCACTAGTGGGAACACAATGAATATGACTGCACATTTACTCTGACATCATCCTAGTGCAAAGACAAGTGGAAGCAGACAAAAACAACAAGCACGCATGCTACAAACTTTACCCGAGTCATTTAGACAGCCGTTAGCACATGATTCTCCTTATGGGGACCTGATATGTTTAATATGCTGCTGAGAGTATACCCCAGAAGAAGCGTATAGTATAGCTTTTATTTTGGAAAGAGCCATTTCTCTGTAATAAACTCTCTTTTCCAAAGATGAGTGATTTCTCGATCAGATAGATTTATTATTTTATCCCTTTGTTGTTTCAGCAACATTAAATTTAAAAACTGTACGTTTGAGTTAAAATATATATTCATAATTTTAATAAATGACAAATTAAAAAAGCATGAACATTTTTTTGAATCGAAATAATATCAAACCGTGACACCAAAGTATCGAACCGAACCGTGAATTTTGTGTATCGTTGCACCCCTAACACATACATATATATACATACATACACTGTGTGGGCACACACAGTACTGCAAAAACAGTTGCCCCTGCCTGATTCTTTTTTTAAATATTAACAATTTTAATATTAGAGAACGATAACCTGAGTAAACTGCACTGAAAGAAAAATGAACCTGACTCTTTGTGAAAAGGGAACTGCCCCCTCTTGTTAAATTATTAGTCATCAGTTATGATTAAAGTGGACCCAAATTCCCTCACAGCAATATTAAAGACTAATTGTTACATTGCAGTTCTTCCAGTGACACAGCCAGTTATGTACTGTATGTGTCACTTCCCTATCTCAAACCGCTACAGATTATACACTACTAATTCTTAGTAGTACTGAAACCTAAGTTGTCTGTGATGTGTGTACCCATGTGTGAATTGGTTGCAGCGGTTTCAGAGTTACACTGTGGTGTGATCATTTGCAGTGCAGTGGCATACATTATTTGTATTTCTGGTTTGATTAGGGATGTCGATATGTTCTCTCATTTAGATTTATTGTATGCTTTGGTGTCACTTGGTATGCATAAAGACTTGTTTGGTGATTTAGAATTTCTCTCATCTCTGTGGGTTGATTTCACAATCTGCTCTCAAGTTTAAAAGCAGTTTAAAAGCAAGACACACACATTCATAACATTTTCTATTGTTATGAATGTGTGAGAATAAATGAAGAGCTGCAGCCCTGATGTCATGCTTCTCCAAGTACAGCTGTGACAAATATCAATATATGCAATATTGATAATGGCTCTTTCCTCATGAAAGCTGATTCTGAGCACTACAGGAAGCACTCAGAGGTCGTCATGGAGACATTTATTGTGAAAGCAATCTTTCTATGTACCGTGATTGTCACAGGCAAACATGTTTAATACAGTGATTTCACTTCTTTACAGTGGGAGAAAAGAAGTGAAATCTAAGTCTTTAAGTTATCGGTCCTTTAAGACTACATATCTGTTTATTTCTCGTGCATTAACAAGTAAGCAAAACAGTGATGGCTTTTAAAAATTAGCATATCCTCTTCTTTTTAACTTTCTAACCTCTCTTTAACTTTGTCTCCAAACTGATCAAACTGAGACCTGAAATGTGACTCACTTGGATTTGAGATTTGTTCACTGATGAATATGTGATCGGGAACATCATGAGCGTTGTCACGGATTCAAATATTGAGGATGGATACAAGAGGAAAACCAAAAATAACCACACTGGTCCGGCCGGGTCAAGTCAAACGATGATTTAATGAATACACGCATGGGAGATGGACACCATACAGCAGACAGCATCAGATCTCAAAATGGTGGAGCCTTGATCAAACTCTTATAGCCTCTAGTGGCCCCCACCTAATCATAAAAGCCTAAACATTCACACTCTTTCTCACACAGCGCCTAAGCTACGACCTTGGCTCCCTGTTTATCTGCTCCTGGTGAGATGGGGCAGTATGCTCTGTTCTCTTCTAACCAGACAAATAAGGCGATGACTTTCTGCAAACAGTATTTCTTATAACTCAGCAGTATAATGCATCATAAAACAATATCATTCATTCACAATAAATCAACAGTCTAATATAATGCAAATCAGTTTACCAAATGTAATAGTTATCACCTTCTTCTAATTCAGGAGCATAATGCAAACTAAAACTACATAATAATTCACAATCTTTAATTAGGGGTCTAACATGGCATAAAATAATATTATAATCCGACAGCGTGTAATATGCAAACTGAATTTATAAGGTTTTAGGAACTAGAGCTGTTGCAAATGGCTGTGCTGAAGTTAGTGTTTCCTCTTTTAACTTTAACTCCTTCATGGACATTTGACATGCAATGTTTTGTTTAGAGGGTTATATAACCAATGTCAGTCAATTGTTTGTGTTTAAATATCTGCAGATAAATCACAGTGATCACGGAACTGAAAACATTGGAATGTGAATCAATGCTAAAGAAGTGCGCACGTTCAACCACCGGACCCTAGAGGGCGATATTGATACAGCGGTTCAATGAAAAATGTTTATTTATTTGTGAAATTAAAATGCAAAAGGCAGTTTCTAAAAGGACAGCACGCATTAAACTTTTGTTTTTGTTAGACATTAGCTATAATTATATACATACAAATTATAAGCCATAGCCTAAAAAAGCCGTTCTCCACATCTTTTAAGATGCAATAAAAAATCCAGACAATCAGGCCTAATATTAGTTTAATACACGTATTTAGACGTTCAGGGTCCCCAGAGGCACATCCTCATAATTATATTAATTTTCTCAGCGGAAAAAAAAACGTTAATAATTGCCTTGTAATTGTAAAAACCTTTTTTTTTTTTCAACAATCTACCGATATTATATGAACGCGCCATTTTAAAGCTTCATATTTCCCCCAGCTTCACGCGGGTACGTGAATGCAGCAGCGGGCCTGGCGTAGTTGCGATCTCCTCGGGTCTTCTCGTGTCCGCCACAGGCTCGTGTTTCATTGGATACACACAGCGACACGCGGGACAGCTGCGAGCCGAGACTCGCTGTTTGTTTTTATCACGAAGCTTTTTTTTTTCAAATCGGCTGTAAATCCATCATGAAGCATATGCGGAGTCATCGGCTGCGCTGCAGTTCACCACCACCGCCCCCACCCAACTACAACAACATCAACAAACACAGCAGCGAGGCCGGTCTGTGAGCCACACTCGCTTCTTTTGATATGCAGCTGCTCTCCTGTGTCCGGGGTGGTCTTTGTGTTTCTTTGGTGGGCGTCGGCTTTTATTGTGCTTTTTAAACAGCTCGCTGCTGCCTTCCTTTGGCTCTCATTCAATCGGAAGGAGCACAGCAGCAGCTACGTCCTGAGGAGGAGCGTCCCCCTGGTGTTTTATTACGGCAGAAGACCCGGCAGCAGACAGGGACTCAGGAAAACACAGGCAAGAGACAACATGTTCGACATGAGAGGGATCCCCTTTGTCCTACTAGATATAGTCTGTCTAGTTCTGGGTATGTATTTAAACGCCTTTTTCCCGTCCTCGCTTTTATGTACTATGCTGTTAGTCTTTTTGATGTAAGCCGGTTTAGGAAGCGGGTATAAACCTGCTGAATGGGTATTTAGCAGCTTTCGTTCACGTGAAGGGAGTGGTGCTGGATTCACTGACGTCGTATTTACAGTGGTGCTACAGTACAGCTGTAATATGTGAGCTTATCTTCAGCAGCTTCTATGCAAACTGACTTTTCAGTTTGTGCTGGCAAAGCATGTGCTGATAAATAATTATGACATTAGACGCAGTGTAAAACTAATAATTCATGCGTTGAATATCATATTAATTACACTGTACCAGTAGATTTCTCTCCTGATCTAGTGGTTTGGTACTTGACGCACTGACGTATTCTTTCACTTATGTAAGGGAAAATTTGGAGTCTATATGCTGCTCTATAATCCGTGACTCATTTAAGCCAAACGTAAATTTCCTGACACTTAGTTTAGAATACAGTGCTACCTCTGCTCAGCAAAGTTTCCTGATACATGTGACCGCACTTTCCCTCCCTCAAAAGGTCTGAAAGCACTGCAGAGCAAATCTGAAACTGTACTGTAGACGTGTTGAATAGCCCCACATGGTGAGTTAGAGACTCATTTCTCAGTTTCTGTTCCCACCAAAGATCTTCTCCAGACACGGCAAACACAAACTGGCCATTAAAGTGAAGCAAAGAGATTATACCATTATAATGAAGAGCACTTTTTAACCACTCCCAACAGGGCTGGGGGGGCTGGGGCTGCTTGTCCCCGAGCCTGGTTCTGCTGGAGGTCTCTTCCTGTTAAAAGAAAGTTTTTCCTCCCCACTGTTGCCAAGTGCTTACTCACAGAGTGTCAAATGATTCTTGGGAGTTGCTCTGTATTATTGTAGGGTTTGTTGTTGTGGCTTGGCGCTATACAAATAAAATGTGATTAAATTTAATTCACATCATGTTTCAACAGGTCTTATAGTCGTGTTGATATTTCTCAATTGGCCATCGCAGTAATTGCTATGTCTTAGATTTAAGGTGAGCAAAAAGAAACATATATCAATTAAAGGATGCAGATTTCTTTCTGCTCTACACCTGAACCTGTGTTGCCCTGAGAAGCTGCTGGACTGCCTGCGTGCAGTTCACATTCACCCTTTAATTCAAAGGGGCTATTAAATTACAAGCAGGCATCTTGTGAGAGTCTGTTTCCAGACAGACGGAGGCTGTTAGCAGCAGTCATGCACTGCTGCATGTTGCCAAACAGGCACATGCATGTTGTACTGTTAGAGTCACAGGAATGTCATCTGGTAAATGTGAGATTAAGATTTTTCTTTTTTTTCTTCTTCTCTGCCTATTTGTTTGTGTTTGGCTGCTCGCAGCAGTTGTAAAGTTAGCCGTGAGCTGTCTGGAGTGCGTTTCAGTCCCAGCTTTCTGGCATCTCCAGCTGCTCCAGGCCGTCAACTTCAGCTGGTGAGGAGCTGTCCCTCATGAGGGTGAGGACAGCTGCAGAGGAGGCACGCAGAGCGGAGATACCAGGCCGAATGAATGGGCAGTTTATTTGTAGATGATGGCATATCCTGGCGTTGTGCGGCTGTGCGCACCCGTCCATTTGCAGCCTTGCGCATTACCTTTCACTGATGGACTCATGCTTTCTGCTAAAATGAATCTTGTCTTCTCCGCACCGTACAATGAGCTAAACAGGCTAAACAGCCTGCAGGAATGGCAGCAGCATTACATCAAGACTTTGGACTGTCTAACTAATCAGCCCGTTCTGGTATCTTTATGGTATTTTATCTTAGCCGAGTCCAAAGCTCCTCTCACATCTGTGTGAGTCAGTCGTCCAGCCACAAACCTCTCAGCGCAGTTTACTGACAAATTGCCCAAAGAGTGGTTATGTCACTCGTGCCGGAAGATGTTTTCATCTTTAAGATGTAATGTTGCAGAGTATAAACCAGTATTTCTTGTGTAACCTGATGTAGTTCTTGCTTACTATTAGGACAGGTACTGCATTTCATTACAAGGTAGTGCAGCTGTTGTAGATGTTCAGTCTTTTTCACCAAATAATCACCAGTCTGAAGTAGTCCAGAACTAATGCCACACATTGTTCTTATTGTTCTTGTTCTTCAACATTATTAATAAAAAATAAAATAAAGCAAACAGCTTTTTATGATATATTGATTTTTGATTTTGGTCTTTTCATCAAATTTAACAACACAAGTAATACATAATAAGGTTTGTCCCGTTTGACACCTTCGTTCTGTATAATATGTTGTATGTTTTTTTAACGTATGAATTTTTTGCTGTGGTAATTCCTCCCGGTTTCTCCTTCCACAGGAGGTCTGCCTCTGGCAGCCTATAACCTGGGTAAGATCCGTCCCTACCAAAGGGGTTTTTTCTGTACAGACGACAGCATCAAGTACCCTTTCCACAGCAGTACAATCACCTCCACGGTGCTCTACACTGTGGGCTTCGCCCTGCCCATTAGCTGTGTAAGTAGGAGTCGCTTAAAGCAGGCTCAACATAAATACACGACCCGCCTCACAGCCAATATATTGACTTGCCAACAAGCACATGTTCCGTTCTGAGCCGGTTCCTGTGGTGTGACGCATAAGCGGCGGTTTTAGTGCCCCACTTGCATGGGAAGCAGTCTTTACTGTTGTTATCAGCTTTGGCAAGTCAAAATATCCACTGTGAGGCGGTCTGTGGGGACTGAGAGAACAGCACATCAAAGAATAAACACCCAGAGTCGAATGGAGGACAGCAGTGACACTGCTGATTGTTACTGAGACTCTGAATATGTGTCGGCTCCTTTTACTGGAGGTGTATTAAAAAGAGTTAAAGGTGAAGGAGGATGTCCACTTTACAACTACTGCAGAACAATTAATAATAGTTTATTTTATTGTCATTGTCAAGCACTACAGATGGATTTGTAGGGGGAAAAAACCCTGTAATTCACTTGTTTGGTTTCCTGACGCAGTCAAAGAGCTCTAAATCACATTTAGTCCAGCAAAGCACACAATCGACTATTTCCAGATATTTAATTGTGGATAATGACTGAAGTCAGGAGTGGGGGGTTGGTTTTATGTAAACATCAGAGAGAACTTTATGTCTCTGTTATTAATCTGTGCAACAGACATTCAGGCTGCGTCCTCTGTTCCTTAAAATAGCTGGAATGCTCTTCTGGAACAGAGCGGTTGTTTCTGGAGAATGACGGGAAGAGCAGGAAGAGCGTCTGCTTTCTGCTGCTTTTGTAGCATCAGTGATTCATCCCTCTCTTTTTTTCCCCTCAATGTCTAATAACTGCTGTTCAGCGTTATTACGATTGACTCCATTGTTCCCTGTCTCTTAATGTGAGGTTTGGGAGGATACGTGGGGATATGGAACAGGACCACTGAGGAAGGTTTTTTTTCTTTTTAGGAAAGAGGAAAGTGTGTTGATAACAAAGAGACCGAATCAGCCTAGAAACACAATTGCCGCTGTTCCCAGCGCAGGAGATGCACCTGCTCAGCTCTAATCTTTTTTAGGATTGACTTTTCTTCATTAACAGAAACACTAACCACAGTTTCGCCATCTGTCGCTCTAACACTTTAACTATTAATGATGTTGCTGAAAGCCGGACTTCAGAGGAGCGTGGGCTTTTCCTCGACGCCCTCTCACGTGGCTGCTGGCTCCTGCTTTGCGTGGTGGAGAGAACTCTGTCCCGCTGACATCTTGTAACCTGTATTTGTTTCTCTGTCTCATTGCTTCTCTGGTAGCTGGACTCCCATTTGCAATTCTCACTCTGCGACACAGTCCTTTCCACCGGGGCTTTTTCTGTAACGATGATTCAATCAAGTACCCCTATAAAGACGACACCATTTCCTATCAGTTGTTAGGAGGTGTCATGATTCCCGTCACGGTACTCACTGTAAGTGCACCAGTTTTTGTTTTCTGTTCACTTCTGTACATCTTTTATTTTTTACTCTTCTTCAGTTTGGAGTTTTGCTGACTGCTTTCATCCACTTCTTTTTTCTTCTTATACTCGTGACCCTGCTTAATGGAACTGCATGGTTCTAATCCTCAATGCATGATTTGTTTGAACCCCACTCTACTAATGTGCTAGCAGTTTGATTTGTTCAAATCATTTTTTGAATGTTCTACATTTAATGAGGAAACAGAAAAGAGGTAGAGGTTTGTTTTTTTTACCTGACCTAATCTTCCGCCTCAGGCTTTAAAATTGAGCGGATGTGTAACCTACAGATGTGAAGGTCTACGCAAACCTTCTAGTGGTGACGGAGGTCAGGTTTTATCGTTTTAAGTAATGACACGGCTATTTAGAGTTGTTAAACCTACACTATTTTTAACTGTAAGTCGAGATAAAGCAGCTCTTCTGCTGTAAAGTAATAATGAAGAAGTAGTGTGTTTGTTTAAGCCTTCGAGGCCTGTTGCCTGTTCATAGCGTTGCAGAAACATGATAACGTGCTCATAAGCCTCAGGTTTTATTTAAAGTTTCAGATGAACTGAAAGAGCGAGGCTTACTGTGTTAAGTGGACATCCTCCTGTGACCTCAGCAGCTCTTGCAGAGCCCTTCTGATTACCGTCAAATGAGCATTTATGTATTTCGAAAGCAGCATTATGAGAAGGATTTTCTTCGTTGTAAAGGATTAGATCAGAAGATAAAAAAAAACAAACAAATTTGTCAGACATTTTTTTTCATTATTTAATGTCATAATCTTAGCAGAAAAACTGGAAATGAAGAAATAGCACATATTTAAAGTTGGCTCCGCTCTGTGTCTGGTTCTGTTGGAGGTTTCTTCCTGTTAAAAGGGAGTTTTTCCTTCCCACTGTTCAAAGGACTCATCATAGATGAGTCTTCAAAAACAAAATCAAAACAATGATCCTGGGATTTTGCCTCTGACGTTCATTTATCTGCATCTTCTTTTTAAATGTGTCACCCTGTCATTCTGTATAAAGATGTAACTCTGTGTCCTCCCGCCCCTCGTTGCAGATGATTGTTGGCGAGTGTCTTTTAGTTCATCTAAACCGCATCAAGTCCAAGTCGTCTTTCGGCAGCTACGTTGCCTGCATTTACAAAGCCATCGGCACCTTCGTTTTCGGTGCCGCCATGAGCCAGTCTCTGACGGACATCGCCAAGTATTCGATCGGCCGGCTTAGGCCGCACTTCCTGGATTTGTGCAGACCTGACTGGAAACTGATCAACTGCTCGGCAGGGACTTACATCGAAAACTTCACCTGCACTGGAGACGCGAAGCAGGTCAACGAGGCCCGGTATGTATGACCCAGCACCAGGAAAGCAGGGCTCGAAGCAGGATTGTCAGTTTGAGTAAAAATGATGTCTAGGCTAGCTTCTCAAGTGTGATGATTCAGTGCTGTATGTTATATAATCTCCAGCTGGCCTTTTATTGGAAAAAAGCAAACCATTTAAACAGATCACCATGGACTCTGATTCATCTTTTTATTCTGATGTTTAGATTTGAAACTAGCGGTTGCAGCCCGAGTTCAAATAAGAATGATTTTTTGATTTCAGATGTTGAAACGAACACCTCTTTTCCAACTTTATGCACACCAGCTTTGTTTTTTTTGGGGTTTTCTTCTTGTTGAGCTGATTATTGGAAAAATCCTCAGGCCATTGTTTTGTAATATGTTCATAGCGTAAGCACAAAGGGCAGAGGTGAAGCATGTCACTGAACAACTTCTGAATAACCGTTTTAAAGTTGTGCTTCTGACTTTCAGCTTGTGCTCAGCATCACTTGCATCTATTACTGAAGCGTAAATGAGAACAAGCACATCAAACCTAGCAACGTCACACCAATGGGAGAAATATGTAGGTTCCAGTTATACGTGTACGACTGAGTTGAGATGGCCCCTTTTGATATTATAAATAAGGTAGATTCTCAGCACTTACTCAGCACCATATCCTGCTGTAGATAGTGGTTCAGCAGCCACAACCATGAGCTGTATTTGTAAGTACACAATTCTGCGTTTTTTCTGACATACTTTAAGTCTCAGGTATTAAGTGTTTGATTACTTTCGCACAGTTAGAACAAAGCAAAGTGCTGTACTGTGAAGCTGGATTTGCTGTTAGCGAACCTCAGGTTTCTTCGGGACAGTTCACTTCCCATCGGAGGACATCACCGTAGTAACTTAAACACCAAACCTTCCCCAGAACCAGGCTGAACCAAACTGCTGCGATCTGTTGGGGTTGATGGGAGGCAGACAGGACATAAAGACACGCTGTGGAAGAGAGCCAGAGATTAATAATAACTAATGATCTATAAGCACACAGTAATTCATTTTTAGATTCACACAGCCTAAATGTATTTGTCCTTCCTGGCTGAGGCTGCAGCAGGATTATACTTCTGAAGTCTTATTTGTTCTTTATAATGTTCTTGTAAGAAATATCCAGCTTTACTCCCATCCATTGTCCATTGTTTACCGTCACCGGCGGCGTTAGCACCACCGCTCATACCGAGACCCAGAAAAGCCGGGTCAGTTAATTCAGTTGAGAACCACATGACCGCTTGATTTGATTTTGGTCGTTAGGGAAGGGAAACAAACCTTGTTTATGTTGCTCTCCTTCATAGTACAGTCGTCATTAATGATCTTCTGGCATAGATAAAGATCATTTTTAAAAAAAACAGCTGGGAAGTGTTTAGATGTGGTAAATGGGTGACATCTGTAATGTGCGCAGCTGCAGCGCGAGCCACTTTGAGTAATATCACAGGAATGTAAAGCGTATTTTGATTTAAGGTCTCTGTCTCTTATCAGCTCAGAGCAGGAGGAAGAGTATTGGGAGGAGAGGATTTCCTCTTCTCAGTCTGACGGAGGCCCCGGCCACAGAGGAATACAGAGAGTTACGTGTTTATTATGGGCTGTGAGGAGGTTTACGTTACATTTGATTCTCCCCTTCTTTATCTGTTTAAAGCGAGACGGGGAAACGTTTTGCTCGAGCTGCGGCCCTTGAGCGTAAGAGGCCCACCTACCCTTTACCGCTCTGGGGTATCTGCTGTACGTTTATCAGGGCGTGGTGCACAATCATTGCTTCCTGGAGCACCATTATTACTCAGCAGTCTGCTTTTTTTTTTTTAATAAAAAGCTGCTCCCTGTCTTTGTTGGCATCTGCTGGACTCTAATGCATCTAATAACTGCAACAGGAGAGGAGAGAGGAAGCTGAGATAGACTGCCCAGCATCATCTTACAGTAATATGACACCTCTGTGTCTAAGGTTTACTGCCCAGCAAAGACACAGCTCACTGTCAAGGATTGAGTTCGTTTCCATGGATGTGAAATCACAAATATTGATTTGTAAGGTGGCAATCATGAATTTTTCATCCTGTCATCCCACACAGGGTGCCACAGTCCTAATCTGATGCCACTGTTGGGGATTTATGGAGGTCGGCATTGTTATTGTTTACTTTGCTGGGTGTAACCAACAGTCACTGCTGGGGAGTTGATTTATAGATTAGCTTAATTGTTAATGATGATGAAGATTTTCAGCTTTGCTATTTTGAGGGATTTTCTGTAGAGCTTTTAAAGAAAATAAGTGTCATGTTAGCAGCATGTTAGCTAAAGTGTGCTTTTAGGTCAAAGGATAATTCTGGGTTTTTATTATAACCTAGTATATTTCTCGTTTATTACAGCTCCTGGGGCTCATGCTAACTTGGCTCTCTAGGGTTAGGGGAAATAAGATGTTGAATTTAAAGCAGAGTATTGCAAGTATTGGTTTATAGAGATCCTTAACGCAGTAGCTGATTTTTTTTTTTTTTTTTTTTCAAATTCCTCCACATAATCCACTGATTTTCAACAAGCAGCAGGTTGTTCTGCGCTGCAGTCCAGGCCCTAAATCTGATCAGTAAAAGCCTCCTGACTGGGAAAATTGTGCCACAGTATCCACAGTGTGTGCACATGGCTGCTGATGTGGTGTTTCAAACGAGCGCTAACTAAAGCTGGGGACTCTCCAGTCAGCTCAGACCGCCGTGTTAATAAAAACATGTCCTTACTCGGGTGTTGAGCTATGCTTTTGTCTCTCTGTTGCAGGCTCTCGTTCTACTCCGGCCACTCGTCTTTTTCCATGTACTGCATGCTCTTCCTCGCTGTAAGTATCTCAGCCAGCTGCATGTTGATCTGTAATCCCATCCATCAATGTTTGACTTGACCGGTGTGGCGGCTGAGGAAGCAAGGTTATTATAGTTGACTGAAAACTAAAATTCGATGTCAAAGAAACATTTTAGCTAATCAAAAAAAAACCAACAACTAAAGATCAGACTTCTTGAAAAAGTAACTAAAATGAATTAAAACAGAGAAAGTTTTAGTATTTGTTTGAACTATCCATCCATTCTTATATGATTATCCAATCCAATGTCGGGGTGAGTGGGTGGATTTTCTTATAGTTGAAAATCTATAATTAAAATTATAACTTTAACTAATTATAATTAGATTGAAACGAATAAAATCTTAATTAAATTCAAAGTTTTTTATAGCGCTAAATTACAACTTCAGTGCAATTTATATCTTAAGGTAAAGACCCTACAGTAATACGGAGAAGCCCCAACAGTCAGATGACTCCCAGTGAGCAAGCAGGAAGAAAACTCCAGCAAAACTAGGCTCAGGCTCAGAGAGGAGCCATCATCAGCCCGGAGGAAAAAAAAAACAACTAAACTAGTTAGTTTGCTTTTTATTGTTTGAAAATGTTTAGTATTTTTAAACAATAAAAACTGAAGTTACTTAAGCAAACCTGCTCTGGAAGCAGAAATAAAAGTGATTAGATGTTGTGACTTGGAGTTTTGTCCCCCACAGAGTGCAGGAACTTTCCCTTTATTTCCCAGCAAAGCTCCACTTTTTACATCTTCCGCCTGTTAATGTACAGCTACGCCCGTCAGTCGTTGAAAACAAGGAAACTCTCCTTCAGATGGTCTAATGGACACAAAGGCACAACTTTTCACCTCCATAACTGGTCCATAACTCCATAAGTCCATAACTGTAGCCATCTTCCTGGTAGTTTAGACGAAATTATGCAAATGCTGCACCAAGGCTGTTTATGATAAGCTGAGTGTCTGCTGGCTGTTGTTTCATGGCGTCACGAAGCAGACATCATTATTTTCCAAATGATTACTTACAGTTCTTTAAGATTACATCTGTGCACCTTCAACCTCGCGCCCGTTATCAGCAGCACTTCTGTGTGTTGTTCTGAGGAGATTTTACTGCCCGGCTCCGATGGACTTTGCGGTCTGCTGACTCATTCAACAGCAGCAGATATAAATAGACACAGGGACAAAGTCTTGGCACCGATAAAGCTCTCACACACACCCAAAGAGGAAGTCTGAAGTATGGAAAAGCGCTGCCATTTAAATGACATTTGACACAAAGCATAAATCTTTGCAAAGCCATGGAGGTTGTCTGTGCTTGGGGCCACACCCTGTTTTAATGAACAAATGAACTCACTGGACACTGTTCCTGAGGCAAACAGAGGTATAGAGACATTTATCAGCTTAGATCATCGATCAATTGCAGATAAACAGCCTGCATTGAACAAATTCCTTCTATCAGTAAAATTCTGAGACCAGCAGGTTTTTTTCACATCCTTTCCCTTCGTGAACGTCCAGCCTTGTGTTTCTCAGCTCTACCTGCAGGCTCGGCTCCAGGCCGACTGGGCGCGGCTGCTGAGACCGACCATCCAGTTTTTCCTGATTGCCGCCTCTGTGTACACCGGACTGTCGAGAGTGTCTGATTACAAGCATCACTGGAGCGACGTTCTCACCGGACTCATACAGGGCGCGCTCATGGCTCTGCTCGTGGTAAGTCCTGCACTGATCTTTAGGTTCAGCCCGCAGGAGTTTTTTATATATCACCCCCTTCTGGCAGTCAAGGTAAGTACTCAAACGCTGTGTGTAGATGTAACTGTTCAAACCTCAGTAGCACTTATTTTTAATTATTTTATTCATTTATTTTTGGTCTATTACAGGTCTTCTTCGTGTCAGACTTTTTCAAGCCACAAATGGAGTCCCGTAAAGAGGCAGACATCCCACACACGACTCTGCAGGAGACGCCGACAAATGGAAACCACTTTGAAAGCCCTAACTAAGCTAAGTGAGCAGTGGAGGCGACCTCTGCTCTGTCCACACGCACTCCCGGGATCCCAGCTCTCTACCTACCATCTCGCGCCAATTATCTCTGATACCCTGCATGGATTTACAACGTGAAGTACTTGATTGTGCATTAAGTTCGCCGGTGGACAAAACACATCCTAGAAAACCCACACTGGCCTGTTCAATTTCAAGACAGTTTGCTGTCTTGTCCACCACTTCTCCTCGTGGCTGGAGAGAGCTGAGACAACCTGTACAATCCCTGTAGTTAAGCTGACTGAAGCAGATGTAGGTTAGGGGCTAGAGGTTCTGAGAGGATGGAACTCTTTTTTTTTTAGCATGTATGAATCTACTGAACCAATGGAAAGACTTGCCTGCATGCACCCACTAAAGGGTCTGACCACTGCTGGGAGGGGTGGGGAGGTTGTAAACCTGTGAATGTATCTCTGCTTAGTGCTTTTCCTGACCTGGAGTCAGTGTGCTGGATGATCTGCTTTAGGGTCAGCTTGGTCTCCATCCTTCTGACCATGCTGCCTCAGGTTCATTGTTAATTAAAGGGCTGACGGCAAAGCCGATCCTAGACCAGAGGCTGCCGACACAGCTGCCGACTCCAGGTCAGCACCGTCTTCCTCTCCAGCTATCTAACCTGATGTTCAAATCAGGAAGTTTGATTTGTATCACGACTGGTTAGAGTGCTGCAGAGTTCAAGTCATGTGTTGCCTTTGCTGGACTGCTGCTGCTATTACAGCTTCCTGTGTAACTAATGTAAACATAAATAAATGGACAGTGTGCTTTTTATATAATCTGTAAGTAAACAAATCACCATACAGTCATTTATTGAAATATGTCAAATATGTACATCACGCTCCCTCATCTAAAGAAACAAGGAAAAATAAAGCTGTTTATTATATCGTTTTCCTGCATACAGGGTTTTTATCTTTAGTACTCGATGAGGTGCTGTGGGTAGAGACCGGCAGGAGGCTTTTGATCTTTGTTATTCCTGCAGGAAAAGAAGTTAAAGAATGACTTATTGAACATGTTTTACAATATTGACATAACTTTTCCTGAACAGATGCATAATCTGAAAGCTTAGTTTATTGGTCAATCAACATGCATGCCCCCCCCCCCCCCCCCCCCCCAAAAAAGGAAAAGAATTACAAATACATAATATAATATAACAATCAAATATCTTTATTTAGAAGTGCCTAAAATTTATTGAGCAGCAGTACATCTAACAAACTGTCTGACGATTGTGAAAAGGCTCTGCTGTTTAGGGATTTAACACAGACTACATTTTAAGAGAAACTAATAAATATCTGGTGATAAATGAACCATGGATGTTCCTTACCTTCAGCAAACATCTCTGTGTTGCCAGTAGCTTTAGATCCAGTATGAAGTCTCTGCACTCTGATGATTTCAGGTGCCATCTGCTGCCGATGTTTTAACAAGTCTGTAGTCAACACGACGTTTACCATTAGGGTTTTACAGCACTTCATGTTTCCATTTGCTGACAGGCTTTATGGACATGCAGATTTCCCTTTCTAGTTAGGAGCATAGCACTTGCCTGCCCGGCTTAAACTACTACCAATCAGATCTGATCTGGTATTACTACCTCTGATTGGCCAGCCGGCATGCCTGACCTGAACCCCGTTGAATATTGTCAACAACTACCTAACAGCCCCAAACTCAATAAATCTCAGTTACAAGTGTGGCTCCAGGGTGGTAGAAAAAGCTTTCATATCCTTATTTAAGGATGTTCAGGAGAAGCTTCTGTTAAAGGTGGTTTTAACTACTATATACACTTATGGGTTTAAGTCATGTGGTCTCATCGTTGGGTTGGACCCCTTTCAGATGTTCACAAAATAAGCTTATGGGGCTGTAAGAAGATTTAACGTGGAGAGCGGAGCATAAAATACATTGTTAAATTTTCTTTTCTCATCTCTTCTTCAAGAAAACAACATTCACAGCAGCTGTTTCAGCTGGATTTTCTCCAAATACCAAATGGTGTAGAAACACACAGCCAATCGGGCTGGGAAGCTATCATCTCCAGCTGAACTAGCAGCAGGTGGTCTTTAGTGACAGATGACAGCCCTGTATACACCAAACACACATATGCACACACACACACACACACACACCTTTATGTCCACAAATAAAGGACTAAGAAGTGAGAGGAGTAACAAAAGTCCTGCTGAAAGAGAAAAAAAGGTCAAAACACTAACAGAAGACACTAAATCCTCACCAGTAGCTCCAAAACACACCACTGAACTCAACAGTCAAACCACAAAGCACCAAAGATCATCACTCTGAGGCTGCTCCACACCGAGACTCCACTTCCTTCATTATTCAGTATTAACAGTTCAGAGAAGCCAGTGCTGTTTGAATGGAACTGGTTTGCTGACAAAAGTTAGTGGATCAAGACCATCGTCAGAGCCTTCCATCAGATAAATATGTCCAAAGACCATTTGTTAGGCTGAACCCACATAAAAAAAATCCACCCACCTGAAGAATCCAAGAATGCAAAAGGAGCTCTAATGTGCGGGAATAGGAATAAAGTTGTTTATGTCAATGTTCGGGGAAGGATGAATATTTGTACGCTGAGTCAAAGGAATGACTGTTTGTGTTCGTTTGTCCCCATGTTTTCCTGGAAGACAAAGCAGGACAGCGAGGCGGTGGCTTGGTCAGCTGTCAGATCATTCAATTGTCAGAAACTGTTGGACATCATCTCAGTCAGCAGGAACTCATCAGGACTGGAAACATTTACTTTTATCTTCTTTTTTTATCAAACATGAGCTTTTAAAAAACAGGATCTCAGAGGAGGTGTGACATGTGAGGTGTGACATGAAGAGCTGCAGCAGACGTCTCCTTAATCTAAATTACAATTCTCTGACGGCATCGTGACTCAGGCGATGCTCAGCATTTCACCATGTGAGGGTCCAGTTTCATTGTCTCATCAGTAATAAATGAAAACAGGGCTGCAGCAGAAGTGAAAAAGATGCCAGCATTGATGTGAACCCTCTCTTGTAAAGCCTCTTGTGACAGTTTGATTATAGCACTACTGCTACTACTCAAACTACAGATTTGTAGCATGAAAATAAAGGCCAAAAGCATCTTTTAACAGATTGTAAGATGCTTTAAAAAACTGGGGATTGAACCACCAACCTTCTGCTCTACCTGCTGAGCCCGATTTCTGTTTAGAAGCTGCTCCACCCAGCAGTTTGCCATCCACACTGTGAGGTGTGAGATTAGTGTTTATGCCAAGCAACCTTTCTCATTTTTAATTTGTTGGACTTCTTTCGGGATTCCTTACAAAGCTGTGCGATAAGTACCAGCTGTCTTGCACATGAGATCATTTCAACCACCACTTTAGCTGTCAGAGTGATGGAGAGCAATGTGAATGAAAACTGCGTGCTTATCTAGCACCAACAGTTTCATTTATCTGCTAAAAACCTCTAACCCTCATCGTTACGACACAAAGATTTCACCAGCACAGCTGAAATCAAAGCAAGAAACTCTTAAATCTCAAGCTCAGCTTGTCTGTGCTGGTGGCCGCGTTTGTGTTGGTAAAGAAAAGAGATCACGCATGCACACTTAAACTGTAAAGCTAGGACTTTCCTATAATTGTCCTTTCAATATCTGAAAGAAAACGTTTAAATGAGCCTTTACATTCACATCATAGATTTTCACTATGAGCACTACTCAGCTCTGTCACCAACATCATTTGCCATGTTTTCCCTTTTAGAAATAAAAAAATAAAACAGGATTCCCGAGTGTGAGATCTAAACTTGTTTGGTAAACCTATTTTTTTTATTATTATTATTGATGTTTCCTATTTAAATTATAAACTGTCTTGGTCTCTTTTGATTGGCGGCCCAATCAAAGTGATGTTTATTTACCAGGATGTGCTCCATTCTGTTTTGGAGTCAGTGGGAGAAACGTTTCATCACTCATCCAAGTGACTTCTTCAGTCTCAGCTGACTGCAGGTTTACCCAACCTTATAAACAGTACATTTGCATAATGAGTGAAACCAGCCCACTGAAGGAACAATGGGCTGGGAGGTCAGTTCCTTCATCATAATTGTGCAAATTCTCATGACCATTGATCAACAACCACTGATCAATGGCCATGAGTACCATTCACAGAGAGTTGGGGAATGGCTGCAATCACAGCATTGTAAGATGGTGACAGATGTACCCTTAGCCCCCCTCCTCGATTCAGAGATGGTCTTTCCCTTTTCACGTAAATGGCCTCCTTGACTCCGCGCTCAAACCAGCGTTCCTCCCTGTCCAGGATGTGTACATCCTCATCATTGAAAGAGTGTCCACTGGCCTGTAGGTGTAAATAGACTGCAGAGTCCTGGCCTGACGAGGTAGCTCTTCTGTGTTGTGCCATCCGCTTCGCCAGAGGTTGTTTGGTTTCCCCGATGTATAAATCCTGGCAATCCTGGCACTTAACAGCGCACACTATGTTACTCTGTTTGTGTCGGGGACCTGATCCTTGGGGTGGACCAATTTTTGGCACAGCGTGTTTTGGGGTTTAAAAGCCACAGAGACCTGGTGTTTAGAAAAAATGCATCTCAACTGCTCCAATACTCCTGACACATATGGGATCACTACAGGTTTTCGCTTGGGCAGCGGTTGTCCTTCTCTCCTGGATCGGCTGGAGCTTTCTTTAGGCGCCTTCCCAGCTTTGACAAAAGTCCAGCTGGGATGACCACATTTACTCAGGGCCTACTTGATATGAGGTTCTGCTGTGTCTGTGGGGATGGTGTTCACTCTGTGTTGTAGCGTCCTGATGACACCCAATTTATGCTCAAGTGGATGATGAGAGTCAAACCTTAAATACTGATCCGTATGTGTAGGTTTACGGTACACGTCAGCTTTTAGATGTCCCCCATTACTGATGGAAATCTCACAGTCTAAGAAGGCCAACCTGCCACTTTTCATATCCTCCCTGGTGAATTTGATGTGTTGTTCCACCGAGTTAATGTGATCCGTGAATTGCGATACGTCCTGAGATTTGATTTTCACACGTGTGTCATCCACATATCTGAACCAATGGCTTGGTGGTGTTCCAGGGTAGGATAACAAAGCCCTCTTTTCCACTTCTTCCATGTACAAATTGGCCACGATGGGTGAAACTGGGGAAACCTGCAGTGAGCTGAGACTGAAGAAGTCACTTGGATGAGTGACGAAACGTTTCTCCCACTGATGAACAGTCAACTTTTGGATATTTACGTTATACTTTCCCACATTACTTCTGAATGGGAACCCATTTAAAATAACAAAGATACAAAATGCAACATTTCCCATACCGGGAGTTGAACCCAGGCCGCCTGGGTGAAAACCAGGAATCCTGACCGCTAGACCATATGGGACTTGTCAGAGTATTGGAGTATATCATGGTTGTTTTGCTTCTGATGTGACACAGAGTAAGTACAATGCAAACTTGTGACCATTTGGATGAGCCATTCTCATGATTTACATAGAAAGTTGCTTTCTGTTTGGTGCTTTCCCTGTGTGTGGGCAAAATAAGAGCCCACCAAAAAACAACAAACAAACAAACAAAAACAAAAAAAGATCCCTGTTTCTAAAACACTCATGCTACGCAGCATGAAACAAAAGTCCCTTCACTGAGCGTAATATTTCTGTGAGATGTGCAGTTCAGTCTACCTGCTTTGCTAAACAAACATGTAAAAAATGTAAATCACCAACGGTGGCGTCTGTAAGGACTGGAGTGTAGAGATGAAAGAAGGACGATAAAGGATCGCAGCAGGAGTTTGAAGCTGTTAGGGAAAGTGGGTTAATCACCAGCCTACAAAGGAATCAGTTTAGTAATCCAGTTTGTGCTGGACTAGTTAGCTTAACATTTCATTCAAACTTAACCTGGCTAATCCTCAGCACATTACAAACTTACTTTGGTTCCTTAAGCGTTGCTCATGTATTTCTTATTGAAGTACCTTCGACTGTATAAGTAATTTTAGACCGTATTGTTCTGAACATGTGTAAACACCTAGAGATACACAAACTGAAAGGACTCATGCAAATCACTTACAGTTTATATGTCAGCCTTTAAAGGCCATACAGGTGGAATTGTCCTTTTCTTTACAAATGCAGGGGGGATGGTGCGGTTGGGCTTGTAATAAATTGCTGGAACACAGCCTGATTTTTTTCTTTGTTTGTTTTTTTAAACACAATGCAGTTAGACTTTTTGAAGATAATGTACAGGATAAAATAAAATCTACTTACAATCATATTAGGAATTTTTCCCACCATGCCACCTATAGGAGTAGGAATAACGAATAACGCCCTTGCTTTCTTCCTGTGTTTGTCAGTGTGAGCATATTGGACCGTAACTGAAAAGCAAAATACAATAAAAGGTCACTGATTCTTATCTGACAAAAGGTAGGACTGTAGATAAACAGACAAGTTTAAAAATGTAAAATAATCTGATGTTTAATGTCATCATAAGGCCTGACATTTACTCCTTGACTTGGATTTCTTTGCCTATATCGGCCAGCTGCTGCCTGATTTTAAAGCACGTGACGGTGTGGTGATTCATCCAGATAGATCTTACCCGACAACTTAATACACTACAATATATACTTATAGATGCTATTAAAATCAGTGATTTACATACAAATTCTTATCTAATCTGCAGTGTGCACATATGAAAATGCTTACTCTCCACTACATCAGGCAAAGCCCTGTAGTGTTGGAACTGGTAGAAAGACTTGCATGCACTCTGAGTTGATCTCCTGCACACGCAGCAGGTTGAGCACCATGTTGTAGGTTAGGTAGAAGCCGCTGTTCAAAGGATCTGTAGAGCCCTGCACAGCAGGATGAAATCACAAAAACATCAACTGGACAAAAGTACAGCTGTGATAAATCACGCATTCTGATTAAAATGTCAGCTTTTTCCTAAAACGGGCCAAGAAATCTAAATAAATGCAGGCTGAAGTCATTTTCTCCACTTAAAATAGTGATTTTGTCATCACAACCTCTGAACCACAGACATCTTTCTCCAAGACTCAGTGCAAGTTCAGAGCTGTCACAGTGCCAACGAACAGTTTCAAATTAACACTACTTCTTTGAAAAGCTGGCCTGCTGTGTATTTATAGCCGCGCAGCTATAAATGTGTCAAATCAAAGGCAGGGGACAAAGACTCTCTGGCTTCTTTGTGACTCTGTGTTAAGGTTTGACAGCACACCAAGCGGCCTCATGACACACAGAACAACTTCAGAGTCACTGCTGACAACCTCCACTCAGTGGTTCACACAGATTTTTAGTAGGATTGTAATTGATATGAATGACTAGAAATGCATCAAAGAGGAGTGTGTAGACAGCTGTGAGGTGGTCTGCAAGGACACGGTTAGGAAGAAGACTAGAAGAAGAAACTTCATGACTTGATGGTTAATAAAAAGGATACCAGATTATTCACAGCTGGGCTCACCTTCTTATTCACCATGAAAAAACAGTCGCTCTGTCATCCGTTCCTCTCCTCCCAGCACACAAAGACATGTGGATATACTCTATATCTGCACTGCTATAAATCTGCATCACTCATCTATGTTGTGATGTGGAGAGTGAAGCACTTTTCCAAAGGCCTCTGAGGACTGTGCATTGCATCACACATGGCACTGACTGAACTCCACATTTTTACCTCTCTTACCAAACTAAAAAAAGTGTTTAAATGATCCAACTTTCAATCCAGGCATGCGATGCGATCAGCTCTTGACTTGGAAGAGAGATTTTTTAAAGAATGAAGGTGAAGTGCGAGTGCCTGCGTGGAGCTTTGGCACTATCGGAGGCAACAGATGTTCCTGATGAACCTCTTGGAGGGCAGTTTCACTCTCCCTCTCTCAATTTCTCCAGTCCTTAGAGCACATAAGAGCCCCCAGCTCTTATAAACAATACGTGGCTGTTTATGTGGCAATGCAAGCTGCAGCGCTTGAAGACCTTATAAAGGCTTCAGAGCAACACGCTGCATAGTAACTGCATACTTCACAATTTATGAGGAGCTCTGCATTTTACTGGCCTCTAACGGAAGCCATAGAAAGACAGATTTCTTTCTGGAGGTTTAAATTTTCACAACATGCATATCTAAAGTAATACTGCTGCAGAGAAAATGATCTATTTACAGGACTTGACATTGCTAACCATGGCATGACTTTGCTGCAGATGATTTTTTATGCAAAACAAAGAAAGAAATAAAATAAAATATCAATGTATGTGTCTGATTGTGTGCTCTTTCAACACTGTGATTTTTGCCATCAATCTTGAAACAATTTTTGGCACCTTTCCCTCATTTCATAGTGTTACTGTCACTGACTGTTCATTACGCAGAAGTTAGCAGCAGCACAGTGCGACACTATGGCTAAAGTCAATCTGAAAACAGTAACATCTGGACCATTTGCAGAGCAGATGCTGCAACACAATGCTTCCACTCTAATCAATGAATCTGGCTACTCCACACCCAAGTTGTGGACACTGTTCTTTTTCCTAGGCGGGAGGACTGTGCAGCATAATTTTTAACAATTTTAAAAAAGCAAGATATGAATGCACAATTTTATTTTGGATTTTCTCTATTCCATGCAGAGTCTGAAGTATACAAATAGCCTCAAATATATACAAAGACTCATTTAAATCTTTTAATACGTTGTCCTGAAGGTTCCACAAAGTGTTTCAACTTGACAAGGTCTTTTGAGTTCGAATTAGTGAGAATGGTTGATTACAACGGGTAGTTTCTCTTCACAAAGATAAAAACGATTTGTTTGAAAGCACTCACCGGATTGACCAAAACTCGGCATAATAAGAAAGTCAATGGACCTCAGTGAAGATCTAAGGAGGAGAACTGCAGATTTATGATGGGAAAGTCTCTTGGAGCCATTTCTAAATAACTCCAGATTCCAAGATCATCAGTTTAAACAACAGTACACAAGTTATTAAAATGTGTTACCACACTCAATGGTCTGGAAGACAGACCCAACTCACCCTCAGATGAGAGGAAATTGTTCAGGAACAAACCAGAAGCCACCACGGCTTTCAGGCCTGCCGTGAACTGGAAACTGCTGGAAAACCTGTGTCACTATCCAAAGTGAAGCTTGACTGAAATTTGAGGCTTATGGCTTATGGGCAAACCAAATGTCTTCTGGAGAAAGGTTTTATTCAGACAAGATAAAGATTGAGCTATTCGGTTGCAATAACAACAGGTATGTCTGAAGGAGTGGAGATGATGTTTTCAAGCCTAAAAACACTGCACCAACTGTCAAGCAAGGTGGAGGCAGCGTTGTGCTGGTATTTGTAGTAATCTTTTATTTTGAGTCCTACTAGTTTTTGCTCCATTCTTGCTGATAGTAGTTTGCATTGTATTCCTGTTTTAGTTTATCCGGCCTTCCCTGTGTTCCCCATGTTTAGTTAATGTTTTGCCACTCTCTGTGTTCCCTTAGTATGTTGCCCTCCTCTGTCAAGTTGCTTGTATTAATTTCATTAAGGTGATTGTGTTTTCTCTGTTTAATTATTTCTTCCTGTTTTACTTTGAGAGAATTTGTGCTCCTTGTGCTTTGCTTTTAGTTTTGCTTCCTTTGTCTAGTCTGCTCTGATTTGATTCACCTGTGTCTTGTTCTCCACAGCGGTGTCCACTTCCCCTAATCACCCACTTGTGTCTGTTTTAGCTGTGTCCCAAAACGTAGGCTGCCTCCTTTGGAGGACGCGGCCTTCGCAGTCTACGTGGGCCTGGTCCTTCGAAGACCAAGAAGGCCAGAAGTGCGAGGCTGTAAAATGGGACGGTCTAGCCTTCAGATTTGCGTCACCGCTGTCTCAGTGGAGTTTAATAAACTCGGCCGTCTGCTCTCTAAAATATGACAGGACACTGGCGTAAATACTCGACCGTCTCATACTTCTGTTTAAGCAGTTTTCTGTTTGACGTTTATTCAGCTGTGTAAAAATCCTGGAGGAACCCGATGGATTAATAAAGTTTTATTTAATCTAATCTAATCTAATAACTTTGATCTCAGCCAAACCGATTTACTCCGGAACAAATAAAACACAGATAAAAGCCAAACAATTACATTTTTAAGTTATCCGAGTGACTTATATATCATGTTTAACCTGAGTAGCGAAAGACAGCGGAGGTCTGAAAACGATGAAGCTGGGAGTCCGCTGCTCTCGCCGGTTCAAGTGACCTTTGAACCCTCCGGCTAGCTATCGAGCGGGTGGGTAACAGACGTCTCCGAAAACGTCGGAGCACTTTGGCAAATATGCAATGTCTTGATAAACCAAGCAGATATTTAAAGTTTACACAGCTACTTTCTCGCCTGAAAATATGTTAAAAGTTTATTTTGTGGCCCAGAAAGATTAGTATGAGTAATTTTAAAACTTAGTAGCAGCCGCTATCGTTGGAAACTGAAATAGGCTGGGCCTCGCTATGAATTCTGGGATACGGTGGGCCACGAAGGACACACCCAACCCATCCTTCAAATTCGGGGAAATGAAGGACGCATTTGTCGGCCGCATTTGAAAGAGTCGACGAATTGGGACGGAAAGCACCCTATGGTCTGTTTGGGGTGAGCAGTAGGCCTCCATGATGAATCCCCCTCTATATCTCCCTCCTTAACAGTAGCTGTTAATTTCCTTACTCAGCAACAGTTCTGCTCACATGATCACAGCTGTCGAAACCAAGGAAACAGAGGATTGGAAAAGCATCCCCATCCCTCGTAGTGGAAAAGTGTGGTGCAGGATCGGGCTGTAGTGGTCTACCCACTAACAGCTATGACCGCAACAGAGCTGGTTTTTATAACGTGACTCATCACAGCAGAGCAAAATAACAGGAGCACAGTGTTTGAGCCCGTGTTGACATTTTGTGTGCAACTATTTAAATTAAGGCTGTCTTTTCTGAGCAGGAAAGGGACTCTGTGGACACGGAGAAGAGTTTCGATGAGGTTTTACAAGCTGTCAACGCCAAGTTCAGAAAACTGCTTCCTCTGGCGTGTAGAAACAACATCTCTGCTTACCTGACACAGTTTGTTGTCCTCGTCCGAACGACCGCGCTTTCTCAAGACATTTCTCGTCATCTGGAACAAACAAGCACTGCATTTTTTAAGATCCTACGCAGCTACTCGGTTCGTTTCTTACAGCTTTGAGTCATTTTAAAATGCTACAAACGGAATTAATCTTGGCATATGTGTGTTTAATGCTAGACAACGCAGAGAGGGGTTATTGTGGAACTGGCTCCAAGGAAACATCAAGCACTCAGGGACTGAGCAAGGCTCTCATGACTCTTTTGAGTTTTTGTGCTAAACTCATTATAGTATTTGCTGTTGCCGCAGAGCCATCTCTGTGTCCATCTAAGTCTATGTGGAAACTTAGTCACAGGTCTTTATTCATGAAACCATTCTGGGAAATGTTCCTTCTTATGAGCCTGTATTAATCATAACCTTGGAGCACCACAAAGTCTGACAGCTCAGTATTTACTTTTAAAATGTCAGGCGTCAGTGCCGGGGAGACTTATTTTACTTGTTTAATCATTAACAAATTTACTTTTAAAAAAGTCTAAAGCATGGGGGGAAAGTTCAAGTTAAGGCCTTTGCTTCAGCAAAAAACAAAAACAAAAAAACTTCATTGATCAAACAGAGCAGGGTTGTGTAGACCTGTTAAGAGGACTTTCACTCACAATGTAACAATGGTGCCAATTCAATTCAATTCAATTCAATTTTATTTATATAGCGCCAAATCACAACAAATGTCGCCTCAAGGCGCTTCATAGATACAGAGAAAAGCCCAACAATCATATGACCCCCTATGAGCAAGCACTTTGGCGACAGTGGGAAGGAAAAATGATGAATTTTCCCTTTTAACAGGAAGAAACCTCCGGCAGAACCAGGCTCAGGGAGGGGCGGCCATCTGCTGCGACCGGTTGGGGTGAGAGAAGGAAGACAGGATAAAAGACATGCTGTGGAAGAGAGACAGAGAGAGCCACTGCTTTTATCTACACATTTTTTCCATTGGAAGAATGTGTAGATAAACAACAGTTGTTGAGCTCAAAGGGATGGCGTTGGCAAAGTTCAGCTCATTTGAACCTTGACCACTCCACACTGTGATGAATGCTCACACACTTAGAAGACAAAAACAGAGCAGTGCTGACTGCCAAACTCACACATCGAGCCATCAGGAGTAAAACGCTTTTTAATGGAAGCAGATTTCCATCCAATTAGTCATGTGGCTTGTTGACAGGTTAGATTTGTTAGCTGCCCTCCCATTGGCTCCACTGATGTGTTAAACTCTCGTTTTAATTCAGGTTATGAGTAAAAGAGGAGCAGCTTTTGTTACTCCTTACTGCACGAAAGCATACCACAACCAAGATGGAGAAGAAATATAAGCTTTGTCATGGACTTAAAAAGGCCTTGAAGTTAGTAAAGGTTGAGATGCATCATGGATAAAATGTAAGATTCGATGTTCTTGGAGTTTGCCCCACACCAGGGATTAATACTGTGTACATCTCAGCCTCGGTTGTTTCTATCTCGACTGATCTTTCAGTGTGATGCTACATTTCATGTCCGTAAATCAGAGGAATGCCCAAGGGTGAACAAAAGATCAGCGAGGTCAGCAGAATCATTAGGAACCATCCCCTGCAGACCACAAAGATCCAAACAAAATTCACAGCTATGTAACCAGTCCATGCTGAAGCACTTGGCTGTGCAAACTTCATCAACCTCAGGCTCTGCCAACAGCAGCAAAAACATCTGCCATACTGCTCTGTGGCCAAAAACAATGGCCTTAACGCTGCGGGTCAGCCTCCCGAGCTAGATCAGTATCGAACTTGTCTGTTTTTTGCTGCAATTGTGCTGTTTCCTTGACTCCAACATGGCCCTGTCACTCCACAAAAGCTGCCCAGAAAATGCGCAGTCACAAGTCACAGCAGGGTGGGAGAGGGGGGAACAAGATTTTTTATTTTTTTTAAAGAGGGGGGGAGAGAGAAATTAAAAGCAAAAAAAAAAAAGACAGAAGAAGGGGAAGGAGGGGGCTGGGTGGAAAAGAGAAAACCCAGAAGAGCCACGTGGCTCCGTGTCCTCATCACAACCCACCTTCACACACAAACAGAGGAACCTGTGTATACACACACACTGGTTAGACAATATAGTTTTCATCTGTGTGCTAGTCAGAACCGGCCCAAGTGAGTTTGTAAATGACAGACAGCGACAGAAAACTTTAATGATATATTTAAAAAACTGCACATTTACATTTACCTCATATGTTATTTGATCTACATAGTTTTATTTTTTCTACAGCTGTAAAACATATTTGATATGTTAACCTGTAACTTTTTCTCCTTACTGCCGATGATCGATCATTATCTTGCCATTTTTCAGGGAAAATCAGCTTTACCGAGAGAACTCTCAGAACACGAGAAACTTGTGAAAATGAGGAACTGTCTTTGGCACAATGTCTCCATTTGTTTTGTGCAATACTGATAAATCATTGGCAATCTGCACGGGATTTCAGTGCTGGAAGAGCTCAGTGTGAAAACAAACCTTCTCATTTATAATAATGTCACCGGGCAGAAAAAACAAACTGAAATGGGGAAGGAAAAGATCTCCCACTTAAGATTTGATGAGCATGTTTGACTTGGAGCAGGTGGATGTAAGCCAAGCTCAGTCTGCTGCTGGACTGTCTCCAATCATGTGAGGATTTATTCTTATGAAGCAACTCCACTTATCCACTGGACCAAACAGCAGCACCAACGGTGAAGGCACAATAAGCCACACCGATGGTAATTGCTGGGTGAGGAGGATTAAATTACATTCCCTGCCAACAATTTAGCAATGTTGATTTATTTGCCTGATTTCATCTCCTTCCCCAACCTCCTCCCAGTCACTAAAACACATGATTTATGATGTTTCAGTGGGTAAGGACAATCTGTTTGTTATCTCCAGATTTAATCAACGATGAGCTCACTGACTGATCATTTGACCTTTACACCTGACAGTTTCATTTGAGCTATTGCTCAAATGAAAGTACATAATCAATAACAAGAACTAAGACAAGCTCCTATTAAATGAATCACCAGTAATTATTACTTTGGGCAGTAATTATGACCCAGAATGAATTCAGTATCGTTAGTTATGATTAAGCCTGTAGTTGTACAGTTCTACAGGCACCAGCTGCTGATCACATCACAATTCTTAATGTCTAAGAAGATGAAATCGTGCCTGAGACATCAATCCAGCGAGACCCATTCTGTAGGATCTAAAGGGCAAAGATTCAGCTGCTATTATAATAGCTAGGCTCAGACATGCACTCAATTGCCAGTTTACCAATCTAAAATTATCCACACTGAGGAAAGTTAAAACAACAACAACAAACATACGCCTGGCTGGGTGTAACACAACAATATATGAGACCACCAACACCCCCATAAAGTTGATTTATTACTGTTTTTAAACAGTTTTAAAAACTAAAGTGACATTTTTTAGCCTTCGTGAGTATTAACAGAGGAACCTAACCAATTTAATAGCTGATAATAATGCAGATAAACCAAGAAATAACTGAATCATTCAGTTAATGTTAATATTGATTATTAACAGTATGTCATGAGACAACTACTAGTAACTAAGCAGAGAAGATAAGCAGTTTTTAGAGGAAAAGCTCGCAGAAAATGCGTGGATAGATGTTCACGTGTAAAAAGAAACAACTGAAGCAAAGTTTTCACTAGTTTTTATAAAAAGCTGAGTGATTTAACCCGAACAATCAAAAACTAAAGCTCTCAAAAAAAGACTTACCATTTTAAGCTGAAAGACGCTGCTTTTTCACTCATTTTCAGTTTAGTCCTTGAAGCTGACCATGTTTTTTGTTTGTATGTTAAGGATCTTAACACTGACCTATGAATAATTCAAGCAAAAGTAAGACACAAACATCACGGGAGGAACCAGTGTTGTGTTTACATATAAATGTATTACACAGGAACTCAACTGAAAACCAGAAGCAGCAAGTTTTATGGAGTGATGACTTCAAATTTGAAAATTCTGGTCAATCCGGAGAAGGTCAGGATAGAGGTACAACATGAGTGCTTACTGCAGTCTGTAAAACACAGTGGACGCTCTGCCAGTTTGGTTAGATTTTGATTCATCATGCAATACTATCAGGAGAGCATCAGGCTGGAAACAACTGGCCTGATTAGAGCCCAGAACTCAACATTAGCAGTGATGGGATCATCTTGACAGAGAGCAGAACAAAAGGCAGCCAAAATCCAAAGAAGGGCTTTGAATGTCCTCCAAGAAGCCGCGAAAAATATTCTTGAAAACAACTTAAAGAAATTACAGGAAAACTTACCTAAGAGAGTTCAGGATGGGTTGAAGAATAGAGATGACCAAATATTGACTTTCACGTTCATAAAAATTGTGCAAACACTATTTTGCATTATATTTCCATTTGTATGTTTCAATAAATTGCTGCACCCATTTCCTATAAACTCTGAGATCAGCAGGTCTCAGTTTGCTTTTCAATCAACTCAGTAAATAACTGTGTAAAAGACACGTTTAGGTAAATGATCTCCATAGTTCACTCTCCAACATGCATCATATAAATATAGACCTGGATACATTTGCGTTGACGTAGCAGCCAGAACACCCGTGTGCTAAATGTTTACTTTGACACGCAAAGCACAGCATACTGATGTTTATCAATGTTAAAGCTTCAGTTGCTTATTATTTTGCAGCTTCACTTCGTTTGTGTGGTAATGGATTTGGAAGCGGGTTTTGAGCACGTGAGCTGGGGTGTATCTGAATATCAAGTAACACCGCCACCTGCTGTTCAAACCAATGAACTTCAAGATGAAGTTGACAATATAATGAAACGTGATCCAATTCCAGCATATAAACCTTATTAAAAACATTAGAGGCAGAGCACCCCCCCCCCCCCCCCCCCCAATTTAAGAGCCCGATGGTGGGGTTGAGTTAAATTGCTGGCTCAGTGCTCACGCGCTAATTTTGCTCTGCTGTGTCATTGCAGATAAACTCGTTGGTCTGCGGGGACCTCCCGACATCTACAGGCTGATTCATGAGCTGGTGGGGTGTTTGAATCTCATGTATGTTTTATGTAGCACCGCCACCTGCTGTTCAAACCAATAAACTACCAGATGAGGTTGAATACATATAAAAACATTCAAGTGAAGAAGTTTCTACCATGTTTGGTGAGAACACTGCAGAGAAGGCTGTCAGTTCAGGTCCTGTGTTGCTTGGCTGGACAGCTGCTGCTATTACAAACTTCTGTTTAATATCAGCATCAAGTGAATGGACAACAGTTTGCTTATTATATATAATCTGTATGTAAACAAATACAGACGTTTATTGAAAATTGTCAAATATGTACACACATGTAAAAGTACGGAAAAATAAAGTGGGTTATTAACATCGACACAGGTGTAACGTATTTGATGTATTATGTCATGAGCTCTCCTCAGATCAAAGCACAAAATAATTATCAGTCTAATTATGCACGTTTTTGCCATTTAAGCAAAAACAAAACATGCATATTCAATGAACTGTGAAAACAGACCATATATGATGCGCACAGTGAGGACAACGATTGGGAAACCTCAGCAGGATGAAAGTGTTTATGGAAGTTGCTGTGATTGCACGGTTAGCATTCCCAAAGAGCTTTCAGCTGGAGCCAATGGAATAATAACCAATTTAAGTTCACTAAGGCATTACACATTTTTTTAAAAAGAGTAAATAACAAAGCACATGGCTTCTATAGTGAAAGAGTGACGGACACATTGCCTTTAACCTATTTGGACCAGCTCACTGTTAAGTCACCATCTTTAAGTCCATTCTGAGCAAAGGAAAATCCCTGAAACCCAACCGAGTTCAGGAATGAACGTCACAGAGTTCCTACCTGTGTGACTCTTTAAACAAACAACTACAAAAGAGCAGGGTTCACTAAAAGACACTATAAGTAGAGACTGGCAGCAAAGACGATGTCTCTCTTGATCTTTGTTATTCCTGCAGGGAGAGAAACACAATTCAAACTCTGTCACAACTTTTACATGAACAATTACAGAATCTAGTTTTTGCTTCTTCATAAAACGTAAAAGGTTTGTTAAAAACATGCACTAAATGCATGCACTAAATAAAGTTTATGATGCACAGGTGTACTGTCAATGTAGTTTTAACAATACAAAAATAAATCTAACAAAAACCAACAGAAAACAGTGAAAAATGTCCAACTTTTTAAGGATTTATCATGTTAGACTACATTTAAAAAGGGAGCTAATATTCATTCAAATGAAAAATTGGTGTAATGTGTTTCCTACCTTCAGCAAACTTATTCTCCAGCTCTGTGTTGCCGATGGCTTTAGATGCAGAACACATTTGTCTCAGGACCTCCTCCAGACGACGCATGCAACGGATGATGCTCCCTAAACAGAAATCCAGTGTGTAGATACATGTGTTAGAAATCTTTGATGATATATATCTTTATATCTATCTATATATTAGGGGTGCAACGATACTCGTATCGATATTGAACCGTTCGATACAGTGCTTTCGGTTCGGTATGCATATGTATCGAACAATACAACATTTTTAATTTATTTTATCAACTTTCCTTCTGACGGTGCTGTCTGTGTTGAGCGCTCAGTGGATCTGCGCTCGACAGTGCAGCCTAGACGGAGTAGTCGAACACAGATTCACTGAGCGCAGGGCAAGCTAGCGAGACAGAAGCTAGGCTAGTTGCAACATGACAAATTGAACCTCCCCCACCCTCATTCAGATCTGGCGTTGGAACTATTTTGGTTTTCATGTGACGTATGACCCTGAAGGTAAGCGTGTCATGGACAAAAGTAAAACAGTATGTTGGATGTGCCAGCAATGCTCAATTGGTGGGAACTAGTGTGTTAGCGCAGTTAGCTCGTTAATGTGTTGACATCTTCCAGCCCCACTCATGAGGCGATCCGCGGTAGCTCGTTAACGGAGATTTGCCGTGTTGTGACGTTAACGTCATTTCAGATTAACGCTGACAGCACTAGTGGGAACACAACCAATATGACTGCACATTTACTCCGACATCATCCTAGTGTAAAGACAAGTGGAAGCAGACAAAAACAAGCACGCATGCTACAAACTTTACCCGAGTCATTTAGACAGCCGTTAGCACATGATTCTCCTTATGGGGACCTGATATGTTTAATATGCTGCTGAGAATCTAGCCCAGAAGAAGCGTATAGTATAGCTTTTATTTTGGAAAGAGACATTTCTCCATAATAAACTCTCTTTTCCAAAGATGAGTGATTCCTCAATCAGATACAGGGCTCGCAAAATCGCTAGCCCGATGTCCTGGGGCTTTTTGCCAGTCGGGCTACCAAAATCTATCTCTGCCCTGCCCGTCGGCCTATCGTAGGAAGGAAAAATATATGTCAATGCTTTTGCATTCTTTCAGAAATGTAGCTGGGTAATTATGTCATTGGCATCGGCCACTGTCAATATGTGACATACTGAAATCGCGTTTGAATTTGCGCTTGTTTTTTGCTTTCACTTTGCAATTACGTGAACTGTGTATAGAGAGCGACAGTACTGATTGGTGAGTGATGATAATTTGCGCACCAATTCCTCTGACATCGTCTTATCAATCGTTAGCTTACTATGCAATCATGACAAGTGAAATCTCCCGCAGCTTAAACATGTGAGAGGTTGATCGCGCAGAGAATCGCTGAGCGTCATGTGAGTGCGTGTGTAAAAGCAGCAGGATATATATTTTAGTTCTGCTGAGCCACATAAGACAGGTCAGCGTGAAGAAGTGACAGCCAAAGAAAAGCTTACCACAAAACGGAAAGGTTATGACAAATCAGACTATAAGGAAAAAAGAAAGTGCAGCTTTATGGTTTCATGGACAAAAGAATTTCTGTGGCTGCAATATGAAGGGCTAAATAACCAGGGCTGCACATAAGTGGTCCGCAGGTGCGCATTCGCTGTCAAAATAAAAACGCACACAAGATAAGAAGTTGCAATGCGTGTTTGCGTACATAAGATTTTCAGGAGGAGGACAGACATTTGTTTAGAACTCTTAAAGATGTCGAAGAAGCTCCTTTAAGCAATTACTGTGATGTTCCTCCACCTCCAAAGAAATGTCAGAAGGAGTCCGAACCACAAAAGAAGCGCGTATTCTCGGAAAAGTGGTTGCAGGAGGTGAGCTGGCTTCAAACAAATGATGAACGCACAGAGATGTGGTGCAGAATGTGCCGTGAAAATTTAATAAATGACAAATTAATAAAAAGGCATGAACATTTTTTTTTGTAAAAAATATCGAACCGTGACACCAAAGTATTGAACCGAACCGAACCGTGAATTTTGTGTATCGTTGCACCCCTACTATATATATATTTTTGAGAGTAAATGTGTTCATTTTGTATCAAATAACTTATCTGACCCACAAAATCTGCCTCAAATAGAAAATATTACCTGATACTGGAGAAAGGAACCAATTCAAGTGATCTTAATAATTAAACACCTGCAGATTGTAAGAGAAGTAACAAACCTTCAAAGACGTCGGTCATTTTGCAGATTTGAGCAAATGTGGCCCCGTTGGCCCAGGCATAAACCACGTCCATTAGGTGGGGTTTAAATTGGTTCAGATAGCTCTCTTCGTCCACCTCCAGCTTGGCGTCTGCTGACACTTTGGCAATGCGCTTTGCACATTCCTGAACACAACAGAAACAGTGATGCTTTCATTTCTACTAAAGTTCACGCATTTAACAAGATACCGCTCCACTCTGATGCCGTCTCACCTGCATCTGTCTCAGCGGTGCAGCGAGCTGTTCAGTTAGTTTTGGCATCTCGCTGGCCTGGAGGAAAAAACCACAACATCTGTTTGCTCTTTTAAACAATAAAAATACATTCTAAATAATTATTACAAGTACCATATAAATGTTAATGTTATTAAATCATAATACAGCATAACTCCTGCACGCATGTCTAAATTTTTCAGAAAATACAGGAGGAATACAAGGAGGAAAGACATCAGTAATTATTTTAGCGAAGCATCAAATAAATTTGTGGAGGTTTATGAGGAAATTCCCAAACAATCTGAAGTCCATCCTTCTACAGTGAGGAAGATTATTCATTATCAAATGTAAAGACAGTTGCCAGGTGGGCATCCAAGCTAAATTCACAGCAAGGTCAGAATATGCAATGATCAGGGAAACTGCAAAAAATCCAAGAGCTGCGTCTCACTCTATGGGAGTGTTAGCATGTTAAAGGCCCAAATTTCATGATAATTAAATTAGAAAAAGAATGAACAAGTATGGCTTGTATGGAAGGACTACAAGGAGAAAGTGACTTCCCTCTAGGAAGAACATGGATAAGGTTTGCAAAGTTGCACAAAACAAAATGACTCATCAATGAACCAAAGCATATCAGCAGCTCATATCACCTCTCACTAACTGGCAGGAGCATAATGGAGGGGTCATGATTTTGCCTAATTTTACAGCCACTGTACCTGGGCACTTTGTAGTCATTGAATCGAGCACGATCTCCACTGTACACCGAAGTACCCTAGAATCAAATATAAGTCTCCGTCTCATAACAATTTGAGATACTAATGTTATTTTCATCAGAAAGCTTAGGGCCTCCTAGGCTGCCGTTATCACTTTTATAAGCAGCCACATCTGCTCTGTAAATATTTATTGTGGTCTGGATTTTAATTTTAATTTTTCAATACAGCAGTATTGAAGTCAGGTGGTATTTACACATATTCTAGTGTGCTATTTTGCATCTGAGCAGCCGTTTGGTCTGCAGATGCAAACTAATGTTAACATGCACTTGATCTCAGTGAATATCTGTTTGGTGGCTCCTCTGAGAAGCTAATGTGCAGGATTAGAGGTATGTTCACGTCTGCAAGTTATTGAGAAGGTGATGAACTTGGCTCAATAAGTAACAAATGTACAATTTATTTTCAGGTGTTCTTCCAACCAACGCTGAGTTCTTTAAAAACATGCTAATTGGCTAAAGTCCCCATCATCAACAGCTAAAATAGCAGCAGGTCGTCTTTAAAGACAACAACTGACAGCTGTGCACTCACATGCGCATCAGATTAATTGGAAACATAATAATAATAATGGATTGGATTTATATAGCGCTTTTCAAGCGCTATATGAATAGTGGCATTGCTTTACAATGCCACTATTCATTCACTCTCACACACTGGTGAAGGCAAGCTACAGTTGTAGCCACAGCTGCCCTGGGGCAGACTGACAGAGGCGAGGCTGCCATATCGCGCCATCGGCTCCTCTGGCCAACACCAGTAGGCGGTAGGTGAAGTGTCTTGCCCAAGGACACAACGACAGAGAGCCTGGGAATCGAACCGGCAACCTTCCGGTTACAGATGCGCTTCCCAACCCCCTGAGCCACGGTCGCCCGTGACAGCTGACAGCTGCTTGTCATTATTCCCTGTGTAAACATTTGAAGCTGGCTAATAAGAGACAGTCGGATATGGGATTGAGGTCAGAATTTTCCTGTTCACAGGACTGAGCTAATGAGAAACCAATGAAAGTCTGTTTAAACATGTGCTGATGCTGGATCGCCCTATTTTGAGAGTGTGGTGTTTGCTTTGACTGTAAAGCAGGAGAAGAAGCCAAGAATGTGAAAGCAGCTCGAACTTACAGGAATGGGAATAAGGTGTTTATATTAGTGTTCGGGAAAAGATGAATATTTGTACATAGAGTGAGTGATGCATTTGTGTTTGTTTGTCCTTACGTTTTCCTGGAAGACAAAGCAGGACAGCAGGGCCGTGGCTTGCTCAACTGTCAGATCATTGAAGAGACCGTTGAACATCATCTCAGTCAGCAGGAGCTCGTCAGCACTGGAGATATTTATACAGAAAATTAATTATATAATGACTTTGCTTCAATATCTTGATCTTTTGAAAACAGCAGCTATAAAAACGGAGTAAGAATCTGCTTTTTTATGCTAAATATTTAATTGTAAGACATCAAAACAAAAGCTAGAAATAGGAACTTTAGGTAACTCACGTAACCCCAGTTCTCAGGGTAGCATGAGTGAGATTCCCTTTTTGCTGGGGTGAAGTGAGAAAAACTGCTTATCTTTTTAAAAAAAAAATTAAAAAAATGGCCATATAGTAGTGCAAGCTTCATAAGGTTGGGTGGCTGTCCAACGTGGTCGTTTCAATCATCAGCCAATCAGGATTGTTGTAATGGAATAAGGCTTTTAAGGAATACGCAAGTAGGTGCATCATCCCATGCTGAGACATCTCACTCATGCTGCTGTGAGAGCCGGGGTTACACAAGTAACCTGAAGTTTTCAGGTTCATCCATACAGACACAGCTCAAACATTTTCTTCACTGTCCCAGCTTTGTGTGTGTGTGTGCCCCGCCCTCCCCTACCTGCTAATTTCACAGGCGACCCGCCCTTTCATCTCAATGACGTCAGAGGGACTGGCAAAGCCAAGTCTTCGAAGAACTCTCTTTCTGCACTTCAGCTGGTCCATCTGCAAGATGGTTCGAGCTTTTTTGAGGTCTCGCTTGGCTGTTCGAACATCTGCTGCGATCTAAAACACACACACACACAGTTATGTTATGCAAATTTCTTCATTTTTAACTTGTTGAACTTTGATTTCAGGGTTTCTTAAAGTCTCAAAAAGCTGTGTGATAGGTTCCAGTTGTTTAGCACATCAGAAAACTTCAAGCAACTTTAGCTGTCAGAGTGATGAAGAGGAATGTGAAAGACAATTGCATCAGATGTTCATGTGCATGCTTATCTCAAACCAACTATTTAATTGATCCACTTCAACCTCTTCTACTTTGTTTAACACACACACACACACACACACACACACACACACACACACACACACACACACACACACACACACACACACAGACATCACCAGCACTGCTCATCGATCAAAGAAAGAAGCAAAGACTTCGCTGTAATGGTGACTGGAATTGAATTGAATTGAATGTGTTGGTAAAGATAAGTGACATCACATGAACACTTAAATCTAAAGCTAAGACTTTTTAGTGCTTGTGCATCTGTAAGATGTGTTGAGTTCAGCCAGTGCTACCTGTTTGGCTAAACAAATAAGATAAATGAGACATCAGAAATGGTAGCATCTGTAAAAAACAATAAAAAGATGAACCTGAGGATTAGCAGCACTTTTGTTTCATTTTGGTGTTCAAAGAAAGCAAAATTAAATTTACTGGACCTCTGAAGGAAGGAATAACATTCACAAGCAGCAGTTTTCCTGTTTGCCTGTATGCACATATTTGACCACAACTGAACAGAAAAATCCAATAAAAAGAAATCAAGTCTCATCTAACAAAAGGTACTTTTTGTAGATGAGCAGGAAAGTTCAAACATTAAGAAATTAGAAGTGTTTAGCTGTTATTTGTTATAGTAACCTGTTGTGGTATAGACAATACATCCCAATATCAATCAAAGCTACCAATAAACAACCCTAACCAAAAGTGATGCTTTGTTCCAACACAAAGGTGATAGACAACTAAATACTTTGTTAGTACCTTGTTGCGATATATGACCCCCACAGGGTAGTAACAAAGTGTTCAACAGTGTAGGAACCTTTGAATTCACTGAAACAGTGCTCAGAGTCGACTTCCAGAGAAGCCATGATCAAAACCATTAACAAGTCAGAGAAAAAGCAAAGAACAACAGGTTATAAATAAAAATGGCAAACTGGAGACCAATACCCACACTCATTAACTCAGTCCTAGCCTTCAGGCGGTTCATTCTCACACTCTTTATTTTCACACTCTTGATCAGCGGTGTGATAAGGCAACTGGTTAAAACCAGCCACATAGTTGTTCCCGACCGTATAGCATTACTCACGCTTACTAGTTTACAGCTGACACAGTGGATACCCCAGTGACAGTGATGGTTACTTACGCAAACATCACTTACCAGGCAAATACAAATGCAAATCATGCCACTACAAGCTAGGTTAGCCCAGTTTGACACCATTTAGTTATGCTCTCATAAGGCCTGACATTTAGCAGGGCATCCCATGGCTTGAAATTTGACAAAGTTTCTCACCAGAGCTTTCTTCTCACAGAGAGAATAGACAGATTCCAAGTTGGGGTCACTGTGCAGGGGATGGGTGTACATGCGGTGCTCAAAGGCTTCAATCTTCTGAATAACTTTCTTTAATGCAGGGTCTTTGATGCCCATGTCATCTATGGGGTCAAGCAGAGGAACACCATCTGGGAAACGTTTCTGCACCTCCTGTGGACAAAATAATTGGAGGAAAAAAAAATAAATGTAAATGATTCACACTAATATCTTCAACACCTTGAGAAATGGCTCTGCTTTGTACCTGTATGGACTTGAGCATGAGCTGTCTGTTGTCATAGGGTCTCAGGTCTTTGGGGATGTAAAGACGAACTGAGCTGACAGAAGTGAGGAGATGGAGCATCACTGGAACCACCTGGGCGGAAAAAGGTGATTTCAATTATGGCGCTCCCATTTGTGTATATGAAGTTATGTGTGTTCTTGTGATTGCTCCACCCACCTGCATCTCTCCAGTCTCCCCAGGAGCGGCAGGTTTAGCAGCTTCAGTTGCAGCATCTTTCACACTGTCCTTACTACAGTGGACCAAAACCTCTACGACATACAGCGGCTCTGAGTCTGTAGTCGTCTAAATGGGAAATGTGTGTTAGTCATAGCCACAGGACCTTGGATTTGCCTACAGGTGCCACTAACTTACCTTAACATTAGTCTTCTTGCAAAAGTTTACAACCACTCCCCAGCCAAAGTCAGCATCCTCATTTTTTACCTGAAAGATGAAAATACAGACTTGTTAAATGATGTGAAAATCTTCCATTATTACTGCTGGTCTAAGTGTGCAGCAGTACCTTGACAAGTCGTCCAGGCTGTAAGAATGGCAAGCAGTATTTGGGTTTGTGGATGAACTCCTGGATTTCTTTACTCAGTTTGGCCAGCTGCTGTCTGATTTTAAAGTAAGTGACCACACTCTCTTCATTGGGAATCTCAATGGTGTGGTACTGCTCCTCCAACTTCTTAATTTCTGCACAAACACAGTCATTTTAGATTCATCTTAGAACTACATCACACGTAATTCATACCAGACAACTGAAGATGACACTTTAAACAGTCATCATACTACGAATATACATATACATGCTATTGAAGTCCGTGATTACTATTTATGTTCATATTTGTATGTCTGTTAGTTACTACCCAAGTGTGTAGTGTGAACAAGTGCATACAGAAATGCTTACTCTCCACTACACCAGGCAAAGCCCTGTAGTGTTGGAACTGGTAGAAAGACTTCTCCAGCATGTACTCTGGGTTGATCTCCTCCACACGCAGCAGGTTGAGCACCATGTTGTAGGTTAAGTGGAAGGCACTGTTCAAAGGATCTGCAGAGCCCTGCACAGCAGGATAGGATTAAAATGGTTAAAATGATTAAAATGTCAGTGATTTCTGACAAAGAACAACTTAAGAATCACTTCTAAAACTTTGGAGTCAGTGGTTAAAATAATGCTAGGGACTAAAAAACCTGAAAGTGATGGTAAAAATCATTTGCAGCAGCCTGGTTAACAGTACCTTGAGTAGCTGTTTACCCACAGCTGGGCTCATCTTCTCATCCACCATGAAAATAACAATCCCTCTGTCGTCCATTCCTCTCCTCCCAGCACGCCCAGACATCTGGATATACTCACCTGATGTTATCTACACAAGGTGGGAAGATAAATTATATTATAGAACGTCTATGTACATGTGAAATATATGTACAACTGAAAAACTGGTTAAAACAGCATAAATGAAGGTAGAAAAAACAAAACACTGAACATCTGCATATTTATTCAATTACTGCCTAGGCAATTATCTGCATTGCTATGAATCTACATCACTCATCTACTGTTCATTGAATCACACATGGCACTGACTAAGCTCCACATTTTTACCTCTCTTTGCACATAAAACAAACAAGAGTTTAAATGATCAGATCTTCATTTCACACGTTCTTCAGAGCAGCTCTTGAGTTGGAAGAGAGTTTTTTGAAGAATGAAGGTGAAGTATGAGTGCCTGCGTGGAGTTTTGGCACCATCAGAGGCAACAGATGTTTCTGCTGAACCTCTTGGAGGGCAGTTTCACTCTCGCTCATTCTCTTTAATCCTTAGAGCACCCCCTTGTAAACAATATGAGGCTGTTTATGTGGCAATGCAAGCTGCAGCGCTTGAAGACCTTATAAAGGCTTCAGAATAACATGCTACATAACAACTGCACACTTGACAGAGCAGCTTTAAAGCACAATTTATGGCGAGCTCTGCATTTTACTGGCCTCAAACAGAAGCCATAGACAGACATATCTTTCTGGAAGTGCAACTTTTCCAAACATCCATACTAATACTGCTGCTGAGAAAATTCTGTATTAAAGACATAAAAGAGGGGGAGACCATTGTGTTTGACTGCGTGAACTTACAAAGCGGTGATTCTTGCCATCAAACTTGCGTGCACTGGTGAAGAGCACAGTGCGAGCTGGCATGTTGATGCCCATGGCGAATGTCTCTGTGGCAAACAAGGCCTGCAATGGAAATAAGGAGCATTAAGCTCATCTCAATATTTACATTTTATCACTTACAAATAGACACTGATGAAACTGCATCCTCAAGGACTAATTAACATGTTCAAAGTGTTCCTCATAAAACATTTGGAAAGCCATTTTCTATTCATCAAATCCATTAATATGACTATGTACTAAACTTTTGAGCAAACAAAGTATTTCCCCTAAACGTCTGTTACAAACACATTTTTGAAATTTTCAGTCCTGCAGAGACAGACAAATCTCATTAAAGTAGAATCACCACTGTACCTTGAGGAGGCCTTCAGAAAAGAGGATCTCTATGGTCTCTTTCAGGATGGGCAGTAGGCCTCCATGATGGATCCCTATCCCCCTCTTTAACAGTGGCAGCACATGCTCGACCTGAAGAACACAAACAAGCTCATTACTGTTGAACTTCTTACTCAGTGACAGTTTTGATCACAGCTGACGAAACCAAAGCCAACGTAACCCTCGTAATGGAAAAGTGTGTGGTAGGGTTGGGCTTTGCTGTTGCTCGTGTTGTACCCAATAACAGCTACTACGCTGTTACTGGGTACAGGACTGATTTTAACAGGACTCATCACAGCAGGAAACAGTGAAGCTTTTTGCTAAGATTTTACAAGGTGTTAAGATCAGGTTCAAAAACCATGTTTAAATAAATAAATAAACCCTTGACAAGCTCAGAGAAAGCTGAGTGTGAGAGCATGCAGAAACACTTACCTGAGGCAGTTTCTTGTCCTCATCTGATAGGCAGTCCACTGCATTGTTGAAAACCTCCTCCACCAGACGTTTCTCATCATCTGTAACAAAGAAAGGAGTGTAGTTTGAGTGATTTTAAAATATTATTCAACACATAATTAATCCTGGGAAATGTGGGGTTAACGTGGACCAACGGAGATAGGGGGTTTTGGGGAATTGCCTACAGAGAAACATCAACCACTCAGGGATTGTGCAAGTCTCTGTTGTCTTTGTGCCAAACACATTATAGTATTTGCTGTTGCTGGTGGGCGGTCTCTGTCCATCTCAGTCCATGTGGACTGGCCCTTATTCATGAAACCACTTCAAGTCCAATAATTACATTTGTAAGGGAATTTTGCTGTAGCTAAAAGCATAAACAAATAAAATACTGAAAACTTCTTTCTTGCAAGTCTTGCAACACCAAAGGTGTTGACAACTTTATCTCCTTTTTGTGACGTCAGACTGTGTGCTTTGTTACTGTTTGTAGGCCTCTGGTTAGCCAGCATTTCTAGATGATCAGAGTTACAGTGGGGCAAAAAAGTATTTAGTCAGCCACCGATTGTGCAAGTTCCCCCACTTAAAATGATGACAGAGGTCAGTAATTTGCACCAGAGGTACACTTCAACTGTGAGAGACAGAATGTGAAAAAAAAATCCATGAATTCACATGGTAGGATTTGTAAAGAATTTATTCGTAAATCAGGGTGGAAAATAAGTATTTGGTCACCTCAAACAAGGAAAATCCCTGGCTCTCACAGACCTGTAACGTCTTCTGTAAGAAGCTTTTCTGTCCCCCACTCGTTACCTGTATGAATGGCACCTGTTTGACCTCATCATCTGTATAAAAGACACCTGTCCACAGCCTCAACCAGTCAGACTCCAAACTCCGCCATGGCCAAGACCAAAGAGCTTTCGAAGGACACCAGGAAAAGAATTGTAGACCTGCACCAGACTGGGAAGAGTGAATCTACAATAGGCAAGCAGCTTGGTGTGAAAAAATCAACTGTGGGAGCAATCATCAGAAAATGGAAGACATACAAGACCACTGATAATCTCCCTCAATCTGGGGCTCCACGCAAGATCTCATCCCGTGGGGTCAAAATGATCATGAGAACGGTGAGCAAAGATCCCAGAACCACACGGGGGGACCTGGTGAATGACCTGCAGAGAGCTGGGACCAAAGTAACAAAGGTCACCATCAGTAACACACTACAACGGCAGGGAATCAAATCCCGCAGTGCCAGACGTGTTCCGCTGCTGAAGCCAGTGCATGTCCAGGCCCGTCTGAAGTTTGCCAGAGAGCACATGGATGATACAGCAGAGGATTGGGAGAATGTCATGTGGTCAGATGAAACCAAAGTAGAACTTTTTGGTATAAACTCAACTCGTCGTGTTTGGAGGAAGAAGAATACTGAGTTGCATCCCAAGAACACCATACCTACTGTGAAGCATGGGGGTGGAAACATCATGCTATGGGGCTGTTTTTCTGCCAAGTGGACAGGACGACTGATCCGTGTTAAGGACAGAATGAATGGGGCCAAGTATCGTGAGATTTTGAGCCAAAACCTCCTTCCATCAGTGAGAACTTTGAAGATGAAACGAGGCTGGGTCTTCCAACATGACAATGATCCAAAACACACCGCCCGGGCAACAAAGGAGTGGCTCCGTAAGAAGCATTTGAAAGTCCTGGAGTGGCCTAGCCAGTCTCCAGACCTCAACCCCATAGAAAATCTGTGGCGGGAGTTGAAAGTCCGTGTTGCTCGGCGACAGCCCCAAAACATCACTGCTCTTGAGAAGATCTGCATGGAGGAATGGGCCAAAATACCAGCTACTGTGTGTGCAAACCTGGTAAAGACCTATAGTAAACGTTTGACCTCTGTTATTGCCAACAAAGGTTATGTTACAAAGTATTGAGTTGTATTTTTGTTATTGACCAAATACTTATTTTCCACCCTGATTTACAAATAAATTCTTTACAAATCCTACCATGTGAATTCATGGATTTTTTTTTTTCACATTCTGTCTCTCACAGTTGAAGTGTACCTCTGGTGCAAATTACTGACCTCTGTCATCATTTTAAGTGGGGGAACTTGCACAATCGGTGGCTGACTAAATACTTTTTTGCCCCACTGTATGTCATCACCTGTTGCTTCGGCATCAACAGCATGCCAAAAATCAAAAATGATATTTTTCAAAACAAACATGGAAAAAAACTCATTTTAAATAAGACCTGTATATATGTGGATATACCCTTTTTCTCCAGTCTACTGAAATTATCTCAGTATCTACAATTTTTCTTAAGAAAAACAAAAAACAAAAGCTTTACTGAAACCACAAGAACACAAGAAACTTGTGAAAATGAGGAACTGTCTTTGGCACAATGTCTCCATTTGTTTTGTGCAATACTGATAAATCATTGGCAATCTGCACGGGATTTCAGTGCTGGAAGAGCTCAGTGTGAAAACAAACCTTCTCATTTATAATAATGTCACCGGGCAGAAAAAACAAACTGAAATGGGGAAGGAAAAGATCTCCCACTTAAGATTTGATGAGCATGTTTGACTTGGAGCAGGTGGATGTGAGCCAAGCTCAGTCTGCTGCTGGACTGTCTCCAATCATGTGAGGATTTATTCTTATGAAGCAACTCCTCCACTTATCCACTGGACCAAACAGCAGCACCAACGGCACAATAAGCCACACTGATGGTAATCGCTGGGTGAGGAAGATTAAATTACATTCCCTGCCAACAATTTAGCAATGTTGATTTATTTGCTAAATCTCATCTTCTTCCCCCGCTCTCTGAACAGTTTGTCACAAAAACAGATGGTGTTGATGTTTCAGTTGGCAAAGAAAATCCATTTGCCATCTCAAAAATCTGCTCACTGACTGGTCTTGTGACCTGACACCTCATAAGTGACAAATGCAGTGAAGCTATTGGTCAAAAAAAGCAACATCACTGTATAATAATATTCTCATGATCAAATTATAAAAAGTCAATAATTTCTAATCTTATTAGAGGAAAAAATAAGCTTTTAATCTGTAATATTCAGAACTTGACTGACAAAGAGTCTGACCTCACCTCATTCAGCACACATCAGAGCTACAAACCAAATGCCAGAAACACATCCTTTGATATTAATCTATCAGCTTAGTTGTCAGCAGTAAACTTTCACACATTGCACTTATCAAACAGCACGTTTGCAAAGACCTCCTCAAAGTCTACCGGTGCTTTCATGACTGCAAACAACTTAACTTGACTGACTATACTGCTACTCTTACCAGAGACATGGCCGCACGCTTTCGTGGGGAAAATCCTGACACACACACACAGATTAGAGAGTTTCCAGGAATGCACATACCTCTGTTAAAGTCCAGTTTAGCCACCTGCAGAGCGTAGGCCTCACACTCTTTCTTACTGAAGCTGAATATAATCACTGGCTGGAAGTTCCTCTCCATGATCATCTTCACTATCTTGAACACGCTTGATGGGCCTGATTAAAGTACAAAGACATGCAATCTTATATGAATTACTGAATCAAAGATTTTTACATTAAAATCCAGCAAACCCACACACCTTTAGTGCCTCCTTTCCTTCCTTTTGGATCCCACTTGGCACCTCCGCTGCTGCCCCCAGAATCCCCAGCATCTCTCAGCACCTGCATAGCTGTGTTGAAATTGTCCTCTCTGAATTCTCCCTGGAGAAAAATACAAACACAAAAAACGTCCTGAATTATACATTACCTTATAGCGGCTGTTTCTAATTGATGCATCCAAATTTAGAATACACAAATTGTTATTTTAGCCCTACTTGTGTAAAGCAGAATTATCAATGAAGGAGATGAAGCTGAGTCCAAAGAGTTATTAATTCATTTCTTCTGAAAAGCCCTAATGAGTGTTGTTTCCACGTGTCCTTACATTTTCATCAACAACCAGGTGGAGTCCATCACCCCCTGCTGGAAAGATATAGTGTTGCAGTGGAGTGGGTCGGTAGTCTGTGTAGACCACATGGCATGGCTACAGGAGACATTAGAAAAGCATAAATCAATAAACATAAAAACAAAGAAAAACTACCCTAAGTCACTCATTTAACTGTCACCTTCTCACTTAGGAACATTATAAGAACTTTAATTATACTATGAGGCAGTACAACATCCCACCTGCTTGTGTAAGTGACAAATCCACTCAGCAAACTGTTTGGCATTGGGGATGGTGGCTGACAGGAAAACATAATGCACATTATCGGGAAGAAGAATGATGGTCTCCTCCCAAACCACGCCACGCTCTGAAATACACAGACCAGTGAGACGTGTTACCAACCAAAAGCCGTCATGTGACATTTTTTTTTTAACCACAGGGTTAAAATAGACTTTAATTCAACTGAGCCTTAAGTGCTGCTGTTGAGAAATCAGTAAATGAAAAGTCAACAAAGAAGGTATAAACACTGATTTTTCATGCAATTGTTTTACTTCACTTCCATTTTCATTCACTGGCTCAACTGCACCAGACTACAGGAAATAAAACGCTAGAAAACATGTTAACGTGTTTATTTCAAATATATATATTTAATTTGACAACATGCCATGTGCAATTTTTTTCAACAGCGTATTAGTAATCTTAGAACATATATTGTATGGACAATTGAAAGCTGCAGGTCCACATCTCCTAATCTTTGAATTCAGACATTTCTGGTGTTACTGCAGGTGTGTAAAATCATTCCTAAAGCCATGCAGTCTGCCTTTGTAGAAATAAAATGAAAGGGTTGTTCTAAAGGGCTCACTGAATTTGAATGCGATGCATTCAAATTCATCGCATTCAATGAATTTGAATGCGATGAATTTGCATAGGATGCAACATTTGCATAGGATGCTAATGTTGCAGCGAGTCACTGTGTGAGGGATCCAAGTCAAGTATCCATCCATAACTTACTCATGAATTCTGTTTGTACCCAGGAGAAAATCTATTTGATTCTTGGATGTTCAAAACACACTGATCTGTAATTTTACAGATCGTCTGCATCACTTTTCTATTTTACACCCACCCGTGTCTCTCATGTAATGGATCTCATCGAAGATGACCCACGCCACTTCCCTCATGATCTCAGAGCCTCGGTACAGCATGCTCCTCAGAATCTGGGAGAGAAGAAGTTTATCATTGACCGACCTCTGGATTGAGCAGCATCAAAAAACATTCTTCAATAAGGATATAACTAGCAAATGTAATAATGTCTCAAATCCACACAAAATTGTTTTTTTTTAGTTTTTTTTTTTACCTCAGTTGTCATGACGAGGCAAGAGGCAGTAGGGTTGATGGTGACGTCACCTGTCATCAGTCCTACATCTTGAAACTCTTCGTACATCTCTCTGTACTTCTGGTTGGAGAGAGCCTTGATGGGGCTGGTGAAGATCACTCTCTGCTTCTCCCTGAGAGCCAGCGCAATGGCATATCTGCAGAAAGATATCAGAGAAAGCTATTAAAAAGTGTTTTTAAAGAACTATGAACACCTACTGAGCACAATTGCTGACCAGTCTTCATGTTTTAGTTCATATTAAATGAAAAATGTTTAGAATACCTGTTTCGTTTTGGTTCAGTCTTATGACCAATCAGTGGGCTATAAAGGTTCATAATATCTCTCAGTGCTGCTTTCCAGCGTGTCAGTACATTTACCAAGAAGGCATTGATACAGCACAACAGTGAGTATCATCTCTAGTCTCTATAAACTTTTAATGGTCAGCATCACATTTTCTGTAGTTTGAGTTTAAATTCTAAGCTGCATTTTAGCCAAATATAATCAACTGGAATGAGGAAAAATGTGATCACTCAGTATAAATTGTTTACTGATGACACTTACTCAGCACAAACAGTCTTCCCTGCAGAGGTGTGTGCAGACACAAGCACAGACTGGTTGTTGTCAATACATAATATGGCCTCCCGCTGGAAGGGATCGAGAATGAAAGGGTACTCCTGCAAGACGAGTAAGATGTATCAGAACAAAAGGAAAGCAATCCCACGGTAATGTCAGTTCTTGAAAACTCACACTAAGGCCCCTTATACCTTGGCTGCTTTTCCCACTCGTGGTTTCAGAGGTTTATATTCCTCACTGGCAGGAAGAGCAACCTGTCAGGGAAGTACAGAAATAGAAACAGTTATCATCACTATTTTTTCTGCTTGTTTATTTAAAAATGAATAAAATTCTTAAAAAACCAAACAAAAAACAACAGATTTTCTTTACCTCATGTGAACATCCTTCCACTGTTTCCACCTGCTCCACTTTCACCTGAGGCATAAATTCTGCAAGACTGAAAAAAGAAAGAAGAAATAGAACAAACTCTGATGTGAATGAACTCACATAATCAAAATGTTTATCACAGGGAAAGTGTGATTCATGTGGAAAACGACACTCAAGCCTGACATTAACTGGCATAATGTGAGCTTATAACCAGCTCTTGTTGTTTAGCTGGGTCTTGTCAACTGTCCGGAGACAGGAGGGTTGTATGTCTAATATGCCGACAATAACTGTGATGATATCAGGAATAATAAGCATAATTATGCACATTTTCATGTGTTAGAGCGCGCTCTTCGGCGCACAGGTGAGGAGGAAGGGGATGACATTTTATCCAGTTGCAGGTTGCATTTCTCTTTCTTTCACATTTCCACTTCGAGGAGCCCTTCTCAGAGAATATCTGAAATAACATTTTGATGATGACACCTCCTATATTTATGATTAGGATATTACAATCATATGTAAGCCCTGTGATAGACTGGTGATATGTGCAAGGGGTAACCCACATATCATGCTATGAGACCTGGGATAAGCTGCTCGATATTAAATGCGTGGATAAACATTCACAAGCAGGGATAATTTAAATATTTCTAATAATATGAAGCTGGTTTTACATCACTTGCTGCTGAGCATTTTAATAACTGTGTCCACTAACACCCTGCATGAACACAACAAAGCTTCCCTTCTTACTTTAGTTCATTCGCCGAAACTGCCTCATGTCGAGGTTTCTTCACAAACACCACCTCCTCTCCACCGTCACTGTCTGCCTCTCTCTTGGGTCGGACAGACGGACCGACATCTCTGTCGGTTTCATTTTTGGCTGCAGCTTTCCTATAGAGAGCAGAAACACACGAGCTGTTAGCCAACATGCACGATTCACCAATGAAGGGCACACAAACACTTAGCTACAAACCCGTGTTCAAGAGAAATGGGCTCAGAGTTATATATGCCATAATATTGTTAACTTTAAGCCCAATAAGCCTTTTTCTGTCCGGTGTTTCTTTAACGAACCGATGGCTGTTACTATGACTGGCACGAGCACCCATGGCACTACCGTCCTCGCGGAGAAAAAAACTTTCCAAAACAAACACAAAAAATTTCTCCAGAAAATACATATTTACCCCGGTTCTGCCGCCACACTCGACGGTACTTTTTTATTTGTGGTATTTTGTTGTTCATCGTCAAACACGCTGAACAAACCGTCTCCAAAGGTGTCAGCCATGTTTGTTAGGGGCACACTTCCCACAATACAGCACGAGGTTGTTTTCGGGTAATACTTCCGCTACGGCAAGCGTGCGGGGCAAAAGGGGAGAAAACGTTTTCTCAGGTTCGCTCTTGATTTGATATCTTTACATCTGTCCGGCAATTCGCCGATGTCTTCCCATCACTCAGGCACATAAAGGACTCAAAAGCGGGCAGCGTTTGGATGACCTAATGGGGGGAAAGAAGAAGAAATCGCCACCGCAAGCAAGTGCTCCGGCCGCACCGAGCCGGAGCGGTGGGGCTGCAGCGGGGAATGGAGTGGCCGAGGAGTCGAGGAAACAGGCAGCCACCAGCAAGCCGGCTAAAGACAGCAAATCTAAAGGTGAAAATCACTCACAGCGTGAACATTTCACTCCACGGTTAAGGCGTTTGCACCGTATTTTCACTCCAATTAATACGATTTTAGTATGAATTTAGCAGGCAGAAATATGGAGCATGACATGGGTTAATCACATATTTTCCTGTACTATTACTGGATTTACTTTTTTTTTAACATCAACAGGGACGATTCTAGGTCCAAACTTTTAGGGGGGCTCAGCTCCCAATCATAATGTCATGCATGTAATGCCTTGTAACTAATATTAATGCAATATGCTGTTTCCAAATGAAGTTAAACAACCATTTGTGGCAAAACACATAAGATGAGAATCATGCACAACATTATTTCAGTCTCTTAATCACATAGAGGCGGTCCACTAAATCATCAAGCACTTTACCTTCCTCTTGTGTTGGGATCGACACTGATCCATTTTTAGATTTTAAAAGCATAAAAGTGCCTTGTAAATTGGCTTATTACATGAAGCCTTTTTGACTTTGTCGGAATCTCTGTTTAAACAAAACAAAAGAAATTTTAATTTCACTAAATTACAAAAAGCTCTGGTGAAAATTATGACCTTTGTGTTGTTGGGGTTGGTTTCAACCCAGTTATAATATAAGACAATAAAACAATAATTAGTGCCAAAACGGAAATCATAAACACACTGTGAGCTCACTAACACAGTCAGAGAGAAGTTAGGGGCTTCTCTCTTTAACCGTTTGTCTCCTTCCCTGAACAAACAGCCCCCTTTATCCCCACTGCTTCCCTGAAATGGTCATCCGGATGGAAATGGACAGATGTGTACAGAACAACTCAGTTTAGTCGGTGCCTGGCAGAATACACATCTCCAGTTTGCAGCATGCAAAAATAAGAAGGTTTTTGCAATAAGCAAAGCTCTGGATCATGTCTTTACTAAAGATGAGGCAGAGGACACAAAACAGCACAGTAATATGGATGCCCTCATAGAAGGAGGACAGTATAGATTATCAACAGGAGGACAAAGATGCATCTGATCTTGAATGAAAAAGAAGTCCATGGTGACATTTAGAATGGCACTGATGAGGAATAACTGGACGCCTGCACTGGTGTTCTTGTTGAAGTGTTGAGATCCTGCAATGAGACTGCTGATAGTCTTCAGGATGCTGACAAGCTTGCTCCCATCAAGGATGTCTGGGAGAGATGGGTGCAGCTCCTTTGTCTGATGCTCAGACCAGTGCCAGAGGTAACGTAAGATGAACGTTTTTCAACTTTCCATTGAAAATATTCTTTCTGGCAATACATGCCCCCAGCAAGTCAGGTAAATATGACTTAATGTGAGGGATGCAAAAACCAGCTGTGCATGGAATCAAAGATGACTGGAGGATTTCGAAAGGCAAACCGGCGAGTGGTATCCCTTAAAAAAACAAAGGAAAACATCTAGTCCTTGATTTGACTACTGAACTGCGGGGACACAGTATCAGCTATGACAGTTTCTTTACCATCTCTGATCTTGGACAAGAACTTCTCAGGAGGAAATGTACCATGGTGGGCACAATAAAACAAAACTTAACAAAACAAAAGAAGCCTGACCTGCCCCATCAGCTTCGCAGGTAAAGGGCCGAGCTCCACTTTCTTCAAAATATGCTTTTACAGACACTCCTGCAGCTGCTCCAAATTGTCCAAAAAAGAAAGAAAAAAAACTTTTGAAAAAAATTTTTTTTTTTGCCCTTTTCTTGAGGTAAATATGTAAAAAATAAACAAATAAATAAATAAAAAAACTTGACCTGTAAGACCACAAGTTTACTGTAATTAATAATATAAATATATAGTTTTTTAATTTTCTTGAGGTTCAAGTTACCGTTTTTGTTTTTTTGTTTTTTGTTTTTTAGATAACGTGAGGTATGCTGTAAAACGATAGGGTCTGGGGGCCATGCCAAAAAAATTAAATCAATATTATCTTGGATAAGGTAACTGATAGGTAACAACCATATTGGAGGATGAAACAGTGTTTTCAGGGTATTTTGGAGGGATATTTTCCAGCCTGTAAAACAATAAACATGTTAGTAAATCAATGACATGGTTTATTTATTTATTTATTTTAAACGTGAATAGTGGATTAACTTGAAGTCTGACGCAGTGGTGTCTGTTTGTTGCTCTCTGTCCTGACTCCAGCTCCGAAGACCTACAGTCTTACCAACACCGCCCAGGTGGACACTGGTGGGGTCTCCGATAAGTCCATTCTTAAAGTAAGTCCAAAATCGTATTATATTGTGTCAAGTAGCTTTCACGTTTTAAAAAAAAAACTTGTATTATTATAACACTGGGTGTGATTTTTACCTTTCAATAAAGGTTGCTATCCAAGCTGTCCTGGAGAAGAAGATTATCAAATTGATCAATGAGTTCAGACAGGAGAATGGCGACAAGGGGCCCATATCAGGAAGACTTACAAACAAGAAGTTGCTGGTAAATACAAAACACTTTGGTTCCTTCCAGCTGACCCACACTGAGTTTTAGTGTTTTGCATCCCTGCTGTTTTTCTCCTGATGTGCTTTCAGGACCTGTACACAGCTCTACAGAAGTTTAACTTTAAAAGGGAGCACATTGAAGAGGCGATGAAGAGTAGCATCCTGTACGGAGGAGATCTCCATTCTGCTCTCGACTGGCTCTGCCTCAACCTTAAAGATGGTAATACGGCATCAGCAGTCATCCAAACATCATTATCGTCATCATCATCGTGGGAGTCCTTAAAGGTAGAAGAGTAACTTTCTGGATTTATGATCTGTTTTGCTAGAGGAGCTGCCAGATGGTTTTAGCCAGCAGATGCAGGAGGAGAGTCAGAAGAACCGGCCTCGATTTCAGCCTCCAGTCCAGCAGAAACCTGCAGCTCAGAGCCCTAAAGTGTCAAACAACACCACCCGCAGAGAGATCACCAAGGTTTGTGCAGAGAGGGTGTGTTCAACGAATAGGAGGTGTTCTGTCAAATAGTTTCTAAGTGTGTGTGTGTGGTGCTTGGCAGGCCACAGAGAAGGATGAAGCTGCCAGCATGAAGGATTGGATCTTAAGGTATGCAGAACAAAGCAGTGAAGAGGAAGAGGAGGAAGAGGAAGGTGGGAAGAAGACATGCAATCCTGAACTGGAAGAGAAGTTTGATCCAGTAAGAACAGTCAGAGATTCAGAGCCACTGAATTCTGAGATTCTCTTTATTTACAATTATAAGAGAAAACAGACACATATTCCAAAATGTTAAACTAAGGCTATGAGATTTTCTTACCAGCCTTTGTATGATGTTAAAAATGTGATCGTCTTTTGAAGTAAATATCATTTAGGAAGTTGATTTTTCATTACTATGTCTGTATTCTTTTTTGCTGTGTAGAATGACAGGTATTTGATACTGACTGCTCAGATGTTTGACGCTAAAGAAATGGCAGCTGCTGCCAAGACCAAAGCAGACAAGGCGGGCCAGAGGATGGCACAGGACAGGATACGCATCATACAGCAAGGTGTGTGTGCGTGTACATAAAACTAAGACAAAGCTGCAAACTCATTTTGCAAAAGAAAGTGTGGCACTCACAGGTCACTTCATTAGGTACAGTTTGCTTGTATCAGGTTGGACCCCTTTTGCATCCAGAGCTGCCTTCTTCGTGGCATATATTCAGCCAGGTGCTGGAAACATTCCTCAGACATTTTATCCATATTGATATGACAGCATCACACAGTTGCTGCAGGAAGCTTCCATCACAAGATGGGCACACTGTGGTCATAAAGGGATGGACAACAATACTCGGGTGGGCTGTGGTGTTTAAATGATGCTTAAATGGTACCACAGGGCTCAAAGTGTGGCAAGGAATTATCCCCACGCTATTACCATCACCAGCCTGAATCACTGACACAAGGCAGGATGGATCCATGCTTTTATGCTGTTTACTCCAAATTCTGAGCCTACCATCCGAATGTAGCAGAAGAAGTGACGACTTATTAGGCTGGGTGATAATTAGGTGACAGGAGTGGAATCTGGTGTGGTCTTCCACTGCTGTAGTCCATCTGCTTCAAAGTTTGACATTTCGTGCATTCCCAGATGATCTTCTGCATACCTTGGTTGTAACAAGTGTCTGTTTGAGGTACTCTTGTCTTTATATCAGCACAGAGCAGTTTCTGGCCATTCTACACTGACCTCTGACCTTTGGCATCAACATGGCATTTTCACCCAGAGGCCTGCTTCTCACTTTCAGTTTTTCAGATCATTCTCTGTAAGCCCTGAAGGTGGTTGTGCACATGAGCAATCTGAATGATCAGATGGTACCAACATGCTCGCTTTGAACTCCAGGAAGGTGTTTTGACCATGTTTGAGTTACTGCCATGTGATTGGCTGATGACATGTTTGTGTTAAGAAAGCAGTTGAACGTGTGTCCCTAATGAAGTGGCCTGTGAGTGTATACTGTTTCCTGTGGGGATATTTAAGATTTTTTTAGAATTGAACATGGTGTTTTTATTTTCTAGAAATGAAGCAGCTGGAGTCCCACCCTATGTTCAATCCAGCCATAAAAGTGGTGGACGCCCCTCAAAAAGAAAAGAAAATACTTCCTGCGAAGGAAGACAAAGAAGAGCTCGGCTTTAGTTTATTTGAACAAGCTGAGAAGGACCCGCCGGCCGAGAAAGGTACACGGGTACACTTTGTGAGCCAAACTGACACATAATAGAGGTTGTGCGTGTTTTATGCATCGTACAGTAGCTTTAGGGAATGTCACAGTTCAGGAAATTCTGTGCAACTGCAAAGGCATGCTTTATGAAAATCCATTCACAAAACTGAATAACATGTAAATGTGAGTTTACATCTCTGCTCATGGTTTGGGTGAATTGTAATAATCTGCACAGGTGGTCAAAGACGTTGAGGAAAAATGTCCTTCATTTGTGTGAGGTAGAAACATGTAGGATGTTTATGTTGTTCACAAAGGTGCACAGAAGAGGAAACATTTTTTTACACATTATTCAAAGGGGACCTATTATGCCCAGTTCACTTTTTTTCACTTATGTGCTAATAGTGTAGCTTTGCAGGATTGATGGTTCATAATAATCCTTCTTTATCTTATACTGGACCTTAGTGCAACTGTCATTGTTGCCACGTTTAATCAGCATCCAGCGCGTTTAATCAGAGCATCAGCTGATTTACTGTAAATAAGGACAAGCATTAAAATGTGCACTGTAAGATCCCTTTGAGAATCTGACCTTTTCTTACTTTTCTTTCTTGCAGTTGTGAAGAAGAACGAGCCCAAGGACATCCGCAACTTTGACTACACGGCTCGCAGCTGGACCGGAAAGTCTCCCAAACAGTTCCTTATTGACTGGGTCCGAAAGAACCTGCCAAAAAGCCCGCCGCCTGCTTTTCATAAGGTTGCTTGCGGCAGATACTGGAGATGCAAGTGAGTGTGTCTCCGTGCTTCTGGTTTTTGGCTCACGTACTTGGCTGTTTCACGTATTCCAAGTGATGTCTTTGCCTCAGAGTGCGTGTTCAGAGGCCAGATGATGTTCTGGAAGTTTGTCCCACCATCCTGACAGAGGACAGCATGCAAGCTCAACATCTGGGAGCCACTCTGGCACTCTACAACCTGGTTAAAGGACAGGTAACAGTCACAGCGTACATGATGCAGTAGTTTTAATGGTTTGGCCTGCTACATTTTGGCTTTGTTTTATTCGTCTTATGTGCGCACAGTGAATTCCCTCCCCTGTTATTCTCTCACAAAGTCGGTGCACCAGCTGCTTCCTCCAACCTACAGAGATGTGTGGCTGGAGTGGAGAGACAGCGAGCAGCAGCAAGAGGAGGAGAGCCGCACTGCTGCCAACAAACCTCGAGACCAGTTCATCTCCCGCCTGCTGACCAGACTCAAACAGCAGCAGAACCAGAGCCAACGGCAGGAGTCTCAGTCCCAAGGGAAGCATGCATCGAGCGCAGATGGTGATGAAGAGCCAGAAGAATCATGGGAGAATTTGGCCGGTCTCGATATCGGGGAGAGAAGACAAGAGCAGGAGGACAAGAGTGAGAAAAGAGGTGGGAGGAGGGAGGTAGCTGATCTGGAGGCAGCCAGAGAGCTCTTATTAAAGCTGAAGAAGTCACCGCTCGCCCGCAAACTGCAGGTAAATACGCTTGAACTTCTCCACGTTTGCACTGAATGAAGCCGTGTTATTAAACGTGCGTCCCACCTTCAAGGCAGAGCGAGAGCAGCTTCCCGTCTTTCAGCACCGACATCGAGTCCTTGAGGCTTTGCAGCGCCACCCTGTGGTGGTGGTGGCCGGTGAGACCGGTAGTGGGAAGAGCACTCAGATTCCTCAGTTCCTCCTGGAGGACCTGTTGACCGGGGGAACAGCGGCACAGCCCTGCAACATCGTGGTGACTCAGCCACGCAGAATATCTGCCATGAGTCTGGCGTGCAGAGTCAGCCAGGAGCTAGGCTGTGAGGATGGACCAGGGTCAAAGGTGAAAATGCTTCTTTCTTTTTTTTATTCTACATGTTTATCACACCGTAGCCTGCCGTACTGACCCCGTTTCATCTTGAATTTAGTCGTCATTGTGCGGGTACCAGATCCGGATGGAGAATCAGTCCGGAGACTGGACGCGCCTGCTGTACTGTACCACTGGAGTTCTGCTGAGGAAGCTACAGCACGACCGGCACCTCACCTCTCTCACTCACATCATCGTAGACGAGGTACTTACTTACAGCTATGGATGCATTTCTTCTCATCCTCATCCTCCTTCTTCTTCTTCTAATTCAGTATATTAAACTCTATCCTCTCAGGTCCATGAGCGCAGTGTCCAGTCAGACTTCCTGCTAACCATCCTAAAGGATGTTGTGATGAAGAGATCTGATCTGCAGCTGATCCTCATGAGTGCCACGGTGGACTGTGACAAGTTCTCCAACTACTTCAACCGCTGCCCAGTGATCAGCATTCCTGGCAGGACCTTCCCAGTGGAGGTAAGACAAGCTTTACCAATTTGTTTTCATTCAGCATCCAACCGTGGACTCCAGGGGTATAAGTACTGGAGGACTTTTCTTTTTTAAGTCAGTAAGTTATGAAGTTGTCTTGTTAGCCTATCCTTCCTGTTATTCTCTTGTCTGTCATTTCTGACCTCAGGCATGACCAGAGTATCTCTAAACTTTTAGTTGCTGTAAATCTTGAGGCTTTCAAAGATTTTTTTCTACTCTTGTCTCCGTTTAATGTCAGCGATATCCTTAACATTTCAGTCCCACTCACCTGCTACTCTAAAACGTTTGTTTACAAGGAGGAGCCAATTGGAAGAACTTAAGGGAGGAGGAGGAGCTAAATTGGCTTGCTACTGACGATTAATTGAGGCACTGCTCCAAATCCAGGGTTACTGGGAATGACGTGAGGCTACTCTAAATAAAATTATCCATCCATTTTCTTTCACTTATCTGTGTCCGGGTCCCCAGATAAACACCGAATTATTTAAGGTGTCCTGGGTCTACCCCGGAGCATCCTCCTGCTAGAACATTCCTGGAACATCTCATCCTAATCAGATGCCTGAACTACCTCAACTTGCTCCTTTCAATGTTAACTAGTAGCGGTTTTACTCTTGAATGAGTGAACTCCTCACCCTAAATCTAAGTGAGAGGCTAGCCATCCTTCGTAGAAAGCCCAAAATGATAGAACTGCAAATAACGCTGAATATCAGGGATGACCTGTATTTGTTTCTGGCAACCATAAATGAAACTAGGGAGCAAGGATAAGGCCAAGAAGCTTAAACGTTTTCAACAATGTGTGTGTCTTTGTTTATTCCTTCAGGTGTTTCATTTGGAGGACATAGTGGAGCAGACGGGATACGTCTTAGAAAAGGACTCAGAGTACAGCCAGAAAATTCTTGAAGAAGAAGAGGAAGTGACAATCTCTGTCACACAAAAAGGTGGCAAGACTTTGCAGCACCAGGTAATGTCGGCTTTCCTTACCATTTTGTCTTGTCCTGTTATGCCTCACCAGGACTCTGAAACAACACACTGTCCTGTAAATTATTCCTAAGTATGAGCTCATCAGTGTGCTCCGTTGTTCCAGGAAGTGATAGTGAGGGACTCGTCCTCGGGCTGGGACCTGGGTCCTGACCTCGACCACTTCAGCAGCAGGACCCGACATGTGCTGCAGTATATGAACCCTAATAAGATCAACATGGACTTGCTTGTTGACCTCATAGACTACCTAGGTACACAAACTGGCAGCATTTGTCAGAGATTCATTCATGTTCTCTATGTTAAATATGAAAAAATATGTTTTTGTTTTTGTTTGTTTTTTTAAAATTTGTCCTATTTTGCTGTTGGTGCCGCTGCCAGACAAAGCTCCACAGTTCGTGGATGTGGATGGAGCCATTCTCGTGTTCCTGCCAGGTTTGGCTCATATCCAGCAGCTGTTCGACCTGCTGTCCTCAGACAAGAGGTTTCGGGATAAAACCAGGTGGCGTGCACGCACTGATCAGTAATCTAAAAGAAGCGGTGACACAAACTTTCCCCCTGCCTCACTGTCACGTTTGTCTGTCTTGAAGGTACCGGATTGTTGCTCTACACTCGACCCTCTCATCGAAGGATCAGGCCGCTGCCTTTACAGTGCCCCCTAGTGGGGTTAGAAAGGTACTTCAAAATGTTCTACAATCATAGGGAAATATTATGCGAATTGTATTTTGCATCATAACTGATCCTCCCATGTCTTAGGCAGAACAAAAATTCTGTCTCTGCTTTGTGTCACTTTTAGATAGTGTTGTCGACTAACATTGCTGAGACAGGTGTGACGATTCCTGATGTTGTGTTCGTCATCGACACTGGGAAGACCAAAGAAAATAAGTAAGACCTCAAGAACGGCAACAGAAATGGATCTTGTCCAGTATGTTCAAATCCACAAAAGCTGGAAAGTTGTGCAAAATGTTAAAAAAAAAAACACACAAAAAAGAATGTAATGATTTACAAATCTCATAAAGCCACAATTTTATTCACAATAGAACAGAGTAAACAAATGTTTAAATTGGAGAAATGTACCAACATTTGAAATCTTTTATACGGTCAAATATGAGATTTGCAGATCCTTGAATTCTGTTTTTTATTTAAATTTTACACAGAGTCCCAACTTTGGCGTTTGGTTGTCTTTTTATTAGTGGGAAGACAATAAAGATATTGGACAGTTTTTGACCACGTGGCACTAGATAATAAACAAAAAAATTACCCCAAATCTCTCAACCAGATTTTATTATATCAAGTCATTTAGGAATTTTTAGGAAAAGATGACACAAACATGAATAATAAGTACCTGCTTGTGTGTTACATGCATAGACATAACTAACTCCACTCTGTCGTCATCTTTCAGGTATCACGAGAGCAGCCAGATGAGTTCCCTGGTGGAAACGTTTATTTCCAAAGCCAGCGCCCTCCAGAGGCAGGGAAGAGCAGGGCGTGTCAGAAATGGCTTCTGCTTCAGGCTCTATCCAAAATACAGGTACGAAGCTCATCGTCCACTAATGCAGAGAGCTGGATGGAACCAAGTCCAGAAAGCAAGAAATACTTCCTTATATCATCTTATCAAGAATGCAGTCAGCAGAAAAGACAGTAAACAAAACCTTTCCAGTTTTAGGTCATGTACTAATTTGTTGTGCTCTTTTTTTTCTTCTTTTTTTTTAAACACCCTCCTAAATTTAGGTTTGATATCTTCATGGATTACTCCATTCCAGAGATTCTGCGGGTCCCACTTGAGGAGCTTTGTCTCCATATCATGGTATCTACACCGTTCTGATTCACACAGAAACAAAGATTCCCACACGGGGAAAGCACTTGACTCCTCTTCCTCCTGTCCGGCAGAAATGTCAGTACGGCTCCCCGGAGGACTTTCTGAGCCGCGCCCTGGATGCTCCTCAGCCCCAGTCGGTCAGCAATGCTGTAAACCTGCTGAGGAAGATCGGAGCGTGTCACCCTGATGATCACATCCTCACCCCTCTTGGACACCATTTGGCGAGCCTGCCGGTCAACGTGAAGATCGGCAAGATGCTCATCTACGGAGCCATCCTGGGCTGCCTGGAGCCCATAGTAAGTCTAACTGTGCTGTGTGGTTGGTTCCAAGCGTGTGAGGCTAACATCTTGTTTTGTTGAACTGTTTTAAAACGTTCATTTTCAATCATCCAGGTAAATAAATCTCCAAAAGGTGATTCTGTTCATCTGGACGTAGCGTTTTCAGTGGGAGAAATCACCTGTAGTGATCCCGTATGTGTCAGATTGAACTGTTTTGTTTCATATCTTCCAACTAATATTAACTAGAGACTTGTTTCAGGCAATCATCGCGGCAGCCATCACAGAGAAGTCTCCTTTCTTCACACCAATGAATAGAAAAGAAGAAGCTAACCTGGCCAAAGCTGCACTGGCAATAGCCAACTCCGATCACCTGACCATCTACAACGCATACCTGGGGTACGAACCAGTCTGAAGATTTTAAAAAGGCGTGGGTTTAATAATTTTATTAGAGGAAATGTTCGGGAATCATTTCCTTTCTTTGACAGTAACATTAGATATGCATTATTTTAGATTTCTTTGTGGTTGTGAGTCATCAGGAGACATTCTACATCTATTAAAACAGCAGCCTGAAAAGAAGCCAGGAGGCCCATTACGATAAAAGTCAGGACATTCAGGGAGGCTATTTGTTACTTACTTGTGTCCATCATCATACTTTCAGGTGGAAGAACTCACAGACTGACGGCTTGAGAGGAGAAATGTCTTATTGTAGGAAACATTTTCTTAATCGAACGGCTCTCATTACAATAGAGGTAAAGATTCGAGTCCACTGCACGTTCACTACTTAATTTTTTAGTAGGATTAGTTTTTCTTCTTCCATCTAATTCCATGTCGCTGACTCCATCTTCCCTGCAGGATGTGAAGCACGAGCTGATGAAGATGATGGAGCAGGTGGGTTTCTGGTCGTCTCGCTCCTCGTCCTCCTCCAGCTTAAAGCCGCAGGCGGCCTCTATGTCCAAGCAGCAGATCTCTGTCCTGAATGCTGTGCTGACTGCTGGACTCTATGACAACGTGGCCCGGGTTTTATGTACCCCTTCTGTGGACGTGCTTGAGCACGTGGCCTGCACAGTGGAGACGCCTCAGGGCAAGGCTCAGGTCCACTTTTCCTCTGTTAACCGCAACCTGCAGACGCACGGCTGGCTGCTGTACCAGGAGAAGGTATGGATGAAGAGTGTGTGTGTGCACGCGTGTGCGAAGGCCTTATCGGTGATTCCCACTTGGGTTAAAAACATGTATGTTTGTTTTTATCCGCAGGTGAAATACACTAAGATCTACCTTCGAGACACCACTCTGATTTCTCCTTTCCCCATGCTGCTGTTTGGAGGCGACATTGATGTTCAGCACAGAGAAAGGCTCATCACCTTGGATGGATGGATTCATTTCCAGGTCAGAGGTCACGGGGATTACTTTAGGATTAGTTTAATATAGCTTCCATTTGAGGCAATTTGAGTAGAGTGAACTCATTGTCATGTTCAAGAAACCAGTTTGATGGTTTGAGTTTTGTGACATGGTATGTTCAACAGAAGATGGTACACTGATGGTACAAAATATCCTCCACACCATCACCACCATGCTTTGGTGTTGTTCGCACCAGATTTTGACCCTACCATCTGCAAAAGTAGAAATAGAAAAATGCTGCCCGTCTGTTCTCAATTTCTGCTGTTGCAAGCTTTTGTCTAATTTTGGTGAGATTGTGTGAACTGTTGCCTCAGTTTGTTGTTTTCCAGCAGTTTAGATCAGCAGTTTAGGTCAGCAGATCTAAACAGTGTTACTGAAAAGTGCTGCAGAATTAAGTTCTCTTTGTGTCGCTCTCATTAAAAGGCTCCTGTGCGGATCGGTGTGATCTTCAAACACTTGAGAAGGTTGATGGACTCTTTGCTTGAAAGGAAGCTGGAGAACCCAAGGATGAATTTGGAGGGTAAACCGACACATTCTATCACCAAAAAATGTCTTTGTCACCACATAATGTACATAGTACATAGGAAATGAGCCGTTATACTGAGATACAGACAAGTGTATTGTTGAATTTTGTTTTCTTCACATATTGCTGTGTGGAAATGAAATTAAACTAGCAGTGACTAAAATTGTGCCCAAGCTGCTCTGGAAACATTTAATTGTTTAATCGCTTATCCGAGCTACAGACAGACAGATCTAACTCAGTGTTCTTGATGTAGGTGAGGCAACAATCCGGATAATTCTGGATCTGATCAAGTCCGAGTATACTGCGTAACAACAAACCAACTGAGGATCTGAACCCCACTCCAGTATGCAGAATAAACACCGTTATGATGCGTAGCAGCCAGTGGACAGAGGAAGTGACCCTTCCCAGAAACTCTTTACTCACATTGAGGAGGACTGTACAATTTGAGATGCATAAAGTCATGTTGAAATGTACGAAAAAAAGCAAACAAGACCACAAATAAAATAAAGCTGATTTGTTTTATATTTGAAATGGTTATTTTGTCATGGATGATGATCACGAGAAAATATTATAGCTAACATACAACCTGTATAAACACAGGGATCAGAAAGAGCCTCAATTTACAGTGCTGTGGAAAAGCCTTGAGCCAGCTCTCATTTCTGTAGTTGAATCTACAAAAAATGCCAAAGAAAACACAGATTAACAGGCATAAAATAGTGTTTTTCAACCCAAAGAGCTAACTTGGCATATATAGAAAACTGTACAGAGGACAAAAGCAGTTGCAGGTATAAAAACTATCTACAGCAGATTAACAGTATCTGACAGTCATGTCCTTAAAATACGACAAGATCCAAAGAGCTGACACAGGAGACAAGAGAGGGATCTTCAGATGATTTATCTACTGTTTGCCAAAGCCCCATCAGGAATGGTCTTGGTGGCTGTCAAGAAGTCATTCTTAAGGAAGGGAATGGGGAGAAAAGGCTGAGGTGTGCCAAACTGCACAAAAACTGGAATCAAGATGAGAGAGGTGCCTACAACCTCCTGTATATCACAGTTGAGGGTCTGTCATCATTGGAGCTGCATCTTGGCTTTTGACCATTGTTAAAAAAAATGCAAAAATTGACAGGATTAAAAATGTAGAAAAGTACAGTCAGATTTCAATAAATAACGCAACACTACATAAAGAATGTGATAGCAATAGCTTCATCTCTTAGCATGACAAACACAACCACGTGATCCTAAACACACTGCCACTGAAGTAAAAGCATGCCTGGACATAAAAATGCCCACTAACAGTCATGGATTGGCCTCCCCAGAGCCTGTATCTCAACATTACTGAAGCAGTGTGGGATCATCCTGAAAGAGAACAGAACAAAAGGCTGTGAACATTTGAAGAAGAGCTTTGAATGTCCTCCAAGAAGCCTGGAGAACTGTTCCTGTAGACTACTTAAAGAAATCAGAAGCAATTTTGACTAAAAGAGTTCAGGCTTGTTGAATAAATGCGATCGTACTATTGGCTTTCAAACTCATTAGAATTGTACGCTTTATTTCCATGTTTGTTTGCACACGTTTAAATAAATTGTTGCACTTATTAAATGGGGTGTCTGAAGATTTTTGTACAGTATTGTAAAAACATTGTTTAATGAATAAAAATTTCTCAAGAAGTGCAGTGAAGAACAATGTTTTTAACAAAAACCAACAGCAGATCGGTCGCAGAATCAAACGCTATCTATTTACTTTTTGCTACAAAAAGTCGTTAATATGGGCAGAAGAAAAAAAACAAAAACACAGTGAAACTCTTACAATCCTCCTCCAATATTCAGAAATATATTATAAATCATCATCACACACATTTTAATTACAGGAATGTTGGTTCAGAGCATACAACCTTTAACTCTTGTCTGAAAAAGTGTTGGGTGCAGGTTGCACTTGACTAGGGTGTGTCTACTGTGTGTGCATGAGGCTTTCTCGTATACCTGTCAGCTGACGTGACACTTTCATACTCAAGGGGAAATGAAACCTAGATTACACAAGATCTTATTGTGTTTGAAATATGAATAGACAATTTTTTTTTAAATAACTAAAAGTAAAATGTGACGCAGTCATGTAGAAGAAAGAACCTTGCATGACACCAACACATTAAAAGGCTGTCTGTCAGCACAATGAGCCCCTACATTAATACAGGAATTCGACAATACAGCTGTAGATGTTTATCACTAACGTACTGCAAAAGCATCACCATTTAAGTCTGTTCTACTTTTAAAAACAGAATCAAGTACTCCAAAATAAAATGTTCACTATTACTTAAACCTGAAACTCTATGTGCATTTATGACACACGTTTTCCTCTCTGGTATGACCTTCCTTTTACAGGAAATCATAAAAGAGGAAGTGAGGAGAAGTACAAAGTAACCCTGAGGTTTGACACAAAGAACAGTCCACAGTGTGTGCAGTAATTCCTCCTGCAGATATGTGTGCTAGTACTGGATAACACTGTAGCCTGCGTCCTCCACTGTTGAGTAGTGCGAATCATCTGCAATAAAAGCAAACATTAAAAAACATTTAACGTTTAAGTGTAAAAAGCAGAAGCATGGAACAAAGGAAATTTTCAGTTTTTCAGTTTCAAACATTCACAAATACATAAAATGCAAATAGAACATGCTTGGAAGATACCAGGATGTATTACTGGTTCTGGTTGATAACCAGTATGATTTCCTGGTTATTATGACCTACAGTTTTCTGTGTGGAAGCTACACAACAACACGAGGTCAAAGTTCTAATTTCAGTGCCGACTAAGCATGCTCTACTCAAAGTAAAATGTGACTGGAATGCAGGCTTGGCCCTACATTTACGCCACACTAAAGCAGATGTCTTAACTGGCTGGTTTGGCACTTTGATGTAAAAGCTGTGGCCTGTGAAGCTGTTGTGCTGCCCGATGAACACTGCAGCAGGTAAACTGTGCCTACAATGTGACCACATTTAGGTATTCCAAAACAAAAACCCTAAAGATTCTCTATGCAGGCCTCAAATTTTTAGGAATGTAGATGTTGTCGAGACAACCGACTGTGTGCTTAATAAAACAAGATCTTTCATTGGGCTTTTAACTATTTAAAAATATATATATTATGCTTGTAAAAATGACTGATGGTGCAATTTTCATTATTTCCCCAGGAACTCAACCAGTACAACTGGCAACAGTTTGGAAAACTGTTTAACAATTTCTGAATGCTTGCTTGGACTCCAATTTCTGTGACCGTATGCTCTGAATTTAAGTTTGGCTGTGATCACACAAAAAGAGCAACATTCGATAATTTTATATTAAATATTTGTTGACTGGAGCTTGGAGTACTTTCAGTAACTGAAACAAATCAATGTACATAGGCTCACATGATGAGTGAACCTGGGACCTTTGGGGTCTCTGGACAGTAGATAATTTTGAGGGTTGGTAGTCTACTTTGATAGTGCACTGTATTTAAATACAAATAAAGCAAACACACCATTACTGTTCTGTGTTGGCAGAGGTAATGGTCCCCTCCTGCAAAGTGAATATGAGCAAAAAAAGCAAAGAATCAGAGGTGTCCCAACAATGCTCTGCACATGTAGCAAAACAGGTTTCGGCGTGAGAGAGATAATTATTTGATCCCCTGCTGAATTTGTAAGTTTGCTCACTTCCAAAGAAATGAAAAGTTTCTCATTTTTATGGAGAGATGCAGAATATCAACCAAAAAGCCAAAAACCCCACTGTGTGTCAATGTGGCATACAGATTACAATCAAGCAAACAACTAATCAGTCAACTACAGATAATCCTGATCTCAACTACTTATGAGAATCAGTTTTATTCCATTCCAATCTCCCCACCACCATGACCAAGACCAAAGATCTGCCAAAGGACATCAGGGACAAGACTGTAGACCTGCACAAGGCTGGAATGGGCTATAAGACCAACAGCAAGCAGCTTAGTGAGTCGCCCTCGCTCTGAAACTCCATCCAAGATCTTGCCTCATGGGGTGAGGATGATGACGGGCAAGGTGGTGGATCGGCCCAAAACTACGTGGGAGAACCTTGCTAATGATCTGAAGGCAATCACCAAGAAAACCACTAGTTACACACTACGCTGTAATGATTGAGATCTTACAGTGCAAAGTCTCCCTGTTGGAGAAGACACGTGTAGAGGCCTGTCCCAGTGAACATCTAAAAGATTCAGAGATGGCTTAGGAAGAAATGACCCAGAGAACACCATCCCCACAGTCAAGCACTGATGTAGAAACATGCTTTGAGGCTGTTTTCCTGCTTAGGGTACACAATGACTTCACCTCATTGAGGAGACAGTGAATGCAACCATGTACCGAAAAACCTTGGACAAGAACCTCCTTCCCTCAGCCAGAACACTGAAGGCTGTGGATGGATCTTCCAGCGTGACAGTGACCCTAAACTTAGATCAGGTCATAAAGAGGTAACCACCTCAATCCTACAGAAAATCTTTGGAGGAAGCTGAAGCTTTGAGCTGCTTTAGATTTAGATTTAGAGAGTGATGACCAACTACAAGAAACGTCTCCCCTAAGTCATGTTTGCCTGTTGATAATGTGTCTCTCTCCATTAAAGTTACTACCACAAATTTTAAGTGAACAAACAAATTCAGCAGAGGATCACATAATTATTTCCCATGCTGTTAGGAGGCAGGCGGCACCCTTTGCTGGAATCCTTCTCTTTCATACCTGTTGACTGGTGGAGGCATTCGAAAGGGTGGTGCTCCAGTTGGAGATCTCTGACCACTATAGAAGTTCTCATACACAACCGGAACTGTTAGAGAGGAAGATGGAAATTGGTGACATTTTGGTAACTCATGAGACTGTGCTGTTAGATAAGAAGCTCTTTAAATACAGTGCTGTCGTTGAGTCCTACCTGGTGGTTTATCACCAGTCTGTCTGAGGTTTACAAAGTGTTCAATATCTTCCTGGATGTCACACTGCTCTAGTGACTTCCTCACTTCCTCATAGAGCTATGTGAACATGCAAAAAAAGACAGTAAAACAAGCTCAGAGTCCAAGCAACTCACAACAAAGATATAAATATAGGACGTTGCCCAAGAACCTTAAACCGCAAATAACTGTGTTTTTTACACATACAGAGAGCAGAACATGGTATAAATGCAAAACTGACTGTATAAATATAATGTGTAAATGTCTGTGCTTATTCAGATACTAAGATTAGCACATCCGTATAAGCAAATAACAGATTATGTCATGTCTTTTACAACAAGGAAGAAATAAGTACATAATGAGTCATTTTAATGGTTAAATTTAAGTACTCCAGCTGTGATACTAAAGTGCAGCCTAAATTTGGGGTATTTTGGAGTATAAATACTGCTTAAGTGCTGGCGGCTTGTTCAGGGTGTTCCATCTCTCGCCCTATAATAGCTGGAATACGTTCCAGTGATCCTGAATTGGATAAGTCCAAGAGAATGGCCTGACGGATGGATGGATGGATAGATAGGTCATTTAGTATTGCAAAATTTCTTGTAAATTTTGCAGAAATTCAATCAATATTTTTCCATACATTGGAAGATGTATATTGTATTATACATCAGTGGATTAATCTTGCCAAACTTCCAGGTATTTTACAGGAAATGAGTCACTGCTTTCCTCTACAATCCTTTTGAAAGAACAGGAGTGTCCAGAACAAAACAGTTCAGGGAATTCCCCCCTTTCTTGGGTCATATTATAATGTGTGACGAAGTAGTACAGCTGAAAACAGTTGTTGGCTTCGAGGTTAATAAAACCAGTGGGCTAAAGCCAAGACAGCAAAGTCACAAGCTGTAGAATCAAAACAATGAGACGCTAAAGTGGCCTTAAGACCAACCTCCCTGATATTTCCCACCATTCGACCCGCTCTTTATATAAAAATACTGATTATAGTGATCGTGGCAACTGGAAACTTTACCTCGTCACTGGTCACACATTGCTGGGATAACTGGTTGAGGTGAGTCCAGACTGTGTTTCTCAGAAAGTTGATCCGCTCCACTGACTGCTTCTCAAACATCTAAGGGGACAACAAAAACAAAATCACTCGGCCCATTTCCATAATGTGTGCTTTTGTTAGAACTTGAAGGTTGTTGTCTCACCTCACAGGCTTTGATATGCTCCTTTATCCAGTCATCTCTAATCTTTCCCAGTGTAGTGACATTCTGCTGGTATAACCTGTCTGTAAATGGAAGAGAGTATAAAAAGTATAAATGAGCAAACTCAGCGCATTAACTGAGAATATTTAAGCCACGTTCGGCTATGCTTCCAGTTATGTGAGGCTATACACTGGCACTATAGTGTAATGCTAAACTTAATCTCTCCATGCCAGCATGGTCACTATGAAGATGTTGCCATATTGAAGTTAAGCACACTGGGGCAATGGAGTGACGTGACCAAGATGCCACCATCATCACAGTGTGTGTGAATGGGTTACTGGAAGGCTAAGTCATTCCGCCCTGCTGTTGTTTGCTTTCTTACCTGCTTCTTCTGCGTTCTGTTTTGCCTGCTGTGCTTTTGCGTAGAGCTGAAACATGACAAAAAAAGGAGGAATGAGATATTAAAAATGAGAAAAGCCCTCTACTGAAGGTCATACAGACATTATTCCTGTTTCAGTCTGCCACTTTTTTTTGTACCAATGAGCTGATATAATCAACAGAAGTCTGAGGGTCAGAACCAGTAAGGGTATCTTTTTCTCACTAAACACTAATGTTTCATTTGCAACCACGTGTTCATCAGTCTGCATCTTCCTTGTTAAGTACTGAGGCTTTCTGAAGTACAGTTATATGTTTTGTTGACACCTTAAAAATGGGCATTAACAACAACACCTCTAAAATGGAAATAAGCACTCCAGTGGTAAATGGTTGGGACTTACACGGCTCTTTTCTACCCTGAAGGCTCAAGGCGTTTATTTACCACAACTACCCCCTCCCACTCACACACAGATTGCTTTATTGTACTCTGTTTCACACACAGACTTTTACTCCAATTGATGTCTCAGCGACTCAGAAAATAATAAAGCCTCTTGAAATTGTGACCAGTGATTTAGATAAGTGAAAGTCATAGCAGCAAATACAAGTACATGTATATGTGTAAGAGTTCAAAGAGATTTTAAGGTTCAAAGTCCAAAACTGGGGCCAATAAATGATATAATGCCTTTAGCATTTATCCTTTCATTCATTTATATCCCATTAAATACTGATCAGTGCGGGTGACTGCTGTTGTCACAGTACCTTTTCCATGTGCTTGGTGTTGTTGGTGTTGGTGTTTCGGTTCACGTTCTGATCCGCTTCTTCTTTGTCTCGACACTTCAGGTCATAAGTCTTCTTTGACTTGAGACAAAACCACAGTAGGTACTTTAATAGTGTATTTTGACACTTTGGTGAAAAAAAGAAATTCCCCAAATATATAAATAAAGTCAGTCTATAGAGACCATGTCTTTTGGTGCCACCATGTGATTTCTATTGTCACAGAGATGACAAGAACTTCTACTTTTGGAAAAGATTTTAATGGTTTTAAATGCTGCCCTGCTCTTCACTTCCCAGACTGGTAAACACAACTTCCCCCACCAAAGAGGAAGAACAGCAAAAGGATAAGAGCGGCATTTTCACAACACAATTGAAACTCGTCTTACGTGACTCACCAGTGGGAGATCTGCTTGGGGCCACATTGTTTAAATACTTCTGGTTTTCATTTTACTAAACACGGGACAGAACACGAGCTTACGACTGCAGCTTTTGAACCTTAAAATTTGAATAAAGACTGTTTTGCAGACCAATCACCACAGCTACTTCATGTGACTGAATCCACAAACTAATTATATCAAACTATTGTTTTTGTTATCACAACTGAAAGGAGCAAAAATGTTCTTGCAGAAAAGTCATCAGTTCTGGTTGGTCTTTGAAGATTTTTATTTTTACTTACATCCATTGTCTTCTTGTACTGTGAGGACCTCTGTTTGTGGAGAGCATCCATATGTTGTTCTACCTAAAATGACAATGAAAGTTCAGCGTCATCATTAATATATTACCTGAATGCCTTCAACATCTCAGTGAATTGCAATGTGAATAAAAACCTTTTTCCTAGTTTCTTTCTGCTTTTCTTTGAAGTCTTCCAGTTTCTTGGCCTCTTCCCTCATGTTTTGGGCGAGTTGTAAATGTGACAGACTCACTTGTTCAGTCTCTGCAGGGCAAAAGCATACTTCAGATTGCAGTCATCATAGATTTTATAGTCAAGGATTAGGGTAATTAAGGAATCAGGCATGATTAAGGTAAGAAAAAAAGTGCTTACGTAATTTCAACATGTCCAGGGATCTCTTTAATGTGCTGAAAAAGCATTAGAAGACATTATTCTGCACATTGAATTTTTGGTGTTGGAGCTTGCAAATACAAATCATGCATCCTGGACTATGATCAATGGTTTATCAAATATGGCATTCCTCAAGGATCCATTTTAGGACCTCTTCTTTTCTCATTATGCATGTCACCCTGTGGCTCTAGCTTTGATAAAAACAATATTCACTTTTACATAGATGATACTAGCTACCTGACACACTTGACAGCCCAATGAAGAACCACGGCGATACTTAGAAACACTCATCCACAGCTCTATCATGTCTTGTGTAGAAAACACTGCAACTCTGAGTTTCTCAAGTTAACATAAAGATAAAACATCAGTCCTGTTTTAATTCAGTTGACAGTACAATTGAATTGATTCTGAAATACAGGATTTATTTAAATATCATTTATTCATTTTTAAAGCCCTCCGTGAATCAGCTTCACAATATATCACAGATGTCTTTATACCTCTAGGTCTTTGAGGTCCTCCTACAGACAACCTGCTCTTTTCTATTATTACTTTTGTTTTAAACATGCCATGCAAATAAAATAAACTTGATGTGGCTAATCTAAATGTATGCGTGTCTGTCCAATGCACCCACATAGTCTATTGTTGCATCTTGCTAGCAGAGATGTAGCATTTAGCTGATAGGATACCATCTTCTTGTCCAAATATAGTTACGTTTGACTCCAAAAAAGAAGAACTAAATAAGCTACGCACAAGGATTTAAATTGTCACAATCTATGGTGCAAACAAGCAAGCAAACCTGAGAAAATAAAATGTTCACATTTTAAAAGAGGAAGGAAAAGTCTTGTGGAGGTTTTCTAAAATAATTACTAAGTTAAATGAATTACTTTTAAATACATAATACATGTAATTTGATACCAGTCGTAGTTTGTGATATGACTGGTCTTAAAATAGTCTTATGAATTGTGTATTCTGTCTAAAAAGTTATAATTTGTTATTTTTCACTTGCCAAATAAGAATAACATTTTTCTCTATAGAGTTCCTCCTTTTCACCCACTAAAGTGAAACTGGTTGGCAGGCCTCTGAATCAGCAACATCTTTACTATTTTAATTATAGAAATATGAGTCAGACAGTTCTGTCTGACTCTAAATAAAATGTTCAGTCAGACAGAACTACTAATGAAAGACAGTTCTGTCTGACTCTAAAAAAAAACCACCAATTCATTTGTCTAGAATAAATCAACTGAAATGCTGTAAATAACTATCAGAGCAATGAAAGTACAACCTGACAACACGTCGATTCTGTCTCATTCTAACTGATCTCAAGGTTGCTGTAAAAACATGGATGAAAAATGCCTTTAATGCAGTTCAAGTAACTCCTTTGATAGGACATCTTTAAAAGACGAGTCTATCAATAATGCACTATGATTTCAAGAAGTAAATTATATAGCTAAGTCGTTCCTTCCTATAATTAGTGCGAGCACTCATTAAACAGGAACTAGACTTGCTAATAAAAGATTGTGGTAGAAGTGTCATATAAAATCTGACTACATCAACATTAAGAACCAAACCGTCAATTTTACAGAAGTTCAAACTTAATTTTGAAATTCAACTTGTGAAACAGACTGAGAACAACAACAAGAACCTTTGGTGACTAGACTCATTGTTTTCTTTGACCTTACTTTCTGCACTACACTTGAGTCCAGACTACAAGGTACTGTGTCAGTACTGCAGAAACACACTCATGCATTAGAAGGGGTGAGGCTTCCTGTAAATACAGCACATAATAACAGCATATCAACACAGAGGTCGCTTACTTCATCTCACTGTGTCCACACACCTTCTTGGACAAACTAAGGAGTTCTTTGGCATACTTCTCTTCAACTGATGCCCTGAAAGAAACAACCAATTGAGAGTGAGGGCAGCGTAAAAGCATACATGCAAAGATTCGGCCAACAAACAGAGCAGTCAGGCCAACAGACTGTATATGAATTTACATGCAAAACCCATACTAGACATCTCTGAAAGGTAATGCTTAATCACAAATTTACATTTATACATCCCTTAGGCTTCACTATCAGTATTTTTCAGAAGTTATAAATTTACATGTTAAATTATTAACTGATACAAAACAGACAGGACAACATTTACATGTGTGGTGTTATAATTGGAGTCTGTTCTTTCCCTGAAGAGTTTTGAAAGGCACATTTAAGCAATGTTGGAGAAGTAAATGGAAAATAATTAATCAATTCTAATATGCATTATACAATGATAAATATTAAAAAACATACATATAAATATACAACTGAATACAGTTTTACTATACAAATGCATAACCATGCTATAGTGCTGACCGCTTAAAATTTGTTTAATTTGCTAAGCAATGCTAATAGGAGACTTAAAGTAAAATGCAACTCTAACACATCTCAAATATAATTACACAACAACAGATCAAGATATAGTTAACACCATTTACAAAAAAATCATAAAACATGTGACTCAAACAACCTAAACCAGGAAGTTCTCACACTAAGTTTGACCTGAGTCCTTCCTCCACACCAAAGATGGTCTGGTGTGGAGGGCGGGCTGTCGTGGCTGCTCTTTGGTGTCCTGAAGAATTTGTTTTTGCATAATTGAAAGCTGAAAGAATTCGATTGTTGCCGCCGTTTCCCACAAAACACTCTGACCATGTTTCCTTACTCTATTTTTGTTTTGGTAAATCTTCCCACAAATATTTTTTAAACCGCTGCGGTTTAAAAATGCTGAGTCCCAAATTAGGAAACGTCCAGTTGTGTTATGGCATAATATCCTCCTTTTTTCATAGCATTAACCTCACTAGGTCACGTTTCTGACTACACACTGGACTTTTATATGCGTGGGGTGTTTTTGTTTTTTTGCTGTGCGCATGTGTGTGTGGGAGAGCATGGACAGATTAATTATTATAAGAGGAAGAGGAATTAATGATTAGATGTGAACGTTTATACGTCTCTATTATAAAACCTGATGCGTCACATCATTCCAGTGCGCACAATTAACCTTGGAGAATTTTTAGAAAGCAGAATTGTACTACTTTTCTGGTATTTAATCATATAACTGCAGTAGTGCCCTTTGCACAAATTACAAGACGGTAGGACGTGTTTGTGTTTCCACTTTGTTAAGACAACAATGGAAGTCACAATAATCCTCACTAATCGAAAACTCATGCCATAACCTTTCTAAAGTTTCTCAAAAGCTTTTATACTGACTATATAATTCATAATCAAAATATGTATTCATCTGATTTCTTTTAGATTATAGCAACAAAAAATTTCTTTATTCGTTGTATTCCAGTACTGTCCTTAATCTCAAAATCTGTCCTCCTCCACTACACTTGTCATTCTCAGAGTTCATTTTCTTTTCACTCTCTTCATCGTAATTGCATGCCTGCAGCCAAAACATGCACTACATCTATCTATCTTGCAGTCAGTTATACATCGATGGCAACAACTGGCCTGTAAATCTAAAGCTTGAACACAGTTTTGCAGACTTTGGTTAGAGCCAAACATCCCATCAGTTGTCCATTATTACATATAAGGATGACGGCATTACCTGGCTTTCATAAAATCCTCCACCTCCTTGCATGTCCTCTTGCCATCATTGAGATACTGAATGATGGCATCATACCCGACAGTGGAGGTCAGGTCCGAGTTCTGTCAGCAAGATGCACAGACAGTATTACAGCAGACAGTTTTACAGCAAAACACATATCCTAAAAGAAACAGAGATCTGTACCTCTGCTACCTCTTCTCCCACACCCAGGTCTTAACAGCCAGACTGGCTAAACTTGTTTAAACATCCCTACAGACATAAACGAGCACTGTAGCTTCAGAAAGATTGACTTTGAGTTTAATTAATGTTTGGGACTAGGCATCTCTGTAATTTAGTTAAGGTGAGGGCAACAGCTTGTAATCAACTTGCCAGACTTTTTATTGGTTTAAAATACACCATATGAGGCCATATTTAGACAATGCAAAAATCCTGTAGTGAAATTTAACTACACATATTTGCTTATGTTGCGTAGAAGCAAAGTTATTGGTACTCTCAGTATTTCCACTCTAATCTGCTGGATTATGAAGTTTACTCTTCATAATGGAAATGACATTTACACTATTTACACTGCAGAGAGATAAACGTGATCTGATAAAATATCGGTCTGGTTACACATGAATGCTTATCAAAAACCCAGCAGTTCATATCAACTGTTTTTAATAGTTTAGTTTTGATGCTCCTGTTTTCATACTATTTTACAAGCGTTAGATCCCTCAACAGGATTCCCGTTTCTAATAATTAATACAATACAAAAATACAATTTTTTAATTAAACCATCTGAAGCTGAATCAAAAAATAAAATGTTTCTAATTCCAATCACGACTTCATAGAAAGACAAACAAACAAAAAAGACAAGAAAAAAAACTCACCCAGAAGAAATCCTTAAAATGAAGGTTCTTCATCATGTAAATGGAGCAGGCAACAGACAGGTGCTTTATCGCAAACACACACTGACCATGTAAGAGAAAGTGCCGACTGTCAGGCGAGAGCTACACGAAGCCCGTCAAAGTGGCGCACGCGCAGTCACGTGACAACTGGAGCGCCAACAACCTCTTGCGCTGAGCTTGGTTTTGCCGCCATCTGATGGCTGATGGGCGTACTTACAGTATTTACAGGTGGTATACACTGGTCCGATGATAATAATAATAATAATAATAATAATAATAATAATAATAATAATAATAATAATAATGAGAAGAAGAAGAAAATACAACATGATTTAAGTAGTTCATTTGAGGGGGTTGATTCCTAACAACAAATAAAACAAAAGTAGTACACTGTAAAACAACATGAAACCCTAATTTGTAACGTAATCTGTAAATAAAGCTGTTAAATAAACATAATGTAGACAAACAGGAAAACCTTGCAGTACTGTAATACCAGCAGTAGCACAGTAATGGATTAACTGTCCATGAACCTTTCACTGCTAAAGATCAAAAATAGCCCATGTTAATGAACAACCTCTACAGCTTCATGGACAATTCATCATTGTCCCAAGGTGCAGGACTGAACCATCCCTTTAGATCCTTTCTATCGGTGGCTATTACACTGTGTAACTCCTAAATAACCAGAAACCAGATAGGATTCATATTTATGATTTAATTTTATTTCATTGGTTTTATCTGTGTCGTGGTTTTTGTAGCTGGGCTTTATTCTGTTCTTGTGTCTTGTGCACATTAAAGGCACAAGAGTTCTTATGTGTCTACATGTGCATGTGGAGTATAGGACGGGCCATCAGGCAAAAAGGACAAATATCCTCATCGTTTAAAAAGAAAGGAAAAAAGAACTAATTATTTATCATTATTATCTGCCCATCACAAGGTGGCGTATTCACTTTGTTTCGTACAACAGTCAACAACCAAAGGAAGTTCAGTTATTAATTAATTTCATTTAATAAGTTAATCAGTTAGCTGAGTTGGCTTTAGTTTTACTTTTCAAAGGTTGTAAGGGTGCACTGATCATACGTAATTATATTAACTGTAGTGACACACAACTCTCGTTTATCATTTTTTTTTAAAACTACGTTGTACTTCAGGTCACGGACAGCAGAGGGCAACATTTCGCTTTTACACAGCTGCAGTTACTTCTTTTCTTTTTTTTTTTAAATAAATGAACTTTACTGAACAAACAATGAATATACAACATACAAATAGATTAATTATACAAAAGAACAGAACATGAACACACAAAACCAGGGGTAAAAAAAATATTATATGAATACACGCAAAAATTCACATATATGTATCACAGCTGCAGTTACTGTTTACTTTGCACCAAGTCAGAACATACAGGTGGGTGAGCCTCTCCTCTTTCTTTCTGAATACCTCTGAATATGTGACGATAGTAACTGAAGCAGACTTTACTGAAGTGTTTACACAAGTCTCAGTAAACGAGCTATGATGTCCTATTTCTCATAAATTTTAAAACATGCCACTTCAGATTTTCCCCATCACATGCCAGTCAGTATAGTTCGGGTATTTATGTCACTTATTCATACAAGCACTAATGTGACACATGCATGTCTATAATGTTGATCTAGAACAGGAATTAACCATAAATTACACAGACAAAAAAAGGAGGGGGTGTATCTTCACTCAAGTTTCTATATGATTCCAATATAAATTGATGTTTTGGATGTTCTGATTTACCAGCAAATGAATTTCCAGTGTGGGCGCTTATGGAACAGCATTCCAGTAGAACCAGTAGAACCAGTGACACAAAGATTTTTGATTTGTGCCTTGTAACACATTAAAAATCAGGCATGGGCTGCTGTGGGTTAAGGTCCTACATAGATTAAACTTACCTCAGGGTAGGTTTAAACCCAGCTGACCTTAGATGTACTTAGAATCCATTTACATGTTTTTGCTGTCTCACAAACGGACCATACAAATAAAATCAATTTTAATAATAATCTAATAATTCAAAATTTTAAAATAATTTTCATTTTAACCACATGAATACGACAGTTATAATATTATTGCTAATTTATATATATCACAGGGAACAAGAGTGTTTAATATTTGCATATAAATATATGCATACTTTTAGGTAAAGTCACATTTCCTAAGAATTTTTACACTAAATGATCTGAATTTACTTCAACCCAGATGGCATGAACGGCTTATTTAAAGAACAGCTTGACTATTAATGTCACATCTGTGTACGATTCTTTTGTCAGTATTTACACAAACAAAGGTCAAAGCCTGTCAACTCTTTTTTTTTTGTTCACACAAGCTACCTGCTCCCATCACAAATAACACAAGCACCGACTTCAAACCTACCCGTGAAAGCCCCAAAAAGCCAATGTGTTTTCCAATTTATTTATTTATTTCCACCAAAGCAACGTCATTCACACACACCCCAACCATGAAGCGGAACATTAATGGGGTGATTTCCTCTCAGAGATGTTGCACAACAACAAAAACGTTCATACAAAAGGTCACAAGACTGCACAAGAGAGAAACCACGATAAGCCTGTTGATTTACATTCAAAACATATACCTTAAGGACACGGCAATAAAAGGCCAGTATATTTAACAACGCTGTTATCAGCAGCAGCGACACGCCTGCTGTAACAATGTGACCACTGAGCTCTGTGGACAACTAGCAGCATGTGTGAAATGTGCAGTGGTGCCACTTAGAGTTCCCCCATTTAAGTACGTTTACAGTAATAGTAGTAGCACAGTAATTAAAATATAAAGACATTTTCCAGCTAACCTTTAAAATTGCTTTATTGCCATACAAGTATTATATATATAGACATAAAAAATATACATAGAATTATACAACTGTATACAGACTATATTACTATACTAATACATGCCTGTTTCTGCTATAAGCAGTGACATTAAAATGATGTGATGCTTTTAGGTGATTTTAGCCTGTTTTTAGGTAGCATGATGACATTTTAATATACCATGTATAATTCAGCTTTTAATTCACCATAGATATATCATACATAATTTTTCACTCTCTATATGTTTTTTTAATGCAGAAATGTAATTTAAAATGTGCTCTTAATTTAAATTTGCTCTTAATTACATGACCCTTTAAAGGGTGGCCCACCATGTGTTTGGCAGCCACTTGGCTAAACTGCTGACTTATACTTAGCTGAAACTTCATTAGGTGCCTTCAGTGTGGCTTTATTGATTATTTGTGGCATAGAGGCTGGAAGCACGATTAGAAGATTGGTACACTGTGGTCATCAAGACTCAGGCCAGGCAACAGTTTTCGAATATTCTGTTGTCTAATTATAGCAAGCCACTGGGAGTTGAGGCCGAAATTTCCTCTTTTGCTTTAAGCTGAGTGGATATTTTGTCTTTTTCTTACTAAAACTCCAGAGATGGAGGCGTGTGGGGAAATCCAAGTAGATCAACAGTGTCTGAAATTTCTTGGCCAGCCCGTCAGACACCAACCACCACATCACGTTTAAAGTCACTTTAACTTTCTTCCTTATTCTGATACTGGCTTTAACCTTTCACAGGCAATCTTGACATTGTCTGCATGCGTAAATGCAATGAGTCGCTGCCATGTGATTGGTTGGATGAGATATTGATTCGCAGCTGAACAGGTTTAATAAAGAGGCGCTGAATGTATATTAAAACCAGACCGACTACAGTAAACATTGTGGCATAGGTATTAACAGACCCATGATGCCACATACATTAAACATTTATATTGTGGCACTTTCAATAATCTAAATTTCTTAATCTTAAAGTTTAGACTCAGTTCTCAAAAGTAAATACTTTTTCCTTAAATAAAGAAATAATACTGCAACTCTCTAAGCCGTCGGTGGTCAGGTGATACGACTTTCGTACTTCCCATTTCGTACGAAAGGAGAAGGTATGCCCAAACAAGTTCATGGTGCTTGTACTAAGCACAAATGCAAATAGTGCACTTTTAAGGAAGAAGCGCAATGCACATATCTTTGTCTTCCACGTCACCAAGTTTTTCATCACCCTCTAGTGTAAACAGGTCACGTGCCTGCTGTGTGTTACGTGATTAGAGTGGTGTTGGCCTTGTTTGTTTTTGCATTCATTCAGTCACGGAAACTTGCGTGACACCGGTTAATGCAAGGTTTTGATGTAAAAGAAACATTTTCTGCAGCTGGTTATTTTAAATATTCTGTGTTTGTGTTTATGTAATACGTCCAATGATATCTGTCCTGTACATGGTGAAAAGAACACTGCTTCTAAATATCTAATCTTATCGGCCAGGTAGGACACAAAGTGTGGCTGTGAACTGTTGCTGTACAGTCTGTACTGTTTTCTTTATGGTTGGTTTGTGAGCTTTTTGCAGTTAACAAACTGGTCTGATGAAATGTTGCTTCGTGTGACACGGTGGAACTGTTTCAGATGTTGTTTTGCTTTCTATTTCATTTGGTTATGAGCTCATTCTAAGACTTCTAACTTTTTTTTAAACATATGTACGTGTCCATTTCTATTGTCCGTGTTATTCTTAAATGTGACTATCGGGAAAAAAATATATAGGGCAGGATACATATCTTTAGCAAAGTGCAAACATACTAAGTTTTAACCATTTTAACCTTTAACACTACTGATTGTAGACGCTCGTAAACAAAGTAGGAGGAGGAAGTTGACTCGTGACCAACGGGGGATTTCTTTCTGAGCGTGTGTGACGTATATAGCATGTTTAAAAGGCGGTCTGTGCTATCAATAGTTCAAACCTGTTCCTGAACATCAAGTGTCAAAACCGGTAAGAAGCAAAACGATCCCGTGAAGCGCTTCTCGTTTTCGGACTATTATCGTTGAGAAAATGGCCAGCAAAGGTGAATATATAAACAGATCTGATTGAGGAAGTTTTAGTTAAGCCCGATATTTTGCTAACAGATTGCGAGCAATCGACTGATATGATCTAACCGATGTCTTCTTCCCTCAGACAGACCCTCAGGAGCTGCTGCCGCTGTTGAACTCTGCGCACGCGAGCTTCGTAAAGCCGGTGATGAACTCTACTGGAAATACAAACTGCTGGAAATACTTATCAAGCACTACAAGACTGTCGCTAATGTCAAGTGAGACATGATGTGAGAGCTCATCAAGAGGAAGCGTATACTGTAAATCTGACTGGCCGTGAGCCTAACATTAAAGAAGGGTCTCATATATAGACTCATAACTGGTGGCAATATGGTAGCCGTAAGTGGGATGTACATATGTTTGTGGACACATCTTGCTGGAGTCGCTGGATTTGGACTGGCAGTGGACTCAAAAAGGAAGACAGGAGCTCTCCAGAGGAAAACTTGTGGGATGCTGTTGATCCGCTGATACAGATCGGTGACGAATTGGACCGAAGAGGAGCTTCAGAATGGATGATATCTGCTAAAGATGATGATTGTCACATGTATATACACCGTATACTATCTGTGGACATTCATGCATGTTGGCTCTGTTATAGGTTAAGGTGTAACATTTAGACTAACTGACTTGGACCTAAAGGAAATGACACTTGTGAATCTATAAAATCTGTGAATCTACTTAAAATGCATTTTAAAAAAATGTCAGGATAAGTGGAAGTGTGTCATGAATAGTTCATTAAAAGATATACATTCAGTAAAGGTATTACTTGGTCATGTGTAGTATCTGTTTGTATGGTGGGTATGACAGAAAGCAGTTCGTGAATGTAGTTAAGAATACAAACAATGCACATTTTTTATGATCAGAAAATGGTTAAAACTGAATTAGAAGGCTTACTGATGGTGGGTCTGTTATTAAATAGTATAAGCGCTGTGTTTTTAGTTACTTGAGACAGCTGGTGTCAGGTTCTGTAAGAGCAGCTGACGTCAAGCAAACTTATGACTAGATTGAAAAGGGTTTCTAACTCCACATCCAGAGCTATTGTGCCCACAGCAGACATTCTGAATTGTGGTAGCAGGCATGAAAACAACGAGTGTAACACCAACTATCTAATTTCAATGTTAGGCAGCAATCATGTGTCTCTCTGGGAACTGGTTCTGATCTAAGATTTAGGGGGAAAAACAAAACAAATTGGACATGATTATCTGCTTGCCAAGTGCTGCAAACCTAAGTAATCTGGAAACATTAGGCGTTTAAAATCTTTTGGATTCCAAACACGTAGTCGTGGCTCATAAGGCTTTACAGGTGTTGGAGTACATCAGCAGGCAGCTGTCTTCCAGCTGTTCCACAACCCAGCCCAGGTTTAGGTCATAGAGTAATGGATCTTGGCTGTACTTAACTGCAGACATTTTTAAAGAATTCATCCTGCTGGCATTTGTTCCGCCTTCAAATCGGTCTTATAACAATTTATTTACATGTCTAAGAACTAGCTGTATTTATATTTTTAACATTATACAGCTCTGCTTTGCTGCTACCTCATTTTAAACCGAATTCCCACCAACAATGGATTCTGTTCATCTGGACGTAGTGTTTCCAGTGGACCAAGCGTACATCTTTCACCATCTTACATCGCTGCCATTCCCCAACTCTCTGTGGATGGTACTCATAGCTGTTGATCAATGGTGACAACAACTTGCATACTAACGATCATGAAACTGACCTCACAGGCCATTGTTGACTAGTGGTGACAGTTTCGGTCATCATGCAAATGTGCTGTTTGCAAGGCTGGGGAAACCTGCAGTCAGCTGACACTGAGGAAGTCACCTGGATGAGTGAGGAAAACGCTACATCTACCTGAATGTAGAGAATCAACTTTTTGGGGTTTCCTTACCTGGATAATTGAGCATCTAGTAACACTATTAGGAAGGCCGGTGTTCTCCAACTTTGAGAATACGTTTGCTGTGAAATACATCAATCTGACAAAATTCACATACACATTGTCAATATGGTACAAAATGGTGAAATTTCTGTTTAAAGCAGTGGTTCACAAACTTCTTCTGGCCTCAAAGAAAGTTGATTACCCACTTATTAAAAAATTATATTTATTGTTAAAAATACAAATATAAAATGCATCCAAGTTTCAGTGTCAGGGAACTCTGTGTGTGTGTGTGTTACTTTCCCCCCAATAAAACGATTCACCTTAGTTTCATTTCATGTTTTCACCTGCACATCCCAGAAATAATTTACTTCCTGATAAGAGTTAGGCAAGAAGCCACTCCCATGTTTGTAATGGAAACTGTGTAGCTGAAGCGAAGAGTTCACAAAGAATGATTTGGTAACATGATATCCCTGTAATCATTGCAACTGGAAGTTGCAAAAGAAGTTTAGTCTGATGGGAAATGCTGTCGCATCATATTTCTTGGTTGGGATCACTAAAAAACCCCAAACTGTCCCACAAAGGTAACAAATTGGTTCATGTTACTTAATGAATTTCAGAGACTGATGTGTAGGCTTTTAAGTTAAAGAAGAAAGAAACTGATCAACTTTCTGCCATAAATATAATTTCTACAACCTATTATCAATTATTTGTTACCTACTGATTATTAGAAGCACGCTTCTACCACTGAAAACAAGTACCAACATTTTCTTTCCCTTTGATTACTGAACAAGTCTTGCAAAGGTTTATATTCACTGAAGAGATTCATCTACCAACTAGTATTAGAAGAATGGGAATCAGACGATCTACCTAAGGGATCAAAACCTTGATAAGAGCAAGCCCGTTTTTAACCATAAATTCTGAAAGAAAAACCGCAGCAAAACATTATAAATTCAGGCACTTAAAGGATCCTTAGTTTATTTTTTTTGTGGTAATACAAAAAGCATACAGAATTATAGAGGATAGGAGAGATCCCTTTCACTGAATTCAATTAGACCGTACACATAAAATGATTAATAATTACATACAAGCCGTTTTCTCTGTAGCTACATCCACAAACATCCCAGCCCTCCACCGATAACAAGCATGGTCTTGTTGCTGTAAACGTGTCTCAACAGTTCTTCATACCCACTGGTACTGTGCAGGTAGAAAAAAGGCAAAAATAAAACAGGCGATGTAACTTCATACACAGACCACATTGATCAGACGGTGTTTTTATAATCATAATTTTACAATGAAACAAGTTTTTCCCAGACCAAAGCGTGTTTGGAGTTCATTTCCTCTCCATTAGACGTTGTTAAGATGTTTCAGTCATAAACAGGGATTTACCAAGACCCCATGTAACCTCCGCCATCATTTCCATGTATCAAACCATACAACATGCCCACAGGGGCTGATTAAACAGAACAAAAAGAGCATGTAATCATGAAATGACAAATAAGCTGAGATACATGGAAAGTCAAGACTTTCCATAACTGCACAACACATTTTCTCACTTACCTCTAAAAGTAACAACTGGAATAAATCACATGATCATATCAGGACGATTTCTTCAGAGGAAATGCAAACAGGTTATGCTTGTCGATTAGTCATGTGTGGAAACTCCTACACAAGACTTGCCTCTGACTTTCTGTTTTGTTTTTGGGTTGGTTTTTTTTATACTAACTACGATGACAAAAGGAAATTCAACTAATATTTTTTGTCAATTTTCAGGGAAATGAAAATATTGTTAAACCTAAATAGCACTTCTATGTCTACATACCACTAGTTTTAAGTGAGAAAATATGTTTTTGTAGTAACTAAAATAGCTAACCTGCTTGGCTAACAATTCCTTAATATGTATAAGTAAACACTAATGATCACAGTAAGTGTCACGGAGGGTTTTTTTTTAAATATCCAAATTCGATCACTACTCTTCCTCCCCCCCCCCCCCCTGCGTCTTTACATCTTGATTCACATTTAGAAATATAAGTAGCAGGAGCATTTTTTTAATCACCAAAGGAATTATTTATTTTTTTTGTTTTTTTTTTTTTTAAATTTTTTATATTTATAGAGCTGGATTTAGATTTTTTGTTGTCGTTTTTTTCTCCTTTACCATAGTTTCTAAAGTTTATAATGATCAAATCCCTTTGTCACAAGTGGGTTACACAACCCGAGAAGACACCTATAAATACTAACCTACCTGCAGGGCTAGCAGCTGTGCAAAATAGTTAATTAATGGCAGGCTACTCCAAGCATCGATCAGCAACATAAACAGAAACGGAAGACTAGCTGCGTTCTCTACACACAGAATGGACCCTTGAAAAACCAGCAAACTAATGAGAGCTTTGTTAGATTGCACATTTTAAATCTCTGTAAGGGCCGAATGATCTCACACTTACTGGTGAAGGAACTGAACTTGTGTTTAGCCCCTCTTTCCCCCTCAAGAGGCATTGAGGGGAAAGGAGGAAAGAAAAATTAAAGCAAGGACAAAATGAATCTGACACAGTCAGGTAGTCTGTAATAATGGGAACCCAGAGATGTGTTCTTAACTCAAGTGGAAACGAACAGGTGGAAGCGGGAGACCTGCGAGAGCAGAAAGAGCGTTGCTCATCCTTTGTCCTCGCGTTAGCATGTGGCAGGGTATGGAGATCTTGAAGTGATGAAGAGATGACGTTTCCTCTGCGCTGAAGGGAAACTTGGCCCCAGTCAATATCTTCATATTCACCATGACTACTGTTGCCAGCTACTGCGCTCTCCGATGTCATCTAACGAATAGAAACCCACCTGTATGTAGTGTTGATGTTTGTATAAGTATATCCTTTGCAGTGGCAGATGATGTACCTCACTTGTGTGAAAGCAGCCAGTCGTTTTCCATTTTAGAGAGTCATCTAGCCCGTCCCACTGTTAGCTTGGTGAAGCCCACCACCGATCAAGACTGTGTGTTAATATGGACTACCACCAAAATATCATCCAGAAGAGATGTCTAAACAAGCTCCCCAACCAAAACAGATTGTCTCATTAGAGTGAAGTCTGTCTCATTAAGTCCTTCAACCAATTAAATAATACAGACCACCTTTCAGTCCAACCAATCAGGTGCTTTCATTTAGTAAAGGCGGCCACCACGGCCCACATTAGTTCATTGACATTGGGCTTAGCGCTCTCTTTCTCGGGCTCCAGCTCTAGCAGAGTGTGAACCCTCTTCATGGCGAGGTCGTACTGTTCGTCTTGGAGCGGGGCGAAGGCATTCTCAAGAACATCGGACGAGTGAGCCAGCAGAATCAGGGCCAGAACCCGCTTGTCCATGCGGTGGGGATCGTTGACCCACTTCTCCAAAACAGAGTCCTGGACCTTCTTGACAAGGCGCTGCAGGTAGTAACAGTAAATATTATAGAGTTTTATAGTTAGAATGAATGTGAATTAGATTAAATTAGATCATTACACTATTCAGGCTCTAACTCGGAATCCGTACCACACCATACCTTTATTATAAAGCGCTTTAACATAAAACCAGAGTTCACACAGTTCTGCACATATACCGTAATTGTCGGGCTATAAGCCGCTACTTTTTGCACAAGCTTTGAACCCTGCGGCTTTTAGTCAGGTGCGGCTTTTCTATGGATTGTCCATGATTTTTGTCATATCGTAAGACGATTTGTTTTGTTTGTTCCGCTGCTGTACGGCACTACGTTGCCTGGCGGAAGGGCATGTGATCAGACACACAGTATCGGGGTTCAAGAGTGGTATGTTGGTCACATGTCCATCCGGCAGGCAACATAGTGCCGCACAAGTAGTGCGAAAAACAAACTTCAAAGTAGCGCTACGCATTCAGCGGGAGGCGTAGATGATGAGCGCCGATAAACTTGCAAAAAGCAAGTTATGCTCAACTCCACCGGTGGAATCTGAAAGCGTGGAAAAGTGTGAAAACATCCACGATCACCAACGGATTTCGAAGGGCTGGACTGCTGCATGATGGAGAGGAGGACACCGCCACGGCCCTTCTGAGGGTGTTTGACTCCGACACTGACAACGAGGATTTGTTTGGTTGTGTGACAACGAAGGAAAGAAGCTGAGAGTGGATGACGTAGCCATCCTGAGCCTGTTCGTATACGACACTGGAGAAGAGGACTTTGGTGGTTTTATTGCGCAGGAAGATGGTGGTGAATGACTGACTTTTCATCTTGTTAAAGCCGTGTCACTGCACCTGAGCCTAAAATGTAGTCCGAATCTATTTTTCTGGTGTGCTGTAGGTTATTGTTATGTACTACATTTGTTACTCATTTATGAAGCACAGTACATGTTTGGTACTTGTAATTACCGCTACTTGTGCATATACCTAAAAAGTTATGCAAATATGTACCCATAACCTGTTTTTCAAAATATTAATAAAAGGGGTGTGTCTCCAAAAAGCCATCTCTTTCCTGACAATTCCCTTTGTGCATATTCTCTTACATATGATAAGTCAACATTGAAACACCTGCGGCTTTTAGTCAGGTGCGGCTAATGTATGTACAAAACAGGATTTTCCCCTGATTTTAGCTTGTGCGGCTAATATTCAGGTGCGCTTTGTAGTCTGGGAAATACGGTACAAATATCATAAACAACAAAATAAATAATTAAATAACTAAAATAAAAACATTTTTTTAAAAAGTCACATTTGTAGCTTCGTGCTTAGCAAGACTTTAACCCCTTCAGCAGTCAGACAGGAAGTTTGCTTTAGCCTCTCGAGGCCGGAAACTAAACAGTTGGTTTTTTGCATAGAAGGTTATCTTACAGCTAACTAATAAGCATACACGGCTGCCAGACTTCTTGTCCTCCTATAGCTGCTTGTTTTAATGCTAGACCAGAATCAAGGTTGTTAACTATACAACCATGAAGTGAAAATGATTTGCCATCCAGCAAAAATATGAGAGAATATATAAGAGGGGAATATTACCCCTTTTGCACTGATACTTGTGCAGTTTGTCAACTCTACTTTAACTGAATCCAGTGAAGAAAAAAAAGTGCAAATATAGGTCAAACCTCTATCAAATGAAGTTGAGGGCGTGACTAACATGCTCCTAAATAGCTGACAGTTCCTGCACGCAAACTAAAAAACACAAACCTCCCCCACTAATGATATGCAATGATGCTTGAATCAAAATTTTGATCATGATTGCAGAACAAAGTGAACATTTGCATACCTGTTTAATGGTACTGTTGGTAAGCGGATGTGTAGTCATATCAAAAAGCAAGAAGTTCTGCTTCTCTGTGGTGAGGACACCTTTCTCCACCAGGTTTTTGGCCAGACGTTCTCTGACATTTCGCAGCTGATAGTGCAGCTTGAGCGGATTCCAGGTCTCGCCTACGTGACAACATTGAGATCGGCTTTCAGACGCAACAAAATAAATGACGTGCATGCCGAGGTCATTTTCCCCCTTTAAGGTTCTTAGCTGAGAACAGGAGCCAAAAATGCTTCCTGTGTTGCTATTATAAAGGATGCACCCATTGTTATATTTTGTTACATTTTGCAGACTGTGACAGTGCACAAAATGTAAATGTATTTTAATTAAAAATAAATGTTTAAAGTGTAATAAATCTTCATCATTACACGGTCTTTTGATATTTATCCATCTTGGAAAAGTTTTGGGACTACAGATAACTGCTAGCTACTGCCATTGGTGAATGTCATCTCACACAACGAACATCAAGACTGACATCTACTGACAGATTGGTGCATCCCTAATTATCTACTGTATTTCCAACAATTGCCACTTGGGGCACTACAAGGTGTTTTTAAAACAATTTTAAAAATCAATTAATCCTGCTACTGACAAATCTGACATTACATTGCACATAAGCAAGCAGTACTCCTCCACCCCAACATTTTAGACACCTATGTGACCGAAAAGGTGAAACAATAAGCAGATCACCACTAGGTTTGGCTAACAAATACAGCAGTGCTTATCTCACCACTCAGTAGCTCTATCCAGCTCTGGACATTCTCTGGAGGCTGAGTTTCTTTAATGTGTTTCAAGGCCTCATCCAGCAGCACGTCTCCTGTTGGAGCATCTGACTTGCAGATCACCTTGCCAGAGAAAGGTAAACATTTTAATAATGATGGCTGCTGTCTGTGGAATTGTGATGTAGACACATCCTGTGTGAGGAAGAATTACATAGATAACTAGGTGTAAATCTCCCGACAAAAAATGCTTCCTTCTTCGTCAGAAGAAAAGCAAACAGTGTCAAGTGTCCACTACGTCAAAGCATTTAACCGGACAAACTGGTCCTTTCCCCCCTACACACACGCACAAACATCTGATCGCAATATAATAGTTCTCACCTTTCTTGCCAGCAGGCTTTTCCTTCGCACACCGGACGCCTCCAGCTGTAACCTCCCTCTGAGAGCCAGCTCTACAAGCATACAGCCTCGAAGGCCGGAAGAAATACAGTCGTTCCAGAAAGACGTGTAGCCCTGGGTGGAGAAAAAAAAAACACTCGCTAACTTAGCTGACGTGTTGGAAGGAGCTGAAGCAAAGCGAGATGAAAAGGAAAGCGGTGACTCGCTGGCGAGTTGTCAAGTGAACGCTTGGAGAAACCCGAGCTAAGAAGCTCAACAAACCGGATAATTGTTTTCACTCTCCACCACCCCCCATTTTTTTCTGTAACCTTACGAGCCAACAACAAAACGCAGCGCAAAACATTTCGATGCGCTTAAATACAAGCTACATGACATCTGCTAGCAAGCTTAGCAACGACACACTGTGAATCGATACACTCCCAGATGTGCTACATGAACACAGCATTCCGGGAAACTTTTAACTAGCGCTTTAATAAACCAGAGTTAGCTTTGTTGACAACCACGACTGGTGACGCACAGTAAACTCTAACATTAGCTAATGTCAAGTGTAGCGACTAAGTTACTAGCCAGCCTGCTAAGCTGGACTGCAAAACAGGGCTCACCTCTCGGTCCTTGAGGCCCAAGAGCAACACTTCCTCCATTAGCGTCAGTCTGGTCTCCTTTGAGTCCCCTTTGTCGTCGTCTTCCTCCTCCCCGCGGCGCACTTCGTCCTCCTCACCGCCGGACTCCTTCTCCTTCTCGGCGGCGGCGCTGCGAATGGCCTCAGTCCGCCGCTGGACGAGGCCCGATGTTCTCTGCGTGAGAGTAGTCATAGCTGATGCCGAAAAACGATAAAATCCGAAGAAAGGCGCCGACGTCGACCAGCAAGAGAGCCACGCAGCATGTAACCTGAAGGTTAAAGGTGAAAATCGGAAAGCGGTGGACCGATCGAGCGAAGCCGACGGCTAACGTTCAGCTGAGCTCGAGATTCCTGCAGACTCTGCCCACTTCCGGATCCAACATGGTGGCAGGTGACGTAAAAACGTGGCCCGGGGTGATCCGCGGACGCCTCCGGCCTCGTGCATTCAACAGAGCGCAGCGGGAAATATGTGCAACATAACCTCTGAGCTGCCCCATAAACTGATTACATTTAACGACAAAGGCTATGAATTATTCAGAGGAAATCCTGTTTTATAGAGCCCTAATTTAAACAAAAACAATGGATGTTGAGTAAAGCGTTTTAGGAAGAAACTCAAAATACTTTAAAGATGCAAACAATTAGATACAAATTTAAAAATGGCTGTCTTAATTATTACATTATTTAATCTCTGTAATGACGAGTAAAGGAAACCAAATAACACATCATAAAGGCGGGCTCTGTCTAGGAAAAAAATGTAAAAATAGCCAGAGCTGGTCATCTATGAACTTTTACTGTATGAAGAATTAGCCTAGTTCTATATTAGTGTTGTTGGTGGGGTTTAAAAATAAATAAATAAATAATGATATAAAAATTGGCATTTACGATCTATTCTCTTGTTATATACACTGGATTATTGCGCATTCAATAGATCACTTAAAAAAAATTCTGACCTGGGAACAATTATATATGCTTAAATTAAAGTTCTATTGTATATACTTAATTAATTCATCTATTTCTTTACTTATTACCACAGCTGAGGTGCTTTGATGAGTTAAATTATTTAAATATTTGATTAAGCATTGCTGGTAACTGCAGCTTTTAATTGTAGCAAGACCCAAGCTAATTTTTAAACTGTAATATGCAACATGTATTGCAATTTGCACTACACATTAGTATTATATTTAGGAAAAAAAAATGCAAACTATACATTGGAGAGTTTACTTAGCTCAAACGCTATATGATTTAATATAGATTCTCAACACAAGGTGGCAGGCTATGCGTAGGAAACATGACCAGAATGATTATGTCCTCCCCCTGCTGACCTCAACTTCTCTGTGTATGATGATGAACACTGATTGTTTTTCTTTCACATGAAAACGCACTGATACTAAATTTAGACTATGTGCATGATAAAAAAAATACTATAAACTAGGTTATTATTATTCTGTTTACAAGTTATTTCCTATTTTCTTACCTATGTTGGCATCTTTAAGCATGAGGGTGCTGACTGCTGCCTTTAGCAGCTTTATGTTGGTTATTATTGTTGTTACTCATCACTGGGAGAGATGCATCTTGGATTATAACCTTGCTCCACTCCCATTTACTGCACATCACTGCCCTCGGTGATGTAAGAGCTGGACTATCATCTTCTTAATGGCATGTGTTGTGCCATATAGTGGAAAAGTTACATATGGAACTAATAATATAAATGAGCTCACATGCCCAAAACGTAAATAGAATGCACTTTATTCATGCTAGTTACACGTGTGACTTCCCAGCTATGAGGTCAAGAAGACATTATACAAATGACAACAAACAGACATATCTACTAGTCTAACTCCATTAAATAAAAGCACACCTTTTATGTACTCTTGTATATTTTTCTACCTCCAGAATCAATTAATTGTAGAAAAAAAATGAGTTGGAGGACTTTTTATATGGAAACACAAAAAGCATTAAAAAAGTCAAAAATCTATAGTGAAGTTTTATACTGTAATGTTAATGCAACTAAATTCACCTTCAGTAGCAATAACCTGAACTTACTCACATCACTGTGGAGGAATTCTGGCTCACTTTTCTTTACAACCTTGCTTCAGTTCATTGATGTTTGTGATCATTGGTTTATGCACAGTTCTTTAAGATCCCACCACAACAGTTCAGTCAGGCTGAGGTCTGAGCATTGACTGAACCGTTGCAACATCTTGATATGGTTTTTTCCAACCTTTTTGGTTGTACATTCGATCCTTGGGATCATTGTCCTGTTGCATGACCCAGTTTCAGCCAAGCTTTAGAAGCCCTCATATTTGACTCTAGAATGCATTGGTATACAGTGGAGTTCATGGTTGACTCAATGACTGCAAGAGCTCAGGTCCTCTAGATGCAAAACAACCCCAAATCATCACCACCAAACCACAGTGCTTGATGAGTTGTTCATGCTGATAGGCTGTGTTTTGTTTTGACCAAACCTGATGCTGTACGTTATGAGCAAACATCTCCATTTTGGTCCAATCTGTCGAAAGGATGTTGTTCAGAAGAAGCCTTTACGCCTAAGCTGTGCTGTCAGGTTCTTTTTAGAGAGGCTTTTTCCTGGCAACCCCTGCACATAATCCATGCTTGTCTTTTTCTTTTTACATTGTCACAACCGGTAGCATTTAACATGCCAACTGAGGCCCGCAGAAACTGAGATGTAGCTCTTGGGTTTTTTTTGTTTTTTTTTACAGCGTTTCTTAGCATTGTATGGTCTGATCTTGGGGGGAATTTTGCAGGGAAATAAACTACTGCAATAATTGATGAACTGTGTTAACACATACCTGAATGCCACAGCATACATTCATTCATGACTGGTACTTACATGATACTTATCTAATGATGATCAATTAATCATCAGTGATCAATTAATCAGGTTCACACTAAGTATACAACTAAGTGTATACTTAGTTTTTCACTGGACTTGTTACAGTCCAATGAAAACTTGCTTTATATGTTGGGAAAAGGTTTTAATTACTTTCCTTAAAATCCCCTTTTTCAGTTAAAAGGCTTTATAAACTGTTTGTACAAGTGCATATTAAGTTAAAAAAATACCTTTATATACTTTGTTGTTCAAAAAGGGTAATTTTGTATTTTAAAAAAGTAGCTTTAGAAGATAGACAAAACATGACTGAAAACATCATTCAAGTTCCTGAAAACAGGAAAGGTGTAAATATTTTTATAAAATTGATTGGGCCTGATTGGGTTAAGATGAGGTCATTTAAAAAACATTCTTGAAAAGGCTCCCTTAGCTCTTATTTCATTAAGCGCCGTGATTATTATCAGAAAGAGTTCCTGAAAGGTAATGAGGAAAGCAAGCAATTCACTCTCTGGGCTGCATGTCTCATTAGGTTAGACGATTTATTCAGCCCACGTTGCGTCAAATTCTGGATAGCTCATCTACAATCAGTGACACCCAAGGTTATCAAGAAGTGGTTTGTAAATACAGTACTTGTGAATCACATTCAGCAACAACAACAGGAGACGAAGAATACAATTATCAGCTGTGGATTACTGTGAGGAAATGAGTCCACTGAGGAAACAACACTGATTCACGGAAGTTGAACCAAACATATAGAAAAAACACATATTAATTAAAATAAGTAATAGAAGCAATATAAAACAAATTCCTAAAAAAAAAAAAGGAGTCTGTGGTAGAGATAAAACGTGGTGTACATTTTTAAAGAATAATTTGGAAATGGAAACACTCAAATATAAAAATGATTAATACACTACTGAGTATTGGAAATAATAAAGGAACTGCTTGACTTGTGGATAGGAAGAGCTGGGCATCTAACATAAGCTACTTTTACATCTAAGAAAAGCAAAAATGAATCAATTCTGACCATTAAAAAGTGACATGAAAAAGCTGCTTCAGTAAAAGAACTAAAAAAGAAGTGTTTGAGAGTAAAATGAAAGTCAGGTTCAGGTGTATACGCACTCACACCTGTTCAGCTATTCATCAAGACAAATAGGGCAAATATTGAAACAGCCAATCACATTGCAGAAGCTAAATACATTTAGAAATTTAGACATTTTAAGTTACTCTGAATGTGGTATGGTTGTTAGTACCAGATTGGCTGGTCTGAGTATTTCAGAAGCTGATGATCTGCTGGGATTTCCCCACAAAACCAAGTCTAGATTTTACAACCAAGAACTTCTCTGGTCAAAAATGTCTTGTTGATGCCAGAGATTAGAGGAGAATGGCCAATGCTACAGTTCACACAAGCTAACCACAATTCGACAACAGAAGATTGGAAAAATGTCGACTGGTCTGACAAGTCTCGACTTATGCTGCAACATTTTGTGGTAACGTGAGAATTTTGGGCAAACAACATGACAACATGGATCTGACAGCAAAAGCAAACCTAAACCCAGTAGGTGAGGTGTAACCAGTGAGGTGTAACCAGTAGTGTGTCAGGTAGTGTGTAGGTTCCTCTATTTTTAATGCTCTGCTGAGCCGTGCAGTGCGAGATTTCTGTTTTAAAGTAAGCCAAAACATTTGTTTTGTTGTTGTGGTATGAATGTGACATGGATATATCAGCTGTGAACCTAGATAGCAGGATGTTAAAGGTAAACCCCCCTAGCAAATCTTGCTAACATGTGCAAGCTAACCTTTGCATTTTTACATTTTTATTTTAGAGTGTTGGGTTTTTGTTTTTTTTTGTTTTTTTTACATTGTTAGCCTTTATTAATGTTTATTTATATCATTTATCTTCATTTATCTCATCGAAGCAATTCAACCTCTTTTTAAGAAAGTATTAAAAGAAATGAGTGAAACGGGTGCAGCTTACATTAACTGATAAAAATTCAGGTTTTACGTTTGTTTACCTCCAACGTTTGAGTCCCATTTCTGTTTTTTAAATAAATATATTTTGAATGAAGGAAGATTATAGGCCACCGTGATGAATTAATTTGAGTATTAAGAATTGTACATTAGCGATAGCAGTGAAGGAAGTCAGATCTCTCACTGTAAAAGTGCCAGGCAATGTAAATATACTGTAATATATTATATAAATATAAATATACTGCTGTACAGTTTTTGTCAAATGAATACTAGAACATTCTTCTCTGAACTACAATGTAGTGGAGGAGAAATATAACAAAATGAAAATATACAGGCACAATCACCCAAAATACTTCAGTGGAGTGCGTAAGCTCTGTGTTTGCATCATCCAACCTGAATAAAACATCTCTGCTTTGTTCACATTTTATTGTGTCTGCTAAGAGAATCATAACATGTCAGAATCAGCCTGCAAGTAACAAACTCGGCCCCCTTTCGTGACGCTGAAGTCTTAAGTATGGCCCTAAATTAGATTTAGCAGATGGTTGGAAATATGCTCTGTGTAAACAACCATCACGGCCGAGATAGTTGTCAGATACTCTGACCATCTTAGTAGCATATTTGCACACAGTCCAAGACATGATAAACATCTAGCATTAGGTCTGGAAAAAGTCTGAAGTAGAACATATCTTCATGTTCGAGTCTGTGAACAGGTGTTGCTATTGAAAGCTACACATAAATCCACCAGTAGCACAAACACATGTTAAAAGACTCTAACAGAACGTAATCTGATAGAAAAGACGGCTCTAATGGAAAATATTCTGGTCCTACATGACGATAAAGACAAGAAGCTAGCAGAGGTTAGAGGTGTATCTGTCAGGGAGAAAAAGCAGCATTTTTTTACATATGTTAACATTAAACTTGACATAAATTTTTCTTGACATATCAGCTCATTGCTCGCTGCCCCACTGACACTGTTAATAAACCCCTGACTCTCGGTGAAGCCCACCAGAGATCGACGGTTTCAAATGGCCCAAATGAAACATCTGTATTTTTCACTTTGTACATTTGTGCTCCCTGATCATGGAGTTCTGGCTCTGACAAGAAGCCTAAATCACTCCCAAAAGCGTTCAAGGAAGCCCATATTGGAGCCATTTCCTGTCTCTGGAGTGGGCACATGGGTGACCCTTAGTGACCCTCATTCCCCAATATAAATGCGCATGAGCGCTCTCACATATACACACGAGTGCACTCTTTAACGACAGCACCCCCACAGACTGTAGCAGTGTAGTAAGCAATTCATATAATATCTCAGTTGCCTGTTGTAATAAATACATCTCACTGGAGAGCAGTGCCAGAGAAAATATAATTACATTTAATGGCTTGTGATATGCTGAACCCAGCCTGAGAGTGGCTTGAGATAAAACAGAGTCACAATTTTGGGATCTGGTGCGAATGGCTTGAAAATGAAGCTTCTATCATTTTTCTCACAGTTTGTTTCCATAAAAAAGAAACCAGATCAGACAAGAAGGCCACACCGTATGGAAATAAATGGAGGGTAAAAGGTCAAATACCAAATTTCTTGCTAATTCTTCCCCTTTTGGGGGGAGGGGGGGGGGGGGGAGTCTGCTGTGAACTTGAACAGCGGGTGAAACAGAAGCTCGCTGCAAATCATTGCAATTGCAATGGCAGCACATCCCTAGCTCGGAGGCTAAGGTGAGTGAAATAAGGCTAAAGAAAACAAAAAAGAAATAATGAGATGAAAGAATAATGAGGCGAGCGAAAGAAAGCAGCAAAAACGATGTCAGTTTCAACATCTGCTCCATATCCGCACAATTACAGGAAGCGCTACGCTTTTGCCCCATTCACAGTGACACGAATAATAAACATAACAATGAGGTAATCCATCTACAACTTATTATGCAGTTGACCAAAGAGCAACTCCACTCCAGTACAGAGGCTTGAATGCATGTACTGAAAGCCTGTGTTATCACATCCACTCAGTTGAATCAAGTCATTTGTTGCAGGATCAGCCAGATACAGAAAACGTAGCAGTGGAAGGAAGAAACTACAGAAATGATAGCATCTATTTTTAAAATCACGCAAAAACAAGTGTTTAAGGCGAAAGTGAGAAACCTGCAGAGGAGGATTATTCAGATCTGAAGCTTTATGGACAATAAGCTCATTGTTTACCCTCAAAGTCCACAAATTTACTGTTTTAGTTCACTTTCTCATCTCTCAGGTAGTTTCTGTATTTAGATCCTGTTTCTGCACTGAGCTGCAGACAGACACATGTGAAGGCGCTTGTTAATTTTTCATTAGCTGAATTAGACAAAAGCTAGAGTTAAGAGATACTTGTAAAACTACTACGCCAGATCAAGAAGAAAAATCTTGGTGCATCTTACTGGTTGCTAATTTACATTTTCTAGTTGTAAAAAAAAAGTCCTTGTGGATTACAGCTGAAAGTGTTCTTTTTCTATTTAACCTCCATATTTTTGTGATCCTCCCTTTCCTCTGCTCGCCCTGCTGGATTTCTGCAGGAAGTCTTTAACAATAGGACCCCTCCAGAGATTCTGAAGCCCAGCTGTAAGGAGCTCCACACAAATACACACAGTGACGAGGCACACGTGACTACCTTTTTGTTTGCACGTACACACACATTAACACACACAGAGTAACTCACGACCACTCATTTAGTTGAACATTAAATAGGAGCTCCTGCTGTTTGTGTGACGAAACAGCAGACTTTGACAGTACACTCACACGACTCACTCTGCCACCTAATTAGCAGGAACAGCTGATGAATCAGCAACACAGCTGACCTCATGCTTGACACTCAGTTTATTTACTCTGCAGATGTGGGGTTAAGTAAAATGGTAAATGGCCTGTATCTGTATAGCGCTTTACTAGTCCCTAAGGACCCCAAAGCGCTTCACACACTCAGTCATCCACCCATTCACACACAGGTGATGGCAAGCCACAGCCACCCTGGGGTGCACTGACAGAGGCGAGGCTGCCGAACACTGGCGCCACTGGGCCCTCTGACCACCACCAGTAGGCAACGGGTGAAGTGTCTTGCCCAAGGACACAAGAACTGAGACTGTCCAGGGACTGCCGGGGCTCGAACCGGCAACCTTCCGATTGCAAGGCGAACTTCCCAACTCTTGAGCCACGATCGATTGAGCCAGTAGTGGGTCAAGGTTGCCTCACCCAGTGGCAGAAAGTAAATATGAATGGCAGTTTCAGTCTTAAAGGAATTATCCTTTCCTTATCCTTATCCTTATTTGAGCATTTCCGCTTTGTATCACTTAGATCGTCCTGTACTTGACTACATTTTAGAGGGACTATAGTCAGTTATGTTTATTTTCACAGCTCTAAATTGCTTTTAAGGTTAAGATTTTACATGTTTTACATACAGTGCTGTGTAGTCTTGAGGCAGGCTTCAGTTCTTCATATTTTCCTAGAAAATGAAAAATAGGTGCTGCAATTTACTGAAACATTTGCAGATAGACATGGAAGTATAGTGTATAAGGCAAAATCAAAGTTTGTTCTATACTAACAAGCTTATTGAATAAAGGTGGTCATGCTAAAACAAGCATATTATAGCATGACCACCTTTATTCTTCAGCACAGCATGAGCTCTCTTTGGCAAGCTTTTGTGTAATTTCTCTAAGTAGTCTTCAGGAATAGTTCTCCAAGATTCTTGAAGGACATTCAAAGCTCTTTAAATATTGGCTGATTTTTTTCCAATGCTGAGGTCCAGGCTCTGGTCAGGCCAGTCAATGACTGACAGTGTTCCACTGTGTGTTTTTCACACAGTGAAAGCATACCTGGCTTGCGATCATTGTCACGCTGAAAAATTGAAAGCTATTGCCAACTAGATGCTTTCCTGATGGTTTATTGGGTAGACCAAAATGTGAGGGTACTTTTCATAATTTTTTTAAATTTCATAATTACGTCAGTGTTGACAAGACCAGCAAATCCGACTGTATTTTAATGTGTTACACCAATTTTGATGAGATCCTCAACACCACAAGCTGAAATGCAGCCCCAAACTATGACACAGTCTCCACCTTGTTTTACAGATGCCTGTAGAAACTCACTCCTCCATATATACTGAACCAATAATTTCAAATGCGCACTTTGACAGATCAACAAATCTGGATGTAGCGTTTTCACTGGGAGAAACGTTTCATCACCCATCCAAGTGACTTGTTCAGTCTAAGCTGACTGCAGGTTTTCCCAACCTTATAAACAGTACCTTTGCACAATAACTGAAACTAGCCCACTGAATGAACAATGGGCTGTGAGGCCAGTTCCTTGACCATTAATATGCAAATTGTCATGACCATTGATCAACAACCACTGATCAGAGTACCATTTTCCACGCTTCTCCCACTGAAAACACTACATCCAGATGAACAGAATCAACCTTTTGGGATTTACTTACCTGGATGATTGAGCGTGCATCATGACAATTATGTGTTGCTTTGAAAGGCTGCTAGCGACAGAGCGCCTAAAGATATGTAAGACTGGTCGTTTGCTAAGCTGCCTGTTATGTTTAGACACTACACTGGTTCATCCCATGTGTTCTTTTTGCGCGCTTGAATGATTCATAGGCCCATTTCAGTTGATTAATAAATTTAAAAAAAATCATTCCTCTAAAAATTGTTATGTAGAACTTAACTTTTGATGTTTTTCCTGGAAGACATCACAGAATGTGGAAAACGAAAATGAAATGAAATACCGCTTTACTTTTTGTACTGATGAGTACAACCTAAATGTGTCTAAAGAGTTTCAAATATGCTAGTTGACTGACGTTTCAGCCAGTACCAGCTGATAATCCTGACCAGATGACTCCTCATGCAGTTTTCTAGTTGTGGTCAGAGGCCAACCCCCAAAACATGAGATTTGTGGACGAAAAAGCCAAGCAAAAGTGAACATGATGAGGCGGCGTGGAGACCTTATGATCTTAATCATCATCTGGTTGCACAGTGGGAGGCTGAGTGTAGCAGGGTCAAACACATGAGCATGCCTGCCACACACACACACACACACACACACACACACACACACACACACACACACACACACACACACACACACACACACTCGATTCCCTCCGGGCGCCCAGATTAAACCTGAGAAGATGTGGCTCCCTCAGGCCATGAACTGAAGCATTTGCACTCTTCTCAGCCTCTAAATCAATGTCCACCACAGGAAGCCTGTCAACATGACCAGAGCTGAATCTGTCAAAGTTAAACTTTTTCGTTGTTATGACACGAGAATTCACAAACAAAAAGTTCAACTACCGGTAAAGTTAAATCCAAACGGCTAAGACGACGACTCTTGTCACTTACGGTTGAGCTCTTGCTCAGAGAGCAACAGAACATCTGTTTACTGTTTTTCTGTGTTTTACTTGTACTTATGATGTCATGTTCCTAATGAGGGTGTGTTACGAATATTTTGCTGACAGAGCATTGAAATCTCTGACTCTAGCTGGAGAGCCTCTGGTTTTCATTGAGAGCAATGCAGTCACAGTGAGGAGCATGAGGTGCAGCAGTAGACCGGCTGGAGGCTTGAAGGTCGTTCTGGCCTGCTGTGGGCAGTCTGAGCAGAGATATTTCAGTAAACAGAAGCGAGGTGATGGGCCTTTCAGAAACTACACATAAGCCAAAACTCACTCGCTCTCATATATAATGTATGCTCTCGCAACAATGTCCGTATGTCCGCAACAATGTTTGAGCTAAATGTTTTCATTTGTAATCTTTTATACCAAATGAGCATAGTGGTATCGCTATTTACCAACAATTGATATCATATTTATGTCATGTTAATAACACAAATAATATGTTGTAGAGAGGCTGTTCTTGTACAGTTAGTGTGTAGAGTGATGAACAGAGACTCCCCTTTTCCCTCGTTTCTCTGGTGTTTTTTCCGCCTTGTAATTGGAAGGTTGCCAGTTCGAGCCCCAGCTTGGACAGCCTAGTTCATTGTGTCCTTGGGCAAGACACTTCACCCGTTGCCTACTGGTGGTGGTCAGAGGGCCCGGTGGCGCCAGTGTTTGGCAGCCTCGCCTCTGTCAGTGCGCCCCAGGGTGGCTGTGGCTACAATGTAGCTTGCCATCACCAGTGTGTGAATGTGTGTGTGAATGGGTGGATGACTGAATGTGTAAAGGGCTTTGGGGTCCTTAGGGACTAGTAAAGCGCTATACAAATACAGGCCATTTACCATTTAAAGTGAATTCCTTCTGTGACAAATATTACTTAGAGAAAATATTATACTGTGACAGGTGTAATCAGCACATGGGGTTAGGCTGAATAATTAGCAGTCTGTTGACACGTGTGTGTGTGTGTGTGTGTGTGTGTGCATGCATGCGCGCGTGTGTGTTTGCGTACAGCGCCCTGCGATGGATCAAGTCTCAGACTAAATTGCTGTTTCAGTGCAACCATAATAACAGTCATTATAGTATTACACTGAAACCTAATGCAAATACCATAAACTTACTGCTTAGCAGCTACAACAGAAGAGCACGTTACCTAGCGACAGCGTTATTGCATTTACCATACTCTCCACACACACATCAATGCAACAACTGCAAACAACCAGTTTCAAATATTTATCTTCCTTATAGAGGGTGAAATTGATTTTATGTAAATAACAGTAAGCGTGGAACTAAATGAACATGTTAAAAGGTCATTTTTGACCTAGATTTTTCCTTATTTGTTTGCATGCATGTCATTCTGTTTGTAAGCGCAATACCTCCAAAAGTTTTAAATGATATTTATTACCAAAAATGTAAACAAATTTATTAAATGATGAAATATGCACAAAATTATGTCAACAGGGTAAATAACCTGAAATTTACACTTGTTTTTATTGCACTACAAAATTCTTAATGTACTTATTAAAAGCACGCAGAAAAAAAGGAATATAGTGAGATGCCTTTACAGCTTCTTGTTGTGGTGTCTGCACCGTGTGTTTATTATGTGGGTGCAGTATGATTAAAACTTCCATTATACTTACTTATAACTTACACATTACCTACATTTAAAGGGTTTTAGCTGTTGAAAAGAAATCTTCTATGGTTGGCGTCAATATAACAGACACATTTGTGGTTCTTTAAAGAAATGTGTTCAAAGTTTAATTAAAACTAAAGCTAATTTACACTAACTGGACATTTCATTAGGTGCACTTTGCTGGGTTGGACTGGGTTTTGTCCGAAAACATTCGTCAGAGGTTTTGGTCTACATTCACATGCTAGCAGTTGCTGCAGACTTGTCAGCTGCACATCCATGAAGCCCATTCCACCGCCTCCCAAAGGGAGCTCATTGGATTGGGATCTGCTGACTGTGGAAGCTATTTGAGAAGAGTGATCTCTCTGTTATGTTCGAGAAACCAGTTTGAGATGAAATACTCAGTCTGGTCCATTTGGCACCAACAAACATACTGCATTCAAAGTCACCTAAAACACCTAAAAAACCATATGGACTGAAACTGAAGTAACTCAAGTAGCTTCCATTTTTGCAAAATGTCCTTTATTATCTCGTTGTATTTTCTCTAAAACGTCTGTGAAACTTTGTTAATCATTTCAAGTTCATGAAGGTCTGTCTGTGGGTGGGCTGCACTGGGCTGCTGTACAAAGCTGCTTTCTGCTTGTTAAAAATGTGGAGTTCATAGATCAGTCTTAACTCTAAAACACAACTGGATACATGTTGCTTGAATTACAGCCCTTCCACAACATGTCTTGTGTTAAATTATGAACAGAAGTTTTGCCCCCCACCCCCACCCTGCACACACACACACACACACACACACACACACACACACACACACACACACACACACACGGTCAGTCTTCTCTGTCTCCTCCCATGATTGCCATCCTGTCATGTCAGATGTAACGCCAATGAAGTGACGGCACTCTAAGCAGAATACGATATCCTCCAAATCACAATAGCTGTGCGACATGCCAGGAATGTGATGTCACATGCTTGAAACAACTGTGCATGCACACATGTGTAAATGCAGCCTGTTTGCATTCAGGTCAGTTTGCTGGAACAAAGGGGATTCCTAAACAGCACATCCTCACAGCAACACTGTGTGCTGCAGATTCTTTAAGGGGCAATCAGTGTGAAGCTGTCTTTAGGGGCTGACTGTAGTCTTTTTATTTTTTATGTTTTCTTGGAGCTCATCATCCTATAAACAATCCATTCCAGTGAGCGAAGCTCCATCAAATTTCCTGTGTACTTACACTAAGGTCTGGGGACAAACTTTGACGGAAATCACATTCCTGTCATTGTTGGGCAGTTGCAGGAACAAAAACATAGAAACACACACAACAATATCACATAATGACTTCTTACTTTTGCCTCTACTTCTATAACAACACTCCAAGGATACAACAAAAAAACAAGGCTGACCCAACAGGCAAGCCAACAGCTCTGTGAGGCCTCCTGCTTTGAGCAAACGTCAGCATGATAGCATGCCAACGAAAGCAAAGTGCTATCACAACAGCAGCTTCAGCTTCAGCTTGTTTAACGTGTTCACGGTGTTGCACATTAAGTTAGTTGATTCTAAATTTGCTTTAGGTGTGATAGTGACTATAGACCTGCTTTTTCTGTTGTAGTGGGGGAATTCCTACACTAGTTTGCCAATCATAGCTAGACTATAAGGGGCACCTGTGGCCCATCCTTAAGTTCGCCTGGGCTTTTTGAGATTACTGTTGGCACACATTTAGTGTTAGAGTCTGATCTGAGAGGCAGTGGGTAGCACCCCTGAGCACTCCTCAGTGTAGTGGCCCCCATTTATTTGTACTGATTAGTTAATTTAGTTGGGCTGCCATTTTAACTAATAAACTATTGACACTAAACTATCACAACTCTGCCTTGCCAGTAACAAGTCTGTTTGCTTTTATGAATAATGTGATTTAAAAAACAAATGCTTTTTTCCCCCTAAATTAACCATTTTCAAAGGTAACACCACTGAGACTCATTTACAAGAGAGAACTGTTTCATGAACTATTTTCTGTTTGTTTGCACTTACTAACCACAAACGGGATACCACAGTCCACAAGTCCAAAAAAGGATGCTAATGCATAGATAAGAACCAGACGTGACACAGCCAGTGAGGCATTCAAGAACAGCTGGACTATCCAACATTTGACGGACTTGAAATATCTATCAAACCTGTAAAAACCTGAAAACTGTAGCGTACTGAGCGTGTCTGATGTGTAAACCACACATAACACACCATTTTGCTGCCAACCCTCTCAGCTCTGAGGGGGAAGACTCAAAGGAAGCATCATCTTCAAGTCATAATGGTTTACACACAATTTTGGTTTTTAATTCATCCAGTTGCTCTTCATATTTGGTCCCAGCTAGCTAACAGTGCGAGTTTTATCACAAACCTTTTGACAGTAGAAATGCCTTTATTAAAGTTACATGAAGTCAAGTTTAAATGGATTTCTAAACATTTTTTTGCATACAAATATGCAAAGGGATTCTTTGTCATTGTAAAGACAGCAGGGGTGTCCACTGAGCGTGTGTGTGTGTTTATTTGTGTAAGAGAGAGACAAAACCAGCAGTCAGGCGGTAACTGAAACTCCACAGCTGAGTGTTGACAGAGTCAGAAGGTTTTGACCTTGTATGGACCTTCTGAAGAGTGACAGGAAGCTTCAGAAAATCAGCAAGAGAAGATAAAGCCCCACAACGCGGCAGACTTAAGAGGGATCTAATTAGTGCACACGCACGTCTGATTCTTATCAGGAACGATGCACAGGAAGGATGACAGGTTTACTTTCAAATTAACGTGCTATTTGAAACGTTTGTGCTACTACTCAAGCATCTGAATTAAGGCATGAAGTTCAATAAGCTTTTAACTACTCTAGTTCATGTTTGCTGGTCACAGTAGAAAGGCAGCACAAACACAGTGAGTATACAAGAAAAAACTAAAGAGATGACAGTGAACACCTGAGGTGAGGTAACCTCTAAACTCAAGATACTTCTATTTGCTCTCCTTTGTCTGGTTAATGTTAGAGCTAAAAAAGGAGTGAGAAGCTCCTCTCGTTACAAAGGAATCAGTGAGGATGGATCTGCTTTCCTTCACGCTGAGCTGTCACCAGACTGGCTATGTGCAAAGTCACGCTAAAGAGCAACAGAGCCAGGGGAGCTGTGAAGTCACGCTGCAAAACAATGAGAAACTCCTCTTATCTTCCACGTTCAGTGCTTTCACTGTTTGTGGAAGATTAAAAAAAAAAATACAAGCAAGAAGTCATCCTCTACAGAGGTCAGCATGTCCTTATATAGCTGTGGACTGATGGGCTTCTTCTGATGAATATGGTGTGTGGCCACAGATGCAAACTTTGAGAAAATTGAGTTTTGCTCATTTTGAACATGTTTCTTCTCGTATCTTTCATTTATGTATGTTGTACTCTGCAACTAGTGTCTAAAATTAGCCTTATATGAACAGCAGAGGTGGCAAAGTTACAGACTGTCTTGACTCAAGTAGAAGTAAAAGTGTGTTAAAAATACTCCAGTAAAAGCTGAAGTAGTGAAGCAACTTCTTAATTCTACTGAATGTGCTTAGTTTGAATCTGCTGTGTAAAACAACTGCAGTGAAAGGGATCTTGAAAAAGAGGGTAGCGGGTGACAGTAAAATGAGTAGAGTCAAGGTGGGATTGACTCAGTGGGATTCAGCAGGAGGGGGAAGCCTAAGCGCTGTGAAGTGGCTCAGCATGGGGAAAAGAATCATAGCTCACAATACTTTATAATTTGAGCTTCAGCAGGTGTACTACAGGCTGTGATCAGCTGACCTGCAGCTGACCAAGCTCTCTTGGCTGATATCCATCCCCTACACTGACAATACACTGTTTACTGTCTTCATGCTAGACAGTAAACAGTTTGTATAAAGTTAAAATTCAGTGACTGAATCAAAGCATCATCAGCTTTAATGCAAATGTATCTCTGCTACGCTAGATGTAACCTAAATCTGACCATGAGCACCACAGAGGTTACTTTGTTACCTCTGGTGAACTGCAGCTTTCTTTTATGTTTTATGCAGCATCAGGTTGGACTTACACACTGCACGAATACAAGAAAGTGAAGAAAGGTACCGCACTGGTCCGTATTAGTAAAACCTTTTCCACAGTTCTTACACTAAACATGATGACAGCTAGAGAGACAGAGTACATTTTTCAGTTATATTAAAAAGTCCCACCAGCATAACTCAGTAGTATAGATAGAGTGAGATACCTTTGCTAATATGTTAGCTTTCCAGCTAACAACAGGTGCACATGGATCAGTCACAGATGAGTTTGTTGTGTGATATCGATCCAGTATTCTGTCTTGCTGCTGCTGACCACAAGGAATGAAAGCAGCAAAGGGAATGTGAATGAGAGAGGGAGATGGGGTAACGGTGAAGATGCAAGAGTAGAGATGGTTAAGGTGGATGAGTTTAAATACCTGGAGCCAACCATTCAAAGCTATGGATGGAAGGAGAGGAGGAGGAGCGGTGTCAGGGCTGATTTGTGACAGAAGGATAGCAGCAAGAGTGAAAGGGATGGATTACAAGATGGTAGCGAGACCTGCTGTGATCTATGGTTTGCGGATTGGTGATACTGACCAAAAGACACAAAGCTGAGATGGGAAAGCAGACGTTAAGATGCTTTCATTGGGAGTGATGAAAATGGACAAAATTAGAAATTAAAAGATCAGAGAGACGGCTCAGGTTGAGCACTTCAGAGACGAAGTCAGAGAAGGTTGAGATGATCTGGACATGTGCAGAGCAGAGTAAGTGGATATGTTGTGAAATGGAGCTGAAAGGATGCTGAGTATGAAGCTGTCCCTCCTCTGAGGTATATGAAGGACATACAGGGAGACGGTGTGACAGGATGCTCAAGATAGTATGACATGGAGGTGAGATGCTGTGGCGAGGCCTAAAGGAAGCAGCCGAAAGACAGAGAAGAAGAAGAAGCACGTTTCAGGCAGTACGTGGACAGAAACACCATAAAAATCTGAATTGAACAATGGCTAGATTTTAAGGAAGTCCTTTTCAAAGGCAAAGTTGTCTATCAGTTTTAGATTTCTTTATGCCAAAGGGTCAAATCATGGTTTCTGATACCAAGAATCTAGTTAATGTTTGATATTTGTTGGTGTTTTCAATCAATAAATGATTTATTGCACTAATTTTCCTTATTGATCAGCTGCACTAGCTCGCCATGAGAGCACATACAGCAAGGAAAATCAAATGTGGTTCCATGCACGACCAGTTCAGGGGAAGTCTGCTCCTCTATCTGTTCGCTGTTTCTTGTTGGGTTTATTAGACCCAACAAAAAATCAACACTCACTTATTTTAAAGTTGAATAAATATAAATAAAAATACACAACATTACCATACATAGCATATGTTTACTGTGAGCTATCATCTCCTGTTACACACAAACCATTTTCTTTGTATACATTACAGATTTATTAGATCCTCACTTTAAATGGCTTTCACTCAATGTAGTATTGCAGGTTCTTGCAGTTGGGATGAGGGGCTGCAGAGAAATATCACCGGTCACACTTTATGAACCAAGTCAAAGTTTGATAGTTTTTCAGCTTCAGTAGCCGGGAATTACTGTCTGAAATACACAGTTTGTCTTCATTGCCTTTGCCACAAAAAGCATCTCGGACGAGCTATTGTTGTTGGGAATATGAATGAATTTCAGAGTTTTCAGTTCAAAGAAAGTATTTCTCGGAAGTAAATAAAAAAATGCCTTCAATTTATTAGAGAGGCAGACAGCCTTATATCTCATACACGCTAATGCTCTCTTCCTGTCTTTATGTATACAGGCAGTTAAGGAGGGAGCGAGAGAAGCAAAACACATTAGAATAGACTTCCATGGCTAATAGGAGAATATAGTATGTCAGAACGAAAGGCAGGGGATGGAGGAGGGGGGAGGAAATGGCGTAGAGGTCAGAAATGAAAACATACATGCAGTCTATACATTGCTACAAGGAGAAAGAAAGGCATATGACCAAATCAAGGCATGAAAGAGGATGAGGAAGAGAGGAGATGGGTGGGGAAGGGTCTGCTGTGGTGAGGAAGTGCATGAAAACTAATCAGAGTCTTCCTGAATCTCAGTGCGATGACAGGAAGGACTTCTGTAAACTCTCTCATTGACTGGGAGTTGCTGAGATCCTGTTTGATGTCTTTCTATGAGAATAGCTGAAGCGTGTTTGCGCTACATTTGATGCGCACACGCGCCATGTAATCCCGCATTATTCTCCACCTAGATTGTGTATGGAAGGATGTACTTTATGTTGAATAACTCATCCTGTATGCGGTTTGTGTATGAAAAGATTCAAAATATTTACGCAGTGAAATTGAGAAAGATGACCACGGTTCAGCTGAAGAAACTGACAGAAGTGTTAAAGTGTACACAGTCTTTAAAGCACTGCTGTGGATTTTAAATTAAATTAAAGGGGTATTGCACTAATTTTTAAGGAATTACATTTTTTATACACAGTTCCTCATTTCCAGAGACTTAAAAGTTGTTGGATAATAACTGATACACTGTTTTGTGGTCAGATGGAGCCCGATCCCTTGTTGTTTCATGAAAAATAAGCAGATAAAAGATCTGGAGTTGATTCCAAGTGCTGAACTTGAAGATGTTGATGCAAGAGAAGGAGGTCATCATTAGGTTGAAAATGGAAAAATAAACCTATCAGATTGATTAAAATCAACAGTCTGGTTCATTCTGTCAAACCACTCTGTCAGCTGAATCGCAGAATCGTTTTTTTCTGGTTAGGAAAAAAATTCTCTAAATTTCTTGCCTAACCAAGTCAAAAACAGCTGGAAGTTTTCAGGCCTACAATTAAGAGACTTTCTTGAATGTAAATACAGAGGATTTACAGCAAGTTGCAAACTACACCGCGTTCCAAATTATTATGCAAATTGTGTTTAAGTGTCATAAAGATTAAAGTTGTTTTTCAATTAAACCCATGGATGGAATTGTGTCTCGGGACTCTTTGTATCACTGAAATCAATCTCGGACACCTATGATCATTAGTTTGCCAGGTGAGCCCAATTAAAGGAAAAACTACTAAAGAAGGATGTTCCACATTATTAAGCAGACCACCATTTTCAAGCAATATAGGAAGAAAAATGATCTCTCTGCTGCTGAAAAGCGTGAAATAGTTGAATGCCTTGGACGTGTAATGAAAACTTTAGATATTTCACGAAAATTTAAGCGTGATCACCACAATGTAAGAGATTTGTGGCTGAGTCAGAGCACACATGGGTTCGTGCAGATAAAGGCACAACGATGAAGGTTTCTGCCAGACAAATACATCAGATTTAGAGAGCAGCTGCTAAAAGGCCATTACAAAGCAGCAAACACATATTTGAAGCTTTTGATTATTATCAACATATTTGAACCCTGGATGGTCCAGATGGATGCAGTGGTGGATGGTTGGTGGACGGCCACCATGTCCCAACAAGGCTGCGTCGTCAGCAAGGAGGTGGTGGAGTCATGTTTTGAATCAAGGGGAGAGAGCTGGTCGGCGCTTTTAGGGTCCCTGAAGGTGTGAAAATGACCTCTGCAAAGCATGTGGAGTTTCTGACTGACCACCTTCTTCCATGGTAGAAAGAGAAGAACTGTGCCTTCTGCAACACAACCATCTTCATGCAAGACAATGCACCATCTCATGCTACAAGGAATACCTCTGCATCATAGACTGCTATCAGCGTAAAAGGAGAGGAACTCATGGTGTGGTCCCCATTCTTCCCTGACTTCAATCCTATTGGGAACCTTTGGAGCTTCCTCAAGCAAAAAAATATGAGGGTGGGAGGCAGTTCACATCCAAACAACAGCTCTGGGCATCCTGACATCCTGCAAAGACATTCAAGTAGAAACTTTCCAAAAACTTGCAAGTTCCACTGCTGCAAGAATTGTAAACCTGCTATCAAATAAGTGGTCCTATGTCGATATGTAACTTGACCTGTTAAGATGTTTTTGATTGAAATAGCTTTTGATTTCAATGAAATTGATCTACTAATGCAGCAAATTCAACAAATAACCATTTTCAATTCTCTACAACCCATAAAATCTTTTGAAACTCTGTGTGCGTAATAATTTGGAACAGTGCATTTTAAGTTTTTTATTTTTGAAAAACATACTGTTTTCATTGGGAGTTTTGTTCAGTAACATTTGAATTATACTCTATTGGTCGATGACTCGAAAATTATGCAGACTGTCACTTGAAACGACTATTTAGGAAAAACAGAAAATATCATTTGCATAATAATTTGGAACACTGTGGTTACACTTAAGAACAGTAAGGTCAGATTAGACTTTGCTAGAAAACATCTCAAAGAGCATGTTTCTGGAAAACAACAACAACAACAGTTTCTCTGGACAGATGAAACCGAGATTAACTTGGCAGACTGGAGAAGCGGAGAAGCAGCTCATGATCGGAGGCATACCAGATCGTCTGTCAAATATATGCCTGTCATTATACTCTCTGCTCCACAGTGAAATGTTTAAGTCTCTTAAACTGTAGTGTGTAGAAGGTGTTATAGTAGATACTTATATTAAATGTGGCTGACTTGGAGTTTAAGTAAAACTGCAGTTCACACACACTTATTACAAAATATTCAAAGGAAATGTAGGAACACCCACGTGAGCCAGCCACCTTTGGAAGGGTATGTGCTTTATCACCATGTCAGTTGTTAGGATACCATGATGACAGCTGCTGAAGTGATCCTGGCGTTTGCTAAATTATCCTTGAATGGTTGGCTGTTGATGAACAGGTACTCATGTGTCAGCAGCAGTTGAAAGGGAAATAACTGTGGTTTATAAAGAATAATGATGTAGAATTTAAGAAGTGTAGAGTAACATGTAAAATTAGAGTGCAGTTGTCAGGAATTGATTCAGAGATTGTCCATCACAGTAGGGGGGTATTATTTCAGAATTATGGCTCTGTAAGATACTGTGTTGAACAGAGGATTTTTGCATTATATGGTAACATGGTAACTGTACACTTGTGTGGTTGATTGTAGTCCAGGCTCTAACTGCCCCCTCATTATAATAATCCTTCCGTAACATGGGGATTTTTTTCTCTCTCTCCAGCTGTTGACTGCTGGAATTGGCACCACTTTTAGACTGTGTGTGACGCTTCTGTTAATGTAACAAAATCAGTGACAATCAGTACTGAGATCTGAGTGCTGAGGAACTGAGATCTAGACCAAACAAATCTGTGTTCTTTGTTTGTTTTTTTTCTTTATCAACGAAACTATCCAAGCTCTCACATGCGAGGCAAGGCAATGGGAAAATGCTTTTTTCTTATTTCTATCTATCTATCTATCTATCTATCTATCTATCTATCTATCTATCTATCTATCTATCTATCTATCTATCTATCTATCTATCTATCTATCTATCTATAAAATACCATAGCGTCAGTTGGTTTATCGTGGCATGTTATCTAGAGGTCAACTATATATTGATTAGTTCATATCTCATAGCTGCAAGATATCGGAACAATCGCAGGCCTCAAATAAAAGCAGTCCATCTATGCTTTTTATTTTGCTCTATTTCAGGTTTGCAGGGGGTTTGGAGGCTATCCCAGCGGTTATAGGTTGAGAGCTGAATACATAAGTGGCCCGTCAAGACACCAATCAACCTAGCATGCCTGCCTTTGGAGGAAGCCAGAGTACCCAGAGAGAATCCATGTCCAGGACAGGTGAGCACAGTGCTAACCACAGCACCATCATGCTGATACATTAGATTAAAATCCCATTAGATACTGCTGTTATGTGCATAAAAACAAACGTTGAGCCGTTTAGAGACAACTTTTTATTTTACATAAACAAATCTAACACGTGGGTTGTCACTGATAAACGTTCTGTCAATATGATGTTGTGTAATACAGGCCTAAAATAATATTTACAATTCCATATAGTGTGCTTTTTGCATATGCTAAAATTTTGTTTTACTGACATCTTTGGGTATGACTAACACAGATGTTGGATGATCATTTTTAAGCCCTATTTTCATATCTTCAATACAATAACAAAAGCTTCTAAGTCATCTAGGACACCGGGGATTTCAGTTCACGAAGGGCTGTGTGGTTGTCTAGTAAAAGTTTTCACTCTGCAATAAATTAGTGTTCCTGTTTTGCTATACTTTTTGAATGTGTTCACAGACAGTTACTCACAAGTGCACTTTAACCCTAAAACCTAAAAAACGTTTTTGTTTAAAATATTTAAAGCGGCGTAAACAGGATACTGCACCATGGCATCAGTGAACTCTTGTTTATTTCCTCTTCATAAATCATATTCATTCAACTTCGTTTCCATCTAGACTAGCTCGATGACCAGTGGGTCCCCACCCACAGTTTGACAACCCCTGATTTAGTGAAACCTGTAAAACTTTCCTTCCTCCACAGACAGACTGGCACAGCTTCATTTTTGTAAATCTTTTTCACTTTTAATATGACTTTGCTGTTGAAAACAGAAGGACGAGCTGCCACACGGACCGAACCCTGTATGTTAAACTGAGCCTATTTTAGTCTTACTGCTGAGTTGTAGTCTTCAGACACCACTGTGCTGCTTGTACTGCTAAGATTTCCCCATGGGCTTGACATAGGTTATAAAGTCCTGTGCATGATTAAACTCCCACACCCACGTTCAGGGACTGAAGCAATAATTCAGGCTTTGACTTTAGTCCCAGTAACTTAAGCTACTCATGTGCGTTGTTTAAGGTTTTAATTTTGATGTGTCCTGTTGAATAGGAAATTCGTATGTTTTGCTTGTTTTTTGGAACATGAATTACACTGAAACCGAGAGTACGGGATGGTGGAGGTTCTACAACAGCTGTACTAAGATAAAGAATCACAAAACAGGTAGTCTACACTTTTTAAAAGCACATTGAAGCAGAGAAGGAGCTTAAACCTTAAAAATTTCAAGCACCAAGCTGAAGCACTGAAAGACTTCACACATATTCATCTAAAAGCTATTAGGCTAAATGCAGGATGGCTTTTAGCTCTTTTTGTGACTGACCTGCTGCCTGCCTGGCATGTCTATCCCTCATTTTTCTCTGCTCTACCTGTCCATTATTCTCCTCCATGGTTGTGTGTAAGTAACAGCTATACAGCGTGTCTTACAGCGGGAGGGAGGGGCAGAGAGGGAGTGAAACACACACAGTTGCGCTGCTTGCTGTGCGCGTCTGTGGGGGAGCGCACCCGTTTGCCGTGGAGGCTCTGTGCACGCCACACTGACAGACTTGCGACTGATGTGCGGATTCTTTACAGATGCCTTCATCCCATCCCTGCTTTTTATGGTGTCGCTGCTCACATTAACGGCCGTGCGACCCTCAGAGCTCAGGAACCCTCACTCCGCTACACTGCCCACTTTTCCTTCTCCTCCCTGTTTGTCCCGCCCAACTCAGAAGTCTAGTTTGATTCAGGACTTTCAGACTTTGAAGCTTCTGATGCACAGGAAATGCTTCGAGGACTCTTACAAGTCTGCTGTTAGCAATTTAAAAAAAAAATTCTGACAAATCTTCTGTTTAAAAGTCCGTGGACTGAGACTGAGTGAAGCTACAAGGACACAGCTTCACACTAACGGCACTCAGGATGTGGCAACGTTTTATTTTGACAACAGATGCAATTATTGGTAAGTAATGACCGCAGAAAAAAAGACGCGTGTAATGATTATTGGATCAAATAACAAGCACTTCTTCTACAGAAGCTCCCTCGCCGCATCCTTGCGCGCACGCCAGGCGGCACACGCTTGGATCCTCGCGGCATGCATAATTGACGACCGAGCGACTAAATGCATCCATTAGAAGTGTCACTCACCTTGCCAACACGCCCATTAAAAAGTCGCTGTCCTGTCCTAATACGAACTTTCTGTATGTGCCCATGTGAGATTTATTCTGAAGGAACAAGGGTGCTTCATAGACAGCCAGGTCTCAGAGGCACGCCACCCATGAGCTTATATAACAGAGACGTTGAACGGTCAGTCAAATTACTGTACGATGCTCTAATTAGATGCTGGCCATGCCAGAGTTTACGCTGCCAGAAGTAGGCTGTGTTTCTGCTGTTTCTGGTGCAGATCTTGTGAAATTATGTCTCACCCTGTTTTAGAACAAACCCTCGTAGGCAGTGAGTAGATCTGAAGTTCTTGGTTAAGGGAAATTGCTGCTGTCTTAGTGACGGGGCTAAGAGGTTGTGGGCTCGCTTTGGGTAGTTCCTCTGGTGATGCTACGCTCTCTCTCCAGTTCACCTCCAGAGCAGCAGAAGTGAATAAACTTCTAGGTCACGTCCAAGAAGTTTGAATATGACGGAAAGTACCGGTGATGTATCAGAGTTTGGAGGAGGGGAGGATAAGTGGGAGAAAGTGGGATAGAGACAAAGTCAACAGTGCATGTCTCTGATTAATTCTCAGATTTCTACGCTTACATGTGATTCCGGCTTGTGATGGTCATTACAGAATTGAGTTAGAGCTGGAGAGAAATGTGTGTGGCTGTGTGACTGTCAAGGGGTCAGTTCAGTTGAAGCTCATATGGCCAAGCCCATCCCATAACCATCCCATCATCATTTTCTTTTTAACTAGCCCTCCCTGTCTCTGTTTAGTGTCTTTAATCGTATTCCTGCAGTTTGTCGAACAGTGCTTTTCCTTCTACGTGTGCAAATTCAGGGTTATTGTGAATGAGGCTGGACGCTGTTACTTAACTGATCTTGTTCCATCACGCTCAGCCCTGCTGGCCCAGCACTGTAGTGTGCGCGGCAGGAGGCGGTTCACACAGGGGTAAAAGCTGGTTTGAGTCCATAGTGTTGGGTTATGATAGCTACCACTGCCTGCTTTAGAGGCCCACAAGTGCTTGTTGTACTGGCAGCATTTAATCTATGTAAATTCCTAACAGCGTTGGAGCTGCAGGTGGTTTGAGTTTGGTATTTCAGAGAAGAGAGGCATCTGGCTTCCATCAGTATGAGTCGACTGGAGTGACACAAGCAGCAGGAACACAGTCACCTACTGGGCTGTGACTAATTATCATTTACGTTGTTCATTTAAATTCTTTGTACTTCATAATTTAGTCTTTAACACATTAAAAAAATAGAAATGGGCTGCCATTCAAACAAAGTACAGTGTAGGCAATGCCACAATCTTCAAGGTGACATTAACACATAACACACATTGTTTGTCTGACCTTCTTACTGTAGCCAAAAACGTAATAAATTCTCACACTGGAACCACATCGTGTTTATGGTTTCATCTGAATAAATGACTTTAATGATCAGTTACCATAGAAACAGCTTTTGGTTTTGCGATAATATTCACGATCTAAACATTTGACCTCTGCTTGAGGCTTTCTCTCTTTCCTCTCTTTTTTTGTCTGTTGACCTTGTGACTCAAGCCAAAGCTCTTTGTTTTCTTCTTTGAACTGCTCCTTTAATGCAGGGACTGCGGCAGCATCACGGCGCTCACACATGATAGGATGCTTGTGAGCTGCGAGAAATAGCCAGAGGGTGTTTTGGAGTTCATATGGTTGCTAAACAAAGTTGCCTTTTATGGCCTGTTATTTGATTACAAAGTAGTAAATTAGATGAACGCTGTTTCGAGACCTCTGTTTCGCTGCCCCGCAGAGATTACAAGGTGTTTTGTGTACGAGTTGATCACATTTCAGTGTCTTTTTACAGTATGTGTGCTGCAGATATGGAAGGAGGAGCTGAAGGACGAGTCAAACACAAACGGGTTTACGTGCTTCACAACTCTTTCAAGGAAATTTGTCTTTTCCTGAGCACATGGAATGCCGCAGTAGAGCAGAGAGGGCAGTTAATTCATTGATGGCTGGAATGTCAGAGGATATACTGTAAAGTCTTAAGACATTGCAACTCTGCAGTGAATTTATTAACTTGGCGAGACATAGCGGTGAAACCAGCCATCTCCGTCATTAGCAATATGTCTCCTCCTTCTCCTCCCCCTCCTCCTCCTATACTGACTGTAATATTTGAATCTGAATTAGCGTGCTCCCTGGAGTCTGCAGCAATCAGCACTAATCTGACATAAACTGTCTGCTGGCATGGGCAGACAGATTTCCTGGAGTGGTGAGTGATTATGTTAGCTTATCGTCTGCTTGTCTCTTCTTAGACTCAGTTTGAGCATCCTTATTTGTGTTTTTCACACACATGAATATATCTATAGACTGTGGGAATGCCTCTGCTGAACATGTTGTGCGTGCAGCAGAAAATGACACTTTTCACTTTTCACGTCTGGTGATTTTATTGTGGCAATGTCATAACCGGGCTGCCATGATAAAAATGTCCTCTTCCAGTGAGAAAGCACAGACTATATAGTCTTGAGAATTTGCTGTCATCATTTTCGTGGCTATCCAACCACCAAAACGCCACTTGAGGGAATTTGAAGTTGTTTCCAATTCATTGTGATGAAGAAACTGAGGTCCGCCATGGCCAATGCTTTATTTATTAACCATATCTTCAGTGCAAATATAGGCTAAAAAACACATGACATGACCATCAGAATCAACAACCTCACCTGGTTGAAAAACTGTGTGGCTTCCTTCTGGCTGTAATTCCCTACACCTGTGCCCCTAATGCCTTCCTTAAAGGGCCAATCTAAAACCTCTGGCAGCATCCTATGCATATATAGGTTTTATTTCATTTGTTGTTTTTTTTCCAGAAATTCATGGATGCCAGGAGTGCCAATGTAAGGGTCTTTTTTGAACTTAATGGTTGCATTTTGACAATATATAGACTTAGAATTTATAGATTTATAGAAATTTATAGAATCAAAATCTATCGAATCCACCCTTGATGCAAAAAAGGGAAAGTTTAATCAGTGCAGCAGAAGAAGATGAAGTTATATCACAAAGTTCATATGCTTTCTTGCATGAAAACAGCAGCTTCATTTGTAGTTACAGAAATATGCCAAAAGAGAAGTCTTTGAGAAATGGTCTGTTTACTCACATGTTTTTCTGATAGGTTGTGGTTACACTGCTATAGCCCACATGTGGAGGATTTCACACAAAGATGACAGCAAACTAACACCTACCTCATGGTTTCCAACTCTGACCTTGTAACAGTGTGCCTGCTATTCTGCTCTTCCGCTACTCTCTGTGGTCATTATTCAAGACAAGTTATTTAATATACATTACTCATTAATTTTCTTGAAAGTAATTTATAATGTACTTTATTTAACTACTTGCTGGAGAAAGTAAGTGCACTAGTACACTACTTGTTCTCATCACTATATTAAATTGCCTGATATGTACTTTCTCAGAGTTAAAAGTTAAAAACCAACCATTTCCTCCTCCTCCTGCACACAAACTGAAAGCAGCTGATTGTAAGATCAGTTCACTGTTTTTTTTTTTTGTTTTTTTTTTGTCTACCTGTCCTGCAAATAACCGAAGAAACTTTGCAATGCAAGTAACGGCACAATTGTATCTGTGATGTGATTACTCCATTCAGCACAGTCGTGCATTAGATTACTATATTACTGAAAAATGAAATGTGATTACAGTATTTTTGTTCCTTTGCAATGTTGTTACATTGTAATGTGTTACACCTAACACTGCATAACATATAGGCAAGATTAGACTGCCTCTGAAAGGTGAGTTATACCGACAGGCAGTAAAAAAATGGACGTAGCTACTGTGACATCAAGTCCTGCATTGATGCCATCAGCATCTTGTAACCCCCCCCCCCCCCCCCCCCCCGAGAACTCGTTAGCCAATGAGCATGTGCTTTTGTACCACAGATAAACCTTGACCATAATTTACAAAAAATACTTACTACTTATATTTATTCCGTATAACCCAAATTCGTTGACTATAAAATAAAACAGTGAATAAACAGAAGTTAAATTGAATGCATTTTTTCTGCATTGGCTAAGATACGTTGTTAGTCCTGAGACAGACTGGTGATCTGTCCTCTCGCCCTCTGGTAACTGGGATAGACTCCAGCCACTTCACTCTGATAAGTAAGGATAAGTGGAAGAGGATGGATGGCTCTGTTCATATTTTCTAGTTGACAATGACACAAAGCACTTGCAATCGTGGGATAAAATAGCCTCAAATCAGTGTTCGCTTTCTGGATATTTTCCAGTGCTTTCAGCTGGATTTCACAGCCTTCGTCAACGCTTGCAGTTTCGTAAGGAGGCGAGGTGGAGGCTGTAAACCAGTCTTAGTTCAAGAATAGTTTTCTTTCTCGTTTAACAATTTCTTGATAATTTTGACCTTTGTGATGAAACCACCATATGCAGGCCTTTGTTTTCTGTTCTGTGAAAACAAATCTCAAGCCAAATAAGGGGACGTCTCAGAGCCAGTTTTTATGACACAAAGCGGCTTTTTCTGTATTGGAACGATAGCTTAAATTTGATAGATTTTTTTTTCTGTTAGTTGTTATTAAAGACGTCTAACAGAAAAATACAGATATGGTGAAACTCTAGCTGGAGATGAAGTTATGTTTATTCTTCCCAGTGGTTTGATATTGTTAGTTACCTGCAGCTTCACAGGATTCAGCTGTGTGTCTCCAAAGTGACAGTGTTGTGTGTATTTATACCTGCAGTTAAGTCGAATTATGTCTAAGTAGCAGTCACTGAATAAGTGTTTTAACACATGTCATGTATAGCTCAAATGAGCAAATGAACAAATCTCATGCAACTAGCCTGAATGTGAATCAGTTGCCTTCTGAGCTGGTGCAACAGTGTGTGCAACAGCTGAAATGTTCAATTTGCATTGAAATTAGTTTTCTCATGAGGTGCTAACATTGCAAACCTTCACACAGTGATACTGGTGCCAGTGACCCCACATGCCACTGCAGCAGCCACCAAAGAGGAAGTGAAAACGCGTGGTTTGCCAACAGAAAATGTATGTGGCGTATCTCATGCTTCAGCAAAGGTCAGATTCACAGTGTGAATGCTGAATTGCATGCTGAAAACTCAAATGAGAATGATGCATACGGCACAACATGGCTATATTTAGACAAGAGGAAATTGTTAGTTAAGGTAGCGTTTAGCTCAGAGTACTGTTGCAAACTCTGCTGTAGTATTTCAGCTGTTTACTGCAAACATTTAGAAAAAAAAACCATGTAATTGTTGCTGTGACAACCACTACTTAAACTTGGGTGAACTGCTCGTTCTAAACAAGTTCTCTTTCATTTGCACAGCTTTCAGTTAATACTCTTGCTGGAAATTTGGTGGATGTAATGCCAAACGTAGCATGCAAGAAATGCTTGGAAGCATGGAAGATCCATCATATGAGTAGAGAAAGACACACCGATCCAACTTCTTATCCGATTCTGATATAATATCCTTCAGTATTCCATTACACGCAATGCTGATGTGATGTGGTACTTTTGGTTGCTGCCTTATTTCTCAACTGGTTGCCATGGTGAATGTTCTTCTTAGCACAGTTTTTGCCCTCGCTGACACAATCCTCCTGTTTGTCCTGGGACCAGCATTGAGAGTACACTAACTTACGACCCCCTGAGGCTGGACTTACGTCTCTTCTTGGTCTCAAACCAAGGACACAGAGATCTGTTAAATCTGTTAACCATTTCATCACTGAGACACGCAAAGCACTGACATGATGTCCGTGTCAATTTACTTATGAATAAACTGTCTTTGTTGTAATCAAATAAAATTACAACAGATCTGCATCCACCAGAACTTTTTCCAGAGAAGATTCTGAAGTAACGTTTTGGGCATTTATTACTTTCTTATCAAGAAGCATATACACACAGACCTAAGGAATATACCACATTTCAGATTCCACTTAATAGCTCTGTGTATGTGTTTAAAGTCTTATTTTATGTTTGTTGCACTGCTTAAGACATCGTGAAACCTACTCTGTGTTAAGCACGTTGAGTGTCCGTATAATCCTTATATGAACTAAACTGCTATTGCCATTAATTCTCCAAATGCATAAAACAGTAGATATTTGATAATCAAGGATGCCATCGTAATCTGAAGTAAAGTCTCAAACAATGATTTATTAATTGCCTTTGTTTTTGGAATACTCTTCATGGACCTTTGTCTTTTTTCATGTGTTTTGAAAGTGTTATGCAAGACTGATTGATAATATATAGAGAGTGATTTATATATTATGTATGTGTTCAGGCTTTTTGTATCAGTTTGTCAGGGACTGCAGTGACAGGAGCTATTTCCATGCCCTACACTACAGTCAAAATGAGTCTGGCACATTCAGATTTTTGCATTTTTGCAGTAAACCATTTAAATAAAATAAAGATCAAATATATTACATCAATACATCCAAGAGTATATATTTGCTAAATTGGTATTTGTTGTAAAAAAAACTCAGTGTGAGCGTTAGGGATGGGTATCGAAAACCGGTTCTTGTTGAGAACCGGTTCCCAGTGTTTCAATTCCTTGGAATTGTTTGCCATTTTTGCAAACGATTCCCTTATCGATTCCAGTCACCCCGAATGACGTCACCACGTTGCGGAGCGTCATTTGCCTGGCAGGAAACACGGCGCCTAAGCGGCTCAAACGCTCAAAAGTTTGGTTTTGCTTTACGAGAATGGATGACAACAGGGCAACAACTAACAGTGCATATTATGTTAGCGCGATCTGCCTTATTATAAAACCTGCCATTACTGTGCATTTAGGTGACCATGATGAGAAAGACAGACAGAGTCTGGCTCAGATGCTGGCAGTTCTCACTGCAGTCTACCGTTAGCGTCTCCTTTCAGGCCAGGATAGACGAATGTCACCGAGCAGTGACTAAGTTTGTGGTCAAAGGTTTGCACCCATTTGCCACAGCAGATGATTTTCGGTAAGTGAATGTGTTTAATTGTAGGCAGGGACATTACTGGATATTCTTGTGTAATTGCTACAGAATAATTGATGTTATACTTTGTTATTGCTACAGAAGAATATTTATTTTATTATTTTACATTTACAATTTTTTTTCCTGGGGACCCTGTGACACCCCATTGAAGAGCCGTAGGCTGTGGATCTCTTAAGATCTCACTGTTGGGTTTGTAAGGCCATGTTACTCCTAAATTTCTATCTTGTTCAAAGAGAAGATATAAAACAAAGTTCTAAGCTATTAGACTTTAGTGTTCTCCTTTTTTAAAAATAATCGATAAGAGAATCGATAAAGAATCGAATCGTTAAACAGAATCGAAAATGGAATCGTGAAAATCTTATCAATACCCATCCCTAGTGAGCGTAGTTACCGCACCGCTGATGTCATTTATCGTCGATACATTTTCACTTTGTGCTGTTTTGAGTCTCACTTGCAAAATGACAGCAGGGTGAAGTAAATGTGTGCATGCATGCAAACATCTAGTGTGGAGTGGTGCTGACAAGTGAGTTTCCAAGAAGTTTTGCTACTGTGAGTGCAATGAAAGAACAACAAAGAACTGAATTTAATAGATGGTGTCACTGTCGCTGATATTGATAGTATAGCATTCTGTAGTACTCTCTTATCTTAATTGCAGATTGGTGCATCACTAGACTACAGGGTAACCACATCTGAACTCAAAAAGGCATATAGCAGCACTTCCCCCCATGTCTCCTTCATCTCCCACATAATATATATGTCTTGCAGGTCTTTGTAGTAGTGATCTATGAATCATATATACAGCCTTTGATACAGACGATCCACTCAGGCATTCATAGTGTTAAGCTGCTGACTTCTTTGTAGATTTAATGGAAGTAATGATACAGAGAATGGAAAAAAAGAATAAAAAGGAAGAGGAGGATTAAATCTTTCTTGTACCTCGCTTTGCATCTGTTTCATAAAGGTGCACGATCTGTGCGCAAAACAAGACAAATATGTGCATGTGGGGAAAAAATAGTCAACACCAACTACTGCATCAAAGATCAGATGAATCTACGCCAGCTTGGATCAATAGTGTCATGCATACGGTATCTGTTTTCCTGATGTATGATAGTCTTCTCTTTCTTTTGCCTCACTTCTTGCAGGAAAGCCAGCTGCAGTGATGGGTGACATGTGTTTTGCTTGGAGGGTTTACCTTTTTAGGCTTTAAGAAGCATAAGAAGCTAAAAATGTAGGAAAAGAAAGCAAAATCTGACGTTAGTCCTGGAACAAAAAACTGTTGATTGATCATTTTGGTAATGGATCACATAAGTTATTGTTCAAATAAATGCATCAGATTCTCACCTTTTAAGAATAATTTTTTGGATTGACTCTGGAAAATAAAAACCCTAAATTTATTGCCATCTCCTTGATATTATCCACTATTTTCTGACAGTGCAAAGCAACTACTGTTCTGTCACCAAGTCCACATTAAAAACTTAGGAAGATTAACTTTTAGTGATTAACTGCAATTACTTAGAGTAAACTGTAAATGATTAAATGTCATCATTTAATTGAGAAGCCTTCTTCTGGCATTTATTGTCAGTTACTCTACCACAGTGTCACATGAAGTTCATTTAGATGATGACAAACTCATGCATCCGGAGTGCGCGCAGAGTTTACTGATGTCACACACAAAAAAGCGAAGCTGGCAGGATGCTGCAGTTACTGGATAAACAAGACAAAGAAGCATATTTCTTGAAACATTGTGATGTCAAAGAAAAGTTCAAAGATGCTGCCCCAAGCCTGCAAAACCACAAAGCCCACCCACATGTCTTAGTCTCATATACTGTTGCCTGAACAAGCGACAGATGTGTAACAGTTTTTCCTGGTACTGACTGCTGTCTGTGCAGCATATGGCACCCATGTGAGGTGGAGGTGGAAGATGCAGAGAGTCAGGTAAAGCTGGTGTGTCTTCTAAAAGCAGTAATGGCGTTACCGGTTGGTAATCAAAGATGCATATCAGCTCGAAGGGAGAAAGATGCATGGTGTTGGCACATCGTGGATAACAGGCATTCACAGAGCCGGTGGGTGGAGACATGAAATATTAAAAATGAAAGTGGAAGAAATTTTTTTAAAAAAGAACTATTTTTACCTTCAATGACTCACAGTAAACTAGCAACAGTCCATTTCCCCTAACAAACACTGTCTGACCACCTTGAAGCCACCCACTCTCCGCTTCACACAGTAAAGGACATTCATAGCAAGGTGGCACTGAATGCCAGTGTAGTCCCAATTTTACCAAAATGTGCAAAACCGAAATATTTTTAGTATTTTTTTCATTACAGAAATAAGCTGAAATAACATTCATGAAGAATATTTGGCTCATATATGCTCCACTGTCTTTACCAGCTAGCTGCTAATACTAACCACAGCCCTGGTACGTGGTTCTGCACAGGGACTATGCAGTAGGATTTTAATGCTTTTTCACTGCAGGAACCTCCCTGTTATGTTAACACTAGATTCTCGATGCTGATTAACTTCATACAAAATGATAATGAAAGAACTTGATGAAACACCCAGTGATGGGATAGCTCGAAATATGCGTTGTTTTGTTTTCTATTAGATGGATATCATTGTGATCTTACTCATCATAATCATGCACTGGAAAGCATGGTTGGGACTTTCCCATCACCATCACCATGCCCGCAGTGAACTACTTGGAGACTGGAAGAAGACTGGGCTGGAAATGTAGCATGTAGCAGCATCAGTGTTGTGACATGCTGATGCATTCATATATTTTCATTCCTTTAACGGTCATGGTCATTACTATCACATAGTCATAATACTGTAACTACGCGATAGTAATCTCAGTTGTTTCTACAGCAAACCTTCGACAGCAAAACTTTCTTTGTGTGCTTCACACTTTACAATAACCTGTGATTTGTGATTTAACATGGGCCAGATGAGCTACCCCGTCCCTGATGTTCTGGTTTATTGTTAATGATTCAATGAAAGATAATAATTGTGGTATGTAGGGCATGAACTCTATTTCATTCTGATGTGGGCCGTGCCAGAAGCACAGCATTAGACACACTTTTCACAGTAAACGCATTGACTTGATTGCTAAAGCTTTTTAAAGCTTAAGTATTACTTCACGCTGTGACACTCGACACACTTTTGTATTGTTTTTCCTTTTTTCTTGCTGATTTGCGACACTTTCGTCTAACTTGCAGGCATTTTATTGTCAGTATCTTTGTCAGTTGCACATTGGATAGCTACAATAGATTTCACACCTAATATTAACAACAGCAGGTTTTATTTTAACTGTCCTCGGGGTCCAAATATACTCAAGTGCAGTGTAGAAGGGATTGAGCACCCTAAAATTGAATCCCTGCTACGTGTGTGTTAATGGTGACTTGTGGTAAAGCTCACCAGGGCTGGGTTTTGCCACAGAAAATGACTCATTTCTGTCTGAGGTGCTGTGTCTGCCAGAGCTGCAGACGGAGAAGTGAGGGGGGAAATTAAAAAAAGCTTGGTGTCGCCATGGCAGTGCTTGTGCTGAACCTTTTCTGTCGTATGAAGTCTCCAGAAGTCAAATTGATATTTCCTGTCTCGCTCCTGAAAGCTGGATACATATTGTGTCTGTGTTTAATTAGTTTTGCTTAATAGTTACAGTTTTCTGTGAGATGACTGACAGATTGTAGGGGTGATCTCTGCGAAGTGTTTTAAAAGGCTTATTTTCCTATGAGTGTCCTAAAAGCCAAGAGATAAGAGCTGAAAAATCCCCCAAAGACACACACGTCACGTCTTTTGGTTTCATAAACGAACGCGATACCGTGAAGGTGCTACATCACAAATCGTGTCAGTTTACTAAGGTCTTAACCCCCACAGGAGGTCAAGCCACACATGCATCAGCAGCTAGAAGCATTCTGAATGTTTTTTTTTCACACTTCATCATCTGTCCACACTTTTCCTCAGGCTGTTACAATTTTAGCATTCCCAGGAGCCCCTTTTTTTTTAACCCCTTTGAGTGGTTGGGGTTGTAATTACATAAAAATACATTCATTAAAAAACAAAACAAAAAAATCCCCCCAAAACAAACAAACAAAAAAACTTCTTTCCAACATTTTTGTGAGCCATTCATTATTCCCAGAAATTTATACCTATCTACCTGCAGACAGCTTGTGTACGCCGAGGTATTTTTCAGTCATGCGACCTTTGGCACTGCACAGTTGTTGTGAGGCATTAGGAGCAAAGTGGACAGGGGCAGAGGCAACGGGGCGGATGGGGAGGCAGAGGGGAAAGCTGTTGGTGAGACAATGCGGAGTCAGACGGGAGGTCCCGTCTCCGAACATGTGCTGAAGGAGGACAGCACCTTATCTTCAGTTTGAGTGAAAACAAGCAGACAAGTTAGAAAGCTTAAGTTGGAGCCAAGGCTAAACGTTTCCCAGTCTTTATGTTACGCTAACTGTCTTTAGCTTCATATTAAGTGCTATCAGATTTCAGTGGAGACCTACCTACACCAGAAGCAGTCATTACAGTTAAAAACACGATAACTTTTGCTAAAAAATGCTAAATCAAGTTGCACCATCAATTCCACTTCTTCTTTCTTTTTCCTGAGAGAATAAGGTGACGATTCGCTGTATGAGTTTGCCTGGAAAGTGCAATGATGCGTGGTTTTCTTGAAACGTGCACTTTAACCAACAGTAAAGAAGAACTCTTTAGAGGCTTAAATGTAAATGTAATGTTTTGTGGAAGCAAATGTGTTACTTCAGTCACGTATGAAGTTTTGCCTTACTGCACTGTGAGAAGCAGGGGGTAGTAAGTCAGAGTCGCTGTGATTGAATCACTTAGTCTTTTATTTTTGCCATATTTCCTTTTTGTTCTCATTAGGTTGCACAAACATCTTCCAGGAGTGGGGCTCCTGGCTGTATGTTGTGCAGGTGAAGACACATACAGCATTCATTTAAGATTTAAGGTGGGAGGATCATGCATCTGGAGATAGTATGAGATAGGTGGTGTGGTACCCTCTGCTTATTTTCCTCTGTCAGCATTATCTTTTGGCAAAAAGATAATGCTGAATCACTAACACTACAAATGTGTTAGTGATTCAGCTCAAAAGCACTAAATGTTGGCTGTTTGCAGGGTTTTTTTTTTCTTTCTTTTTCTTTAGTCTTTTCCATGACTTTTTCTCTCTGCATTGTGCCACGACATGTGACACTCTTACACTTTGACTCTGTTAAACTTCCTTCAGTCACCATATATACAGGCTTTTTCCCACTGCATTCTTTTCTTACACAGTCCCCTGACGGCGCCAACCTGTCAGTTGCTTGTTAAACTCATGTTGTTTTGGGTGTAGTTTGTGATATAGTTTTCTCTTTTTTTTTGTTAAACAGGATTTAGGCCAGCCTGTAGTCATTTCCTTGTTTTTGCCCATGTGAACTAATCAGGGGCCCACATAAGAAACACATAAGGTGTGCCCCCCCCCCCCCCCCCACACACACACGCATGCATACTTGTTGTCCCCCGAGATTCTTAGTACCTGCTAAGTGCTGATAGCCTCAGATCTCAGTCTCTATATGTGTGCGTGTTTGCATCTGTGCACCAGGCCTGTCCAGCCCTTCACCCTCTTGTGTCTCTGCCAGCAGCAGGTTAGAGCTATCCATCATACATATGGAGAGATGGAGATGGTGTCTGCTTGGAGCAATGTTTCATGTTAACCTCTGCAATAAGAGGCCAAAACAAATAGTCATGCTATCATGATGCTCTTCATACACACAAATGTTTCATAGGATCTGACTAATCACATCTCTTCTTTAGAACAGATTGGTACCATATCAAAGGTTTGTGAGGCTCCACTCAGATACAGTATGTATGTGCAAAAAGTCTTAAGTCACTCCATTTTTTTAAAATATTTTTCTTCCGAGCATTTTCAGATACATTTATGAAGCCACTTAACACTGACCTCTGAATCATTCAAGCATAAGAAGGCACATAAGTTAAGTGATGAACTAGTGTTGTGTCTTCACATAATAGACAACTTATCAAAGAACCAATTTTAAATGGTATAATTGGGAACTTTTTTTACTAGAACTACACATAATGTGTTCCCATTTCTTTGGTTGAATTGACAAGAATTCCAATGATAACACAGTCTGATAGACATAAAGTAATATTTTTGCACCAACAAAGGGATTCCCAAAGAGGTATTAGCCAAAAAGACAGCATGATGTGGAATTCAAGAAATGTGAGGAAACTGCAAGTGGAAGACAAAAAACAAACTATAAAACAACAGCAGATAAACAGTATCTGAAAGTCATATCCTTAAGAAAAAAGAAGAACTTCAGATGATCTATATACTGTTTGATATCCTGGCAAAATACAAATAAATGACAGGAGACTTAAGACTTTTGCATAGTACTGTAGTGTAAATGTAATGACTAATTTTCTTAAGGTTTTACATTCAGACTGTTCCATTCAATTCTAAAGATAACTAAATATCTGACAAAAAAGAAACACATTTAAAAAGCACTTGAGAAAGAGAAGTTCCACACATGTTTGACCAATCATAGTGTGAAATGGATGTATATCAACATTCATCCAGAAGTAATGAAATAATAATTCCCTCTTGTATACTTTCTGTCTGTATTATCACCAGACTTTTTGTGAGAAATCACTGATGGGGAGACGTTTTGTGACTTTTGGTTTTTTTTTGTAGTTACATCAAGTTAAACAGAAATGAACAATGATCGTATGCGCGCGCGCACACACACACACACACACACACACACACACACACACACACACACACACACATATATAGGTGTTAATATACATATGTACATTTTGTATGTACTTGCAGTGATTGATATTGTCACTTCTGGATCACTATTAATATAATCACATTACAGTAAAACTCACAATTCTCCTCCTCTTCCCTTCCTTATCTTATCTGCCGGTACCCCCCTCGTATCTGTGAACACTCTCCACTAAGGTTATCAACATCACAGCAAAACAGCATTTCATAGTAATCCTGTCAGTCAACATAACTTTCAATTAAAAGCTCTTTTAACTCAAAACACGACTCGACGAGCACGGACCTTTTAAAAACTGGCGCTGGTATGCTGAAAGTTTTTGGACTCAGCATCACGTTGTCTGTTTTGGGGTGTATTTTGTGGATTTCTCCGCAAGCAGCAGCAGCAACTAAAAGATTAAAATCAAAACCAACATATCCCAAATTTCTTTTTGCTGATATCGTCTTTGAAGTTTATTTTTTTTGTGAGCCTTCAAACCACAGCTATGCTGATTTCCTGCTTGTTACTCAGAATAGTCATGTATTTATTGGGGAACACGATACTTCTGGTAATACTGGAGCAATTCTGATGCATCGTTCAATCTAGTTTGCCTTTCAGTAAGAAACCTGTCGTTTTCAGTAGTACAAATGAAACATATTAGCAAGGCTGGTCAGAATTAATTTGGGTAATCTTTGTTTGATTTTATGTTTTTATGTGTGACATTTTATTTCTTTACATTTCACCAGTTTCTGGCTCATGTATTAGTATTCATAGTTTGTGTGTCTTGGGTGGTATTTGTCTTTGCTGTTGAGTAGCCCTGACCACAAACAAAGAAAAGATCAAGGGGAGTTGTGTGACCCTCCATACACACTTCTGTGTGTGTGTGTGTGTGTGTGTGTGTCTCAGAAAGACAGAGTGTGTTGATAGGACTGGGATTCTCAGCTAAGATCGTGGCGGCACTAGTTAGATGTGCTAATAAAGGTAAAGCCTAATTTCAAAATAATTATCCTGAGCAATAATGAAAATCAAGTAATTTAAAACACAATAACAAAGTTGCAGCGCTGTTTAATTTGTATATTTATGCCATATTTATTTTTATAATGTGTACTTTTCCTTCAATCTTCATTCAGTGAGCCTTTGTGTAATACAAAAACAAACTTCAACTAACAATTATGTCTATCTTCTGTTATTATCCACAATAAACCAACGTGTCAGCATCTTTTTAAAGGACGTGTTTCTGAATTTTAGTGCTGGCTGGAGAATCACACAAACATTATGTTAGTGGTTCACATTTAAAACCACTCTTTGCTTTTCAAGAAAATTACACCGCTCTCATGTAAATCTGGGGCTAGTGCAGGGTGTGCATTGGCTCATCCCAATTCTGAAAATGGAAAATGTAGCCATTTTCAGGGAAATGTTCCAGTAGCTCAGAAAAAGAAAATTCTCCAGTGCACATAGTGGATCAGCTGACAAAATAGTTTTGATATTGCCGAACCCAGCAGCGGGAGACTTTTGTGAACAATGACACAGACATCCATGGTCACTTCCTACTTGGGTCTTTTCCGTCACCACTTCCTTTCGCTCCCCCAAACAAAGTAATAGCTAGTTCATCACAAATAAGCGACTTGTAACCTTTTTCTAAGCCTGTAAGCCAAGGGTGGGCAATTCATTTTCCCAAATGGGTCGGGCCAATAACCATAACTCAATTCTGCACAATATTAATTTTGTCACTTTATAAACTGTTGCTAATTGGAGTAGATGTTAGACAATTAGGCTATGGCAATGTCCAGCAGGCATAATAAAAAAGAAATCTCCTGTGTCTTGGGTTTGAAAAGGTGCATTAGTGTCTGATTCAATCTCTGGGGTGAAAATGCGAAGGAGAGTAGAAATGTGATGTGATCGTCTTTGAGAGTGTTTGTATCTGGATTTGTAATCTTCATCATTGTTCATGTGAAGATGGATCCAAAGAGGACCATCAAGTTAACTGTTGGCATGTGAATAATAATGTTGGCTTGAAAAGCTCCAAATTTCTCATAAAAGCCTTCATCATGTAGCAAATAGGCCCTTGCCTCACAATTTAGTTCACTCATTAGTGCAGTTACATCCCCAGCAAATACAAGACCTGCTTTCCGTTCTGCATCTGAGAGCTCTCCTCAAAATTCTGTTCTCAGGTCCTTTACTCTTTGTAACACTTTGCCCAGGCTGAGCCACCTGACAGCTGGTTGGTAGCCTATGTCAAAAGTGAAAACAGTATCAGCCAATGTATCAGAATATCAGATTTTTAAATTGCCAAATATCTGTATTGGTCTTAAAAATCCTAAATCTGTTGGGCTTTATATAGGGGAGCGATTAACACCAAAATTGCAAACAATCTCAATGAAATTAATCAACTTAAAGAAATTAGCTGCACAGTCACTGCTGGTGAAGCAAAGTGGTTTGGTCCAAGGTTAAACTATTCTCGACTTTGAGATGAGCAATTGAAGGGACTTCCAGTGAGAGGGAAGGATGTTAGCTCACATATGACAGGGTGGTAAATATGACATTGGGTTAATTTGCCAACCACAGCTTGGAAGGTCTGTGAGCGACTCATCCTTCAGCTACGTGAGTAAGTGGCGAGTGAACTGGTTGGTGTGTCAATGCTCCTCATAACTAAGCTAAGCTAACTGCCTCCTTGATCTAATAATTTCAGCCACTTACTCTAAAAACATAAAAACATATTCCCCGAGAGAACTTGTTTTCTGAAAATGTAGCTAGCTTGATAAAACAGCAAGCTTGAAACTACCACTGAATAGATTCATACTTTTTTCACCTACAAATGAACTGCATCAGCCTACTGAAATAGCAAGAAGAGAGCTAAGGGCACTTGATATTCCTGCACTACTGATAAAAAATTAAACATCATAAGTGGCTAATGGAGGTCATTGTGTTTGTTTGTGGGTAAGTGGAACTTTAGGATCAATTAATTATTTAAAACACACTAATTATAGTACAAACAAAGAGCACTGAAATATTATAATTACATATGTACGTTGTTTAAAATACCATGCATGATATTTAAAATGAGTCTCTGTGTAGTTATTATTATGAATTAATCAGTGCATAAACTCAAAGCACTTTTAAGGTAATTGGTTCCTGCTTTACTAGCATAAGTGACGCTCCCTTTTAGTTTTTTCAGAGTTTCATTTGTTTTTACTGAGTTTGCCAAATAAATCTGCTGTGATGTTGTAACAGTGGGTGATATGCAGTTTACCCCCAAGCTCATGGGGGGGGGGGTTATTATTTTCTCTCACCGTTTCCTTCATAACATGCATGATTGTTTTTGCATGTCTCTTATTGATTCTGGGGAGAGGTTGTTCTTTGACCTATGGGTGTGTGTATTTTTAGTTTGATGTAGCCAAGGAGCACTCTCCGTCCAGATGCTCCCTATATGGGAAAACTGTAGTGATCAGCAGATTTTGCAGACATTGTATGCTTATGTGGTTGGAGGGCAGGGGATATGGTTAGGAGAGTGTCAACCACCCCTGCATTACCGAGAGAGAAATTTGGGGAGGGGATGAAAGCTTTGACAACTGTCAGGGGGGATGATGTCATGTGTGGGTCTCAGCTTGTAAGCCTGGATGTTTTCCGCATTGGTGAAAAAAAAACGAGCTCCTGGGAGTACATCTGGAAGTCTCACAAAGTGGAAGCTGACACCGTTGAGCCGACAGGTTCAGTCAGTGTATTAAGGGGTGTAAACAGAGAGATGCTTAGATGGGAAATGGGAGGGGCAGACAGAGATAAATGGATTGAAGAAACAGTAGAGGAATGGATGATGTTTTTGAGGGGCAAAACACAGCAGAATGAATGAATTGAGGGAGGAGAGGAAGCAGATTAAATAGCAGCCAGGGTCGAGGGAGGTGATTTAGCCACGAGTGACTCAAGGAATGACATATGGTTTGTCACTTTGATCCAGACTGGAATATTTCAACAAGTACTGGTTGAATTGTCACAATATTGTAGAGAAGATGAATCCCTGTGACTTCACTGATGTCAGGACTGCCACTTCTTCCACCACTAGGGTTGTCTTTGTGCTTTTAGTGATATGAAGTTTGCCCAGTACTTTTATTATAACCTAACACTAACAAAGCTAAAGACTTCACTTTGTCCTCAGATTTAATTTAGGTAACAGCGCAAACGTCTGGAGCATAATTCACAAATTTCTAACATTCCAGCTGTGTATCTTGTGTTACCTTTGGCATATTAGCCTGTCAAAGGAAACACCTTATTTATGCACATTAGGACTGCCAAATATGTCTGCTATTTGTGAGTGGCTGGTATATTTGCAAAGTTTGCTAAATATTTGCAATTTTGAGGATTTGACAAGACGTATCACTATGTGAAGGTACTGTTAACCTTAAAAGTCCACTATTCTCAGAACCAATTTCATGCAGTGTTGCCAACAAAACAGCAACTAAAGCTAACATTATGCCAGCAACACAATGTTGGGCTCAAGTGTTCTAAAAATCACGCTCTGATAAACCCTTTGGTTACCTTCTCACATTGTATGAGAATTAAATCGCTATCCAACAACGTTAGATCCACTTTGAAGGAAGTTTCACTAACGTCGACTAACAGCAGCTAACAGCGGCACTCGGTATCATTGTAATTGGACAGAAGTGAGCTTCTCTCACTCACTGACCTGTATCGATCTCCTTTCACAAAGTTTTACAGCTCTTCCATAGTAAATAGTAGTGATGGACAGTTGAGGGAAGGAGTGGACTGACAGCCTACACTCACTAAAACTGAATGACAGCCAAAGTTGTTTGTCCTACAGTGGCCACCGTAGCTAGATTCTTCAATCTACTGACATCTAGTGGTGAGATTTTACACACTGCACCTTTAAACATTGCTTCAACTGATCCTGACCCAGTCTGTGAACAATAACAGCAATACCTAAGGATATGTACATTTTGGCAGTTTGTTAATACAAAGTTAATGGCAGAAACTTTCTCACAGTGTAATCTACATGCAGCTCAAGGTACCTCACAGAGTTCCATAGATTAGATAAATTTGAGCCATCTTCTTTTGCTTATGCAGTTCAGGGTAACGGTGAGTCTGGAGCCTATCCCAGCTGTCCTAGTGAGTGCTAACCCCTCCAAACTCAATGTCTCTCTGGATAAGCTTTCTAAATGGTTTGGTTGTCTGCTTATAATTTGTCCATGATCAGCCATCTTCTGTCTAAATGCATGATTCTTGGTGCACTTGTTTGTTAAGCTTAATAAGCAAACATCTCCAAAGGTGTTGTCACATTTTTACTTTTTTTGGCATAAACCATGGTAACAAATTGTAGGCTTTCATCACATCTGTAGTATCTGTTCTTCATTTCTCTTTTATCTGTTTTAGAAAATATATCAGGGATAAGCAAGTGATCACCTGTGACAGGGAATAATGGTAGGATGGTAAGTGCATTAGAGGGTTGAATTTACTGGAACCGGAACCTGGAATGTCCACTAGTGACCAATCGTCTGCAGCCAGTGAATCACTTGCTGTGAACTTTATCTCCTGCTTAATATATCTGTCAGTGGTGTGGATTTTGTGTTTTTAACTATATTTTTAATTCAGGTAACTGAGCATGTCCAGTATGCTTCCTGAAGGCCAGCCTGTGTAAACACAGAGGTCACCTGAGTTGCTGTTGCTCTGTTTACGCACTGCTCACGCTACCTCTTCCCTTTACCCTTCCACAGCTGCTGACATATCTGCAGCGGATTCGTGTGTCTCTTTTAGCTTGTGTTATTTATCCAATCCGCCCCTGCCTACAGATGCAATCACTAAACCTCAAAGAAAAGCGGCCACTTGTGTTCTCTTCTGCTTGTAAAGCCACAAACACGCCTACATCTATAACCTTTATGTCCACTGCAAGCCCACATGCCACACATTTGCCAAGACTAAAGTAGAGACTGAGCAGGCAGCCAAATGAGAAGATTTTTGTCAAAGTAAGCGGAGCTAAAAGCTGTCAGAAGTTCAGCTCGTGATAACCATTCCTAGAGCGATTAGAGAGGGTAGCGTGGTTACTGCTGGAGTGGCAAAGAAGATGAATTCAGAGAAAAAATGGATGGGGGAAAAATGGGAAAAATGTGCAGTAAAGAAGAAAAATGGACAAAGATAAAAGATCAAAGGTGGAAATCTGGAAATATTTCAGTTTTATAACTTCTTCATGGCTCTAGGCTGGCCACAGACATGCCAGAATTATTTGAAGCTTTTCTCTTGCCAGTGTTGTCTCTTGTTAAATGCCAGCATGTGGTTTTAGAAAAGGTCTGAGTCCCACCCAAAGCCCCTCTTGACATTATTCCTTTGAAGGGTCAACGCCATAAATGACAAATGCACCAGTTCAGTCTTCAGTTCAGCACGACATGAACTTTTTTCTAGTTTCTGCAGATGTTTGCTTGCTTTCTTTTTCGAAGATTTGTTTTGACTGTCTGTCTTGGATCAACTTAACAACTGATTTCTCACCGCATCTAATTAAGGTCGAATGTCAGGCCCACTTCATGATTTTGTTTCCCAGAGCTGGTGATTTGCATTAAGCTTTAAAGCTCTTTATAGATGGTTAGATATGTTACAGATGAGCAGGTGACAATGGGATGCAGATTTTTAACCATAGCTGAGCCAAGCTTTGAAGCCTACAGGTGCTAAGTTGAGTGATGTCTCACAGGTCAGCGGGTGCTGCTTTCTGCACTCGCTGTATCAGCAGCAAAGTCTTTTGATTTTCCTTTGGTTTTGATAACTGTGGCAGAGAGAGCAGTGGGGTTTTATTGTGTGGCTGACAGACTGCCGGGATCAATCAGGACCACGTGGTCCTTGACTGAAAACAGACCCATAATATCACTTTTTCAGTATTCAAACCAACTTAGATTAGACATTTCTGGTCAGCATGATTTCCATTTTGATAAATGACCTGCAGATTTTTTGGCTTTTTTGGATGTGTTCAGAGACGCTGTGGGCCTCTGCTGTTTTTGTAGTGTGGAGAGCCCAACAGTCAGAATGATTATGAACACAAAACAAAGGGAAATTGTCTTAAAGTTAAAACGCACTGTCAGTTTTGTTTATGGAAGGACAGCATGCTGCTTTAAGCTCAGTACTATCTATCTATAAACAGTAAAAGATGTTTGTAATCACTATCACATCATATATTTGTTTGTACATTGGGCCTGGACCATGTTAAATGACAAAAAATGGACAAAAGGTTGGATGGAAGACCAAAAGTAGCTAGTTGGCTAGCTAGCTTAATTAGCAAGGTGCTTCCATTGTTCTCTTGTGATACTTAATGGGATGCTAAATTTAGCCATTGACAAATAGGCTTAAAATGAATGTACTTTCCAGAAAGTAATGCCCAACTGACTGCTCTTTTAAAAGGGTTGAATGTTCAGCAAGATGTAAAAGCAAGCATCCATCACTTGAAGTGGCCACTTTAAATGTTACTGCCTTGAAACTGGTAAGTTGTACAAAAATGCCAAGGAGAAATTAGCTTGTTACCATTTTTAAGCCAACCTATAAACTATTTAAAAGGTGGTTTTGCTTTTTGCTGTCACCATATGGTGGCCTTCAGAAAAGAATACAGGTTAAAGACACATCTGTAGTGGCTTTATTTTTCTTTCCCTTTAAATGTACCAGGAAGCTAAGCCTGTATTTCCTACCATCTACACTGTAAAGATGTTCTGCTAGTTGTATATACTGTATATATATGTCAGTTACTGTTGGAGAAAGACTCAAGCAAAGTTTGTTAAGCTTACGGTTTCTGGCATTTCAACGTTTTTTGAAACCATATCTGATGAGGTAAAGTTGAGTTTGACAGTGACACTGCTTGCTTACTGGCTAGCGACTGACAAGTCATTAAACCCTCAATAATTCCCATTTCTGGATAATGACCATAACTTACAAAATGAACTTCATGTTTTATTCAGTATGACTTGAAAGTAGCAACTGGTGTCATAAAGTAATTAAGAAAGTGTTTTCTGAGGTCAAAGAGCAAGGAAGCCAAGGGCCATTTTCCCATAGACTTATAGACCTACATCCAGAAGTCCGTTTGCAACCGGAGTCACCCATAATCCCATGAAAAGGAAAGAAGAGTCAGTGCACTTCTGCATTGACTTTACTTTTACAACTCAAACCTACAGCTTGCTTAATTCTGTCCTTTTTTGCAGTCAGAACATTTCATCCTGAAGGGGGTCTAAATGAGTAATTTTTTTTGACACATTTCACTTAAACCACAATGATCAGTGTCATGCTTAAATGAAAAAGTCGCAGCTTGACCTTAGCAAGTATTTTATTTCCCCTGGGGACCATGAGTGTCTGCACAAAATTTCATGGGAGTCCATTGAGGAGTTGTTGAGATATTTCAGTCAGGATGAACTGATGTGCTATACACGCTCATGTGTGACTGAGTACATTATGAACCTTCCAGCAGTGATGGACAAATATGCCAGTACCTCAGACACTCATGTGGCCATTTCCATCCACAGAGGGACAAGACTGCTTATTGGTTTTCCAGGGCAGATGTTAGCCCATCTCACAAAAATAGACAGTTATATAACTTCACTGGTTCTGATTTGAAGAGAGTAGAGCCAGGAGACACCCAATACAGCAAAATGAGATTGGTATACACAAAGCATGTGCCTGTCAGTGGACAAATGATGTTCCTAAGTGATTTACAACTTAGGCCGGTTTGACTCTGAACTGTACTTGAGCTCAGTCTGTGATGAATGAAAAGGCCTGGTTGGCCTGAAGCCATCTTAAATCAGCTAAATTAGCTGTGTGTCCGTGTGTGCGTGTGTACCTTTGGATTTGTGGGGATGTGTATAATCAGGTTAATAGGAAAAGGAAATTGAGCTTCTCTGAGAGATGGAAAGGGGGTCACAGAGGAAGTACAGAAATGACTGAGGGAGAAACAGAAGGGATAATACTTCTCATCTGGGATTCCTGTATATGACTCAGCAGGCCTCCTTTGTGGTCTCTGGAAATTTAAAAAGTGAAATCTTATATGAAATCTAAATGATCGACATTTAAACGTGACTAGCAGTTTTACAACTGCTCTGATTACAGAGATTGATGCTTACATATGCTAATCCCTGCATGTATTGCTCACTGTGGCTTTCTTGTGTTGTTAATATGCACAAGAGACCACTCCACATTTTCAGCAGTTTGTGATTTTAGTAAGCCAGTAAGCACATTTGAATGCATGGAGCCAAGAGACAACCTCAGCTGAAATATTAAGCCAGTGCTGAAGAAAAAGAAAAGTTCCTTGAGTGACCACTAGACGCTGGCTCCCAAAATAAGTCAGCTTCCTAGTGCAGTATATAAAAACTCTTTACTTTGCAGTCGAATTAAATGGTCTCTTGAAGTGGGCTCTGTAGCTACTTTGACCCAACTGTATGCAGAATTATTTTATATATCAGATATTCCAAATTGTCTTTACACTGGTGTGAAAAAGTGTTTGCTCCTTCCTGATTTCCCATTTTCGTCAGATCATCAAAGAAATTTAAATATTAGACAAAGATAACACAAGTAAACACAAAATGTAGTTTCTAAATGAAGGTGTTTATTTTTAAGGGGGGAAAAGGCCAAACCTAGATGGCCTTATGTGAAAAACTTTAGCTTCTGTCTCTCTAAAAAGAACATGGCAGTAAAGTTACATCTGAACAAAGAATAAGACCTCTAGAACAATATCTTTTGGACAGACAAGACCAAAGTGAAGATTTTTGTCCATAATGCACAATGCAAAAACCAAACTCAGCATAGCAGCACAAACCAACTGTGAGGCACGGTGGTGGAGGGGTGATGATTTGTGCTTGTTTTGTGGCCATAACACGGGAACCTTGCAGTCTTTGAGTTAACCATGATCTTCTCTGAACAGCAAAGTATTCTAGAGTCAACAATGAGGACATCTGTCCGACAGATAAAGCTTGACCAAAACTGGGTCATGCCACAGGAAAATGATAACATCCACAGCAGAATGACTGAAAAAGAAAAGAGTGAAGATGTTGCAGAGGTTCAGAGGAAGTCTAGACTTCAACCTGACTGAAATGCCGTGGCGGGACCTTAAGATAGTTGTGCATAAACGAATGCCTGCAAATGTCACTAAACTGAAGCAGCGCTGTAAAGAAGAGTCAAGATTCATCCACAACCACGGAAAGGTCCTGATAAAATCATATAAGCTGCTAAATCACAGGGTGTACTTTCACAGGACTCTCTTTTAGACGCTACTGTAATCATTTTAAGCTTTTAATCAGAAGAATAAATTGTGTAGATTCAGGGATGTTTTATTGACTGAGTAAGAACATTCATTCATTTTCTGGAGCTCGTGAATGTCTCTTCTAAATATCAAAGCAATCTGTCTGGGATGTTGCTGTGTGGACCACACTGAAATATCTGGTGGATAAACCAACAAACATAATCAATTCTGGGGTGTTGCTAAAAGATGTAAAATTACTTCAGTCTAGACCTTTTAATGTAGTTCTCAGACACATTAGCTACAAAGCATTACCATCAAAGGATAAATAGCTGCTTTATCCTTGTGTCTATGTATGCAGTCTGCCTTTACACATTCTGTTTTTAATCCCACTGTTCTTCTACTCCTCTACACTCCCTCAAAGGTCCGGGAATTGAATAAATTATATTGAAGGAATTTCCTGGCACAGTAGATATAAAGAGTGTCATTGTGGTGCAGGCACAATGAGACATGGATGGATTTATATAGAGGCTCTGTGATATACTCATCTCAGTGACAGACAGACCCAGACTGGGCAGAGTGCAGAGAAGAAGCCATTGTCCTGGAGGTCAGATTGAACCCTGACCAAAATGGCTCACATTGATGTTCGAAATTCCTCTTCCAGAATGACTGTGTGTGTCTGTGGTTCACAAAGTTCGGCCCTCATCTGGGTACATCATTTTCATGCACCCGTAAATAATATTGACATAAATAGAATTATTTATATTTGCTGTAACTAAAATACCTAAATGCTAACTTTTATTTATTACATTTACAAAGTATTTTAGTAGATCTCTTTTTTTTTTCATTTCCAAGAGGCACCTTGAGGGTTTTCAGAAATATTTACTGAGTGTTTATGGCTTCTGCACTTAGAAATAACTGCATACGCACATCTTTTGTTTCAGTATTTGTCCATCAGTTTATGTAAACCCACTCTGAAGAGCAGCACAGCAGACTCAAACAGCAAGTAAAGCGGCGGCGCTCTCGAGAGTCTTATTATGCGTAACCTTTTCTCTACTATTATCTTTGCAGTGCTGCTGACCTGCGTGTTCTCCTTCAACGTGGACCAGAAGAACAGTTTGTCCTTCTCTGGACCGCTGGAAGACATGTTCGGCTACACTGTCCAGCAGTTTGAGAACAGTGAGGGAAAATGGTGAGTGTCATCAGGAGGCCGGATGTATGTGATCCCTGCATCTCACATGTAACACAGTAAAGGGAATTGTTGAAAATAATATATAAATGGGCCAATAGGTTCGACTATAGGAGCACAGGGGTGTGTTTAAATGAGACACAGAGACAAGAATGTAACTCAAAAGAACCAACTGACTTTAGTGAAATAAACCATAAGATTGACAAGCACAGGTTAAAGGCACTTTACAATTGTAGAAAAGAAACTTACAAAAAATGAAAGAAAAGTAAAACACATACTAAGACAATGACTTGGCCAAGTGTCACTTTTGGTTTTCAATGTTGGGTTTCAATGCTCGGGTGCACCCTAGTAACGCGACTCCTTAACTCTTATAGAAACAGATTACACAAATCCAATGTACATTCAAATGAAAATCTCACGCTCTTTTCACATGTGGAGGATGTTCTACACAACAGCTTATTATTTAAAGTCCCAAATAAAAAATGTCCACCCCTATTTTCTTTCCCAGGGTGTGAAAGAAAATAGGGGTGAGAGAATGTCAGTCAGTGGGTTTATGTATAACCAGCTGTGTGTGAAAGTGTGAGTGATAAAGTCCTACCACAGCACAAGGTGCAGCAGATCATCAAGTGGAAAAGAAGCGAATCTCAGTCTCTCTAAGTCCAGGTGGGAAGGCTCGCCATCTATTTCACCGGAGGAATCCACCCCAGGAACAATTCAGCACACACAAAAAAAAAACATTTTTTTGCAAAAATTTGCAAAAATAAAACATCTCTCTTACACAAACTATGCATTACTGTGATATATTGTCAATATTCTTATTTGTACATTGCAAAACACTTCTTCAAATATAATATGAAAACATTACAACGTATAAGATAAGACTTTATTGATCCCACAACGGGGAAATTTTTGCGTATAACCAAACTAAGTAAAGTTATTGCATATGCAACAATTATTAATCAAACAATTCAGATAAATTAATTCAGTTTCTCAACAATAAAATGCAAAACAGACTTAAACTGAGACATACAATATGTGCTCACCGATCTCAGTGCATCATGGCCGAAGACAATGGTATGGTGTCTCTCGGTAGGAAAATGCGGGGCTCTAAATAACGTAACAGGACATGTTTTTTTTTCTCTTTAGTGATAGTAATACGACGTGAAGGAAAATAAACATTCGTCGCGCTTCAAGTGTTACCTTACTTCTGGAAGCAGATTGAGATAAACTTTCAGGCAGTTGATAACAACCAGAGCTAACAAAGGCTAACAGTTTAGCTCCAGCGGTACTTTCTAAAGTCGCCAGAAAACTGCAGCATTCGCCTGTTTACTCACTTTGGCTACTTTTAACATGAAACTTATGTGCAGCACAGTTGGTTACAAACTTTTATCTAATACTCTTTCCAACTCAAAAACCTCAGTCTCTCTTTTCTCCTGCCAGCACGCGACTACCTCCACACATAGCAGCGAACAGAGTGCAAGTGGGTGAGACATACAGCGGGTACCACTCCTTAAAGTGGTACACTCATTTTATGTGGGTTACACACAAATGCTCGCTGAAAGACAAGACCGTTCCAGCGCAAACCTTGTTGTAAAAATAAAGATGACTTCATGTGTTAATATTTTACCTAAAAGTCACACGAGGCGTCTTATCTGGAACATTTTTGCAAAAGTTTACATGTGGTACAGATCTGCAGCAGCATAAGGTTAAATAAACAGAAAGAAAAAAGCTCATCTCATGCAGTAACTTCACACCACACTTAGTGTCATTGTATGAATACGTTCAGTAAATTGCATCCATTCCTGCTTATCTAGTTGGCATATCTTGTCCCACGTCTTTTGTCGTAAAGAGACTTTTCTCACATCAAATTGATAGCTTTGGTGGTGAGATGACTGTTTTCATACAGTTTGGTTTATCACAAATTCCCTTATTAGAGTGTTGGACTAATTAACCAACAGTCTTATGGATCACTGTGTCTAAGAGGCTGCATATCTAAATGCAATACTCAGAAGACAAAAGTCGAACATACGGTGTGTATTTAATGCTAATTAAATTTAAATAGTAAAAGTTCTCAGAACAGCCAGGGAATACAAGTATCCAAGAAACACTAGGATTACTTATTCAGACAGCACATGGAAATCAGAGCTACATGGCACACAGATATGGTCATGGACAACACGACAAATGACAAAGAAGGACTGAGAAAGTACATACACAAGAGGTAGTGAGGATAGAGGAAATGAAGACAATCAGGGAACCAGTGAGGGCCCAGGACAGGAAGAAAAGCTGCGCAAGACATGAAGGGAAACTGAACGTTTCAAATTAAAGACAGGAAGTAAGTAAAGAAAACAGACAAGAAGACGGACTGAACGTGAGACATTGAGACAGAGATGAAGAAACAGTGAAAGATAAAGACAAACAGATGAGACAGAAGGAGGGCCAGAACAGAAACACAAAGGGAGACTCACTAAATACATGACTAAAGTGAACAGAAACTGAAGGCACAAACAAGGCTAGAAAGTAAACCATAAAGAACTTATACAAAGCATCAGAAAATTAACAAGATGTATTAAAAACAACCTTGTGAATAGAAAACAAAACATTAACACGACAGAAACCTAATCCAAAGAACCTAAAATTCAAAACTAGAATGAATCCTCAACTCAAAGACTCAAAACCTTGGATCAAAGACCCATGGACCATGACAAACTGGGTGGGAGAAGCAGACCAGTTGGTAGGCTCCCTTTCACCAATTTTACAGCCATCATTTTACCAGGAAAATGTGTCTTCTGTCCTTCAAGGTCTTATTCAAAATCAGCAATACTACACTTTAGGAATTTGATTAATTTGCATAAGAGGAGTGACATCTAAATATCCAGCTGACCTCTCTTCTAATTTGATCAATTTCTCAGACAGACAGTTTACCTGCAGATTTCCAAACAGATTAATCATATTTAAATTATCCGTTTTAAATGATCTTTTTCCTGGAACTATGTTCCAGGATTTTTCCTTCACCATTTATGAGGTTTCAAGAGGAAGATAAACGACAGATATGAATGTTTGAAAAAGTTATAGATGAAAAGATTAGATGAAAAATACTCAAAGGATAAATTCAATTGGTTTATTGTTTTATAAATAAGTTGAAAAAGAAAAAGTTAAACAAGTAAATAACGAAACAAGGTAAAATGAAGTAAGAACAAAAAGTTAACAAGTAAATAAGGAAACAAGGTAAAATGAAGTAAGAACAAAACGTTAACAAGTAAATAAGGAAACAAGGTAAAATGAAGTAAGAACGAAAAGTTAACAAGTAAATAAGGAAACAAGGTAAAATGAAGTAAGAACGAAAAGTTAACAAGTAAATAAGGAAACAAGGTAAAATGAAGTAAGAACGAAAAGTTAACAAGTAAATAATGAAACAAAGTAAAATGAAGTAAGAACGAAAAGTTAACAAGTAAATAAGGAAACAAGGTTAAATGAAGTAAGAACGAAAAGTTAACAAGTAAATAAGGAAACAAGGTTAAATGAAGTAAGAACGAAAAGTTAACAAGTAAATAAAGAAACAAGGTAGAGAAAACCCCAACAATCCCCTCTGAGCACGCACTAGGCGACAGTGGGGAGGAAAAACTGCCTTTAAACGGGCAGAAACCTCCGGCAGAACCAGGCTCAGGAGGGGACAGTCAACTGCCGGGACTGGTTGGGGAGGTGAACAGAGGTGGAGCAAGACGAGGCTACACCAGGTGAGGAAGCAGTAGAGTCTCTCCTCCAGGGCCAGCGGAAGCGTTTGTTCTTCTTTTTCATGCAGTTTTCTACAAGAGCTTTTTTTTCCAGGATGAGGGTTCTCAACTCATCGATGGTTTCTGTATTTTGTATCTCAAGCTTCTTGCATGTTTTCTCCACCTCTTCCAGTGTTGCTCGTTTTTCTTCAAGCTTTTCCTTGAGCTCTTTCGATGTTGCCTCCTGCATTATCTTGTCCTTGTGCATGTCTGCGTTTCTCTGTTGTACTTCTTTGTACATGTCTTGTAGCTCCTCATTTCTTCTGTGGATATCTTGGAGCGTACGCTGCAGGTCGTCATGTATTTTGTCCTGTTCTTGCTTTTGTGCCTGCATTTCAGTGTGTTTGCGCTTCAAGTTGTTGTATTCCAACAATATCCCCTTAGTGAGCTCGGAGTTGTTTCTTGCCATTTGAGCCATCCTTTTCTGCATATGTGAGCATTGTTTGTCCAGTTTTTCTTTTTCCCCTTCTAGTTCACTTGTTTTGTTCTTCAGTTCACTACAAAACTGTTGCAGTTTTAGGTTTTTACCCTCAAAGTCTTCGACAATACGTTTCTCTTCTTTCAATCTTTCTTTCTCTTGAAGAAGGTCTTTATTTTGGCGCAGTATATCATCCAACTTTACTTTCTGCATTCTGTATTTTTCCTCCGTGACTCTGAGTTTGTGCTCCATGTCTCTTTGCTTTTTCTCCTGTTCTTCCTTCTGTTGGAGGATTTCTTTATTTTTTTTCACAGCTTCATCGAAGTTTGTTTGGAGCAGCCGATTCTTTTGGTCCATATATTGGAGATCCCATTCTGTCTTCTCAACAGTAGCTTTGCTGTCTTTAAGCTGGTTGGACATCTCCTTTAGTTCCGCGCTCTTTTGCTTGTTTTCCTTAATTAGGAAGACAATCTGCTTTCGGGCTTGTCCAAACTTGATTCCCCAGCCCTCATTAATAATTGTTATGTCGGGCTGGTGTTGTTGTCTTTCTTCCAGGGTTTTATTTTGCGCTTCCATCTGTCTACACTTCTCCTCCAGTTGAAGTTTCTCGTCTTCAATCTGTTGAATTTTATTCTGGAGATGGTAGTTTTCCTTCTTACTGTCATGTAATGCCCTTTGGACGGCTAAGAGGTCATTTGGCCGGCCACGACAGGAAGGAGAAGCGGCGTAATCTTTTTGCCTTGGTTGGTGTCTTGTTGGATACATGTTGAAGGTTGTAAACGACAACTCTGAAAAGGTTTCCAAAAGTTTCTGTGCTGAACGTGTGAAGGCTGCAAACACAAATGCTGCGAAGACACGAACTACAAATTGCTGATTCTCACCCCTGTTTAAGGAAAAACTTCAAAGGATCAAAGTGTAGTGACATCATAATTCCGTGAGCCAATAAGATTGTCATGTGACATTTTGGAATGGGGATGTTTTTTTTTAAACCGTTTTCAAATGTAACTTAATATTTGACTGTTTCTTAACTGACCTGTTTAGCTGATTAAGAAATGAATTGCCACGAGCATCCCTAATGTTATATAACAGACAAAATAAAAAAACAGGTTTTTTTTCTAAGTAATAGAGGTATAATACATTTTTTAAATGTGTCTTTTTTTCCTTAATGAATATTTTTGTTTAAGATAATTCTGGCCATGATGTGCACATGTATCAACAAGTGTTCATTCGGTTAAATTCTACTCCAGAAAATAATAAAAAAAGGAAAAAAACACTGATTCGCTTGTAAAATTAAGCTGAAGCGAGCACACCAGCTGCGGCTGTAATGAAGGTCCTTGTTTTTACTACTAGCTGTTAACCTTAAACTGCCCGCCAGAGTATTCACATACCTAGCCTGTTAATACAATGAAACCAAGCATCTGTGGTTTCTTGCTAAAATAAACATGGAAACATGTTTTTAAAATCTTTTATCTCTTCTGCTTTCTGCAAACTCCTTTAGTTACTCTAAAGTCAGACCTGTTGCACTATAATCGCTGATCCTTTCCTGCATGGCTATACCTGATGGTGCTTTGTACTAGTTAACTTATCGAGATCATATGAGATCACTTGTAGTAATTCACTTACTGCTAATCAGTGGAGCCATTTGCAACTGAAACTCCTCAGTGCAGTCAAACATGTGTGCTACATATCATCCAAAAAGCTTGATTTTGTTCTGTTTCACACTAGTGATAAGGGCACAGCACGCTGCGAGTGGAGGGAGGACACGACAGAGGCTGAATGATTTACAGAGGTTTAGTGGGGAAAAATTAGAGACGACCTGTAGCTCTCAGTGTTACGCTTGGGAAAATATTTTAATGAGAAAATATAGCAATCACATGGTGATGTAACACGCAGGTTGCTATAAGTGGGAGGTGACTGATTAGTTACAGATGCCTTAACCGTCAGCGAGGGTGGGGAGAGAAAAGCTGTTACATGTGGCACAGGCGGTTCAGCTTTTCGCTGGAGCCTCTTGTAACCTTGGCTAACCCCAAGATTTGTCTGCTCTCCACAACATTGCTGGGAAAGGTTTCAGAAAAGTGCAATGTTTTCATTTTTTAAATCATGTGAAAATGATTTGTTATTATTGTAGAAATTCAACATTTGAAGAGTTTTAAGGTTTAAGAACTTGTAACCTATTTTTTTGTTGAAAAATATCCATATAATATTCATCCAATGATGAATTATGGTTTGTGGGGGCAGAAGGTAACAGAGGTGCCCGGATATCCCTCTCCCTAGCGATGTCTTCCAGCTTATCTGGGGGTGCTCCCAGCTGAGAGACATAATTTTCCTAGCTTGCTCTGTGTTTTCCAGCAGTCTCCTCCTGATGGGACACATCCCAAACATCTCACCTACAAGATTTCCAGGTGCCAGCCTAATTAGATGTCAAAACTGCCACAGCTTTCTCATTTTGTTGTGGAGGTTTAGCAGCTCTTTGAGCTTGTTGCTCTATCTCCAAAGCAGATCCCAGACATGCTTTGGTGGAAGCTCATTTCCTGCCACTTGCATCCCTGATCTTTTTCTTTCGGGAAAAACTATTTAGTGAAAAAGAGTAATTATCAAATAAACCGGGATTCAGAGTTGTAAGCCGAGCTAGCAGCTTCATTTTCAGTTGTTTAATTCTATATTCAGCATCCTAACATGTTCACATTTACTGTGCAACCTTTTACCATACTGCCATTTTTAACCTTTTATCATACTAACAAAAAACCAATGAGAATTTTAATGATAGGTGTTTTCTTTTCCTTGTCACAAAAACATAGCTGTTGAGCTGATTTTGAAGTAGTATGATAGAATCAATCTTTGTTCATTCAATCTGAAAACGACCCATTTAATTGCCGTTCAGCTAAACAGTGGAATGTGGACATCGTTTCAATTTTCCCTCTCGTAGCTGCTTATTTTCACTTTTCTACTTTGGCTACGTCTGCGAGCCAAAATGACTCGGTTACTGTTGGGGGCCATGGTTTGACTTCAAATACACCCTGTTGGAGAAAGTTCTGAGTCATCTAGAGTTGAAGACACCAGCACACATTTTACATACAGTTATTTACATGGCTGTGCCTGTAAAACTTAACTTTATGTAATAACAACAGCCTGTACAAGCCTGGTTTTCATGTTAAGAACAGTTTTGAAAATCCATTGGATCGGGAAAGTCATTCATCCTGTGTGCAACATGAATATATGGACAAAATTGCATACCAGTGCTTTGAACCGCTGTTGAGATATTTAAGTGGTTGTCAATCATTCCCTTGTTAAAGCTGCTCTTTTTCGCAGTGACACGAGCAGGAAGAACACTTAACTTATCATTAATGAAGTAATTATGAAGTGTTTATTTTTTCATTTCTGAGCGAAAAGAGTGCTCGTTCAATGCTGTAAATAATTACAATGTTTCTCACAGGCAGCTGGCAGCAAAAAAGTGTGTCGAGTGTGTTGTTGTTCCTCTCTGGGTCTTGCTTCAAATGACACAGGGTCCATTAGAGTCAGGAATGTTAATAAGCTTGAGCGTTTAGAGGAAGGCAGATGACCAAACTTCTTTTTTTTAGCATCAGTGCACTGATGGAGAGACACAGTGTAATAAAACCCACACAAGACACATATTGAACTTGTCCAGCACATTAAACGTAACACTGAAGTGCTATAAAAACAGCTGGGAGTTATCTTCCATTACTATGTGGTGTTGGTGAGAGCTAAATGAGATTAACTGTTGTTTTTTATTTCCAGCTATTTCTTTGTTATTGTATCAGAGTGATTATGTAATAAAACTGCAGCCACAAACTCGCAAGCCAATCACAATAAACTATAACATCTTTACTAGGCAGTGTGAACCATGGTTTACGTTCAATTGCTATACAAGTATAATTAAGCCATGTCTAAATAGCTGTGGACCTCAGAAGTGGATCTCAGAGTCACTGCTTCTAATCGCTGCAATAACATCTGAATTGCGGTTGTTATCACAATTGTAAAGCCGTCACGCTGTAGTGTGGATGTTGGATGGCTTTCCATGTAACCATTCCCAACTCGTCCTTATGTTTTTCAGGGTTCTGATTGGATCTCCGCTGTCAGGACAGCCGAGTAAAAGAACCGGAGACGTCTACAAATGTCCCGTGGGGAGAGATAACAACAACTGCATCAAACTGGAGCTGCCCAGTAAGAAAACTATTTGTGTGCACATGTGTACAGTTTTAGCTGATCTGGCCGAAGGGGGCAATGAGTTCATGCAATGCCAAGACAACCACCTGTCCCTCTGTCCAGCTACAGTTCACAAGAAATGCAGCTCCTCCTGCAGTATTGGCCAGATTTTAATCAAACTTACACACAGTGATCACTCAGTGGTCAGTGTCACATTTGTTGTTTTATGGGCACTTTTCCCTTTTCACAGCGATGACCTTCATGCGCACTACTTCTAATTGTACCAAATTCTTGCACCTAATGTACTGAAAAATAACAAATTCAAACTGTTTAGTGAAGTTAATAACAAAAGATTCTCATTGTTGATACATTTTGCATGCACAAAATTAAAAATCACCTTGTTAGACATGCAAAAGGCCACTTATTTCCTGATAGATTATGACAATCATGTGATCATATTACTGATTATTATCATGGAGTAAGAAGTTCTGTTGATTGACTCCCAAATAGCACATTTGAGAGCATATTTGTGGCCTACCTTCCACCATTATCATCAGTAATACGCTCAGTGCTATGACATACTGATCACAGGTTTACAACTGATCATGTAGTCGTAATGCTTCTGAATTCAGACACTTTAATTTAGCGGCATACAAGACTAATTTGTCATGCATGTGATGAAGTAGAAAACTAAAAACAATGTTTTGCAAGGACGGCCTTACATTTTGGCTGCTATGTTTTACCTTCTCTCCTGTTGTGTTAATACTTTTATATTGACGCAGAGGAATGCACAGCATTCTTCCTCCAACACTATTGGATAAATGAAGGCTAAAGGATAAAAAAAAACAATGCTGACACCTTTTCCTAACAGATCAAAGTTGCCAACGCTCTGCTGACTCTGTAACTGCACCGTTCCAAACCTCCTCTGCCATTAACTTCAGCATAAAATTAAGATGTGCTTATGCCATGACCATAGTGAAATCCTGGCAAGAAAGTAAAGCACTCACAGTTATTCCTGCGTCCAACACACGCAATCTGATACCATTGTTACCACAACCTTACATTTTAATGTTGCCGCAGGAGCGTCACTGCTTCAGGACCTTTTAACATGATTAATTATACTGATATTAATGCTGTGAAAAAGTTAAACAGTTATTCCTGGACTCGAGAAGGTGTCTAAGCCTGACCTCAAAGAAGTAAAAACTCAATCAATTAACTCTAAAGTAATAAGTAAACATGGATATCTAATTAGTGAATCACAGTCTCCTGTGTGAAAGCTGTGTTTGACCCAACCACCCACCACAACCTCTTCTCTAGACACACTTTGTCACTCGATAAAAGGAAGCAATAATAACACGGGGATCAATCATTCAGTTGCTGCATATTATATCTGTTGTCATTGTAACAGGTAATCCATGTTATTTGCTTCATCTTTCAGTGGCCGATTGGTTTATATATGTGCTTGAACATGTGCATGAGGGGGATTTTAATTGCCGGTGTGCATGGGAGAAGGTCTCAATTAACTGTCTGCACAAATACTCTAAATCCAAGTGCTTCTGGGCGTGTGCATCTGATGTGTGTGTAAGTTAACTTTTATATCTGACTGGGTCTTCTGGGGAGGAAGCTGGAACCATCGGAACAGGAAGACAGCAAATAAACAAGGTTTTAATGTTTCAGCCTTCCAATTTATCTAAATTAAACAGATAAACACAACTTAGCTGCCGGTCAGAAGTCTGCAAAGCCTCTATTAGTGCCTGCTGTGTGTGTACGCAATAACCGAGAGCTTGTGTGTGCAGCAGATCTGCAACTTTTAGAGACTGATACGTCACCGCTTTAGCACAGTTGCCTTGGACACCTTAAAATTTCTAAGTAAGCATGGTAACAGCTTGGCTGCTGTTGGTAAATTATTGGTTTTAAGTGCTGATCAGTTGGAATTCCCTTCTCTGAAGTGGAGAGTGCTGTAGTTGCTTTATCTTGGGGGATTTAGAAAAAAAAAAGCTTGAATCTCACAGACCGAAGTTTTGTCTGGAAAGCATCCAATGGGAATCTGGAGCCAGACAAGTCAGCAACAAACTAGGAGAAGTTTAAATGATGACAACAGTGCTGGTTTATTTTACTTTTTTAAAAGAAACTAGACACGGTAAGCAAATGCATGACCTGTTTGTTTCTTTAGGATCAGTTGATGGATATATAAAGTATTCTTGGATATTTCTATAACAGTAGAAAAACCTTGTGCAGTTCAGCAGGATGTGTTCATGTAAATGTTTTAAATAAGTAAAGGGCTTGTCAGTCATCTGTCACTCTTCATCATTTCAATCTATGCCCACTGACGACTCCTCACAATCTCTCATTGCCACATCTGCCTCCATAATGAATTTACATTTTCCCAGCACAGACGAGCGAAGCCAAACCATAATGAGCAAAGTTAGTGGCTGTTGTGTTGTAATTTTTAATGACTCTTCAGTCTGACCAGTAAAACTGCGAGGCGGTTATGCCATGGCCATTATGAAATACTGATGAGAAAGAACAGCACCCACAATTTTGGAGGGGTTGGTAACTAAACACCTCGGCTGTATTTTTGCATTCTGTTTAGAAAATTGAAACCAAATGACAAACATGATGCGTCAGTTGTATAATTGTAAAGTCAGTCTGCCTTCTCTCACATATACTCATCCAAAAACAAAACATAAGTTTGGGTTTTCAAATTTTGTCTTATTATTTTGTCTTATTATATATATATATATATATTTATACATATTTTATATATATGCACGCAGAAGACATTTGAAATGATACAAGCAGTCACCCATCTGAGAACGGACAATACAAGTGTCCGGATCTGTTGTTGAGGAATTGCTCTCCCTTCCTGCAGCTGTGCAGTGGTCAGTGGCTGTGGCTGTCTCTGATGAACATGTTGACTCAGCATGTGCCAGGTTTGTTCAATAGGAGACATATCAGGACTAAATGCTGGCCAAGGAAGTGTCCGGATGTGCTTCTTATCCAAAAAGGCCTGCACTGCTCTAGAAGTGTGGGGGTGGGCATTGTCGCCCTGAAACAGCCGCAGGGTGGAGTACTGCTGCAAGAGTGTCACAAATACAGGTTGGAGCACCTCATCTTGGTACGTCTGTCACCAGGATTTCCACTAAAAACAATCTGATCAGAAGTGGGCATGCAGGGCTGCGGCAGCAGACACACTTCAATCGGTCGCGGCAGCCACTGCACTGATAAAAATGTTGTAGATAAACTGCATGAACCAATTCTGAGGTGTATAAGTGAGTTCACTTGTGTTCAGTAAACAAAATACCAGCCCTGCTTTTGACTAAATCAATCAGCCATGACTGAAAACTACTCATGTGAAATGTTTGGGTATTCTAGGAAATTGGGAAATGGATTTAAAACAAAGACTGATTATGAAGCTGATTTGCCATAGTAATAATTAGTTTACTGTTTTTCAGTGTTGTGAAAACTCACTGCAGTTTAGATCCACAATCTAGGAAATCACAGGCAGAGCACCAGAGGAGGAGCAGCGCTCTGATGGGTCCGATTTGTTCTGATTGTTATCAAGCATTACTGAGGAAAAAGCTTGTATTCCGGTGTCTGACGCTTGTTCCAGTCCCACGTGGGCATCATGAGCTTCAGGGTCCTGAACTGTGTCATTGGAGTTAAGAAATAAGGATGGGTCACTTTCCAAATCAATTCAGACCCACGTCACAGTTTAATGTTGTTTTAAATGCAAGTTTGTTTATGAAAGACAAGATTTTTTTCATCCTGAGGTCAGCAGGGAGCCCCATTGTGCTGTCTTTATTAGTATACTTTAGTGAGTGTGTGGGAAGGAAATAGAGGGAAAAAACCCACCCGGAAAGGACGTATAGGGTAAAAATTTAACGTACTAACTGCTAACAGATCTGTTGCACATGTGCGAATGGCAATCAGAAATTGTTTCACATCAAAATCACTTCTCAGGGAGCAACATTCAAAATTGAAAAGGCATGTTTCACAGATTTGCAGAAGGAAAAACTAATTCCTATCCAAAACATTCCCAAGCTGCTAATTTTAGACACATGTTGGGTTGGTTTAATGATTCCCCTAATTCTTTCCCCTTCACAACAAACAGGCTGTTTACCAACAAAATATTTGTGTTGTGCTCCATATTCTTAGTTAATAGCCATAAGCTACACACAGAGGGGCCACATGGTAAAGTAATATAGCAGAGTATATTTAGTCTCATGTCATTCTTTGGGATAGGCAGCACTTTTCTTGTGGGAAAATGAAAACGAGAAATTTACCCAGCTGTGCTGCTCTCTGTTTGTCTCACTCTGTTATTCATCTTGTTTTTTCTTCTTCTTCTTTTTTAGAAAACACAACCATTCCCAACTTGCGTGAAGTGAAGGAAAACATGACCATGGGAAGCACACTGGTAACGAATCCCAAAGGAGGATTTCTGGTAAGCAGGAAGTCCTCTACATTTTCTATAGACAAGAAGAAGAAGGACTGATCTTTGCATATTTGCTGTAAGACTACTCAGCAGCGAATTTACAGAACACTCACTAAACCTTTGGCCTCCATGGAAAAGTCAGGCTCCGTGTCCTGGGAACGTAACAGGATGCTGTGAATCAATTGTGGTAATGTTGAAGTGTTTAAACATGTAGGGTTGTGCTTAAGAACTCTAGTAAAACTTTATTTAAACCTGAGGATCAGATCACCAATGTGTCAAAACTACAGCGCCAGTAAATGCATGTTTTTGCAACTTCTTGAATGGTTCGTGTATGAAAATCTAATGTAGAAATGTGAGGTGGAGCTGCAGTTTAAACCCTTAATGTGATTTACACAACATGTCAACACCACGTCTGTATTTATAAGGTGGAACACCCAAAACATTTGGTATAAATCAGGCTGCCAGAGGAAACATATGACATGATAATGAGCAAATAATGAGTTTAGTAACACATTTCAACACAATCTAATCACCAGCTGGACTGCATGTGTGTTTAGTCATTTACTGAACATTTACAATACTAATTTATAGCCGTGCCACTCATTATGCCTGCCTGTTGAGCCATCACAGTGGTGCACTGATTTTCCTGAACTATTAAATGCATTGTTATGGAATTTTCTGCAAACCTGAATGGTCCCCAAAGGGTGAATCCTAATAAGTATACTGCTCCAACTAATAAGTTTTTTTAACCTCAGGTTTTCTATCAGTTTTGCTAATTAGCAAATGTTAGCATTTTAGCAACAATGAGATACTTTAATGCTAAGTAGGCCTTTGTTTCTGGGATTACTAGCATTGTCTTTGAATAAGAACTTCAGTACTCACAACTACTTGTATAAAATCTTTATTATCACAACAACAAGAAAAAAACCCAGAAGCGTTTCAGCACATGGCTTTTCTCAGAGTTTCTAATACACACGTAGTCACAGCTAGCCATACAACACCACCAGGACCGATTCTCTAATGAGCACAGGTAGCAACGATCAGCAATTCATCAACATACAAAAGTGATGGCCTGCTCCAAGCACATACATAGATCACACACCATTAACACTATCAGAAACACATTCAAAGACAAAAAATTAACAAACTATATCACATAATACACAACTCAAATCTGTATCTAAATATTAATTGACCACGAAAACATTACATAGAAGCACATAAATCAACAATATAAACATCTTAGAATCAATACATGAAAAATACAGGCTGAATAAGTCCCATTTATTAATTCTAAAAAACAAGATAACGAGTGTTCTTCATTTAATCCACCAGGACACGAGTTTGTAAATGATGTAGCCAATAAGGCTTTCTTTGGAGAAGTTGTTGTTCTCTATGAATGAGAAGGAAACGTGTGGATGATGTAAGTGGGGTATCATCTGGAAGCAAAAATAATATGTTGTCAGTTACTTAACAGATTTAATTACTTGTAAATTAAAGGTGCCATTCCAGACTGTTTCTATCCACTTTAACCCCTCCCTCTAAGTAAAGGCCTGCTCCTTTTAGCAGTTTTCCTCCGTTCTGTCTCCTTTTCTCCTTTTAAGAGAAACAGTCTGAATCAACCTCTTCTGGGTTTTAATAGTCTCTTGATGTCATCCTCAGTTTGAGTCGTTCTTTCCTCTTTGTTTCAGTCTACAGTAGCTCTCCTCTCATCCATGACCTCATAATAGTGGAAAACTAACTAGTCACAGCCTTTGAGTCTCTGTTTGTTTGTATGCATGTGTGTCCTGTTTCCGCAGGCGTGTGGTCCTCAGTATGGCTACAAGTGTGGCCCGCAGCATTTCATCTCAGGAGTTTGTACGAATGTCAGCTCTTCCTTCCAGATCCTCAACTCTTTTACAAAATATCAAGGTACAGTACAGAAAATCTGCTCAAGACAGGACACTGTCTGTACAAGTTGTCTGTCTGGGTTGAGAGATAGCAATCTCCTCGTCATACTAGTACCACCCAGGACCCTGACTTTAAACTCACACTCCCTCAGCGAACATAGAGATTAGAGCATTCTTCTTAATGTAAACTTGTCTGTGACGACCCCCCCCCCCCCCCCCATCCCTCTCATGTCCAGCCCAGCCCATCTGCTGCATTGTATGCCCAAGTTAGGAGACAGTTTACTGGGCTTGCATGGCGTTTCCCTGGATGGAAACAGCTTTGAAAGAACCCTAGAGTAAACAGTGTACAGTCATTTTCTCTTTTATTCCCTCAGTTTTTCTGAATCACTGTTACTTTACCACTAATAATCATATACACAGACTTATTGTATACTGCTCATACTCATTTAATCCACTAAATAATGGATGAGGGTAAAAAAAAGTTTTGAATGAAAAAAAAAGACTTTAGAAATACAGTTCTTACATTGTTCCTACACAGACGTCTTGCCTCATTAATTGTTATTATTAATATAATCATAGTTGTTAGGTTTCTACAGTTTGAAGGTTTAAAATGAATATTTACAACAGATTTCACAACTCGTCGACTCTAGTTCCTCCACAGGTAAATAATAAAACCAGGATGACTGCCTTCCACGGCTTTTAAACAAGTTTTTTTGTACCTTTTTATTTGTGTTATCTGCTACATACATAATGGTAATTGTAATTGTTGTCAGCATTTACCACCCACCAATGCACAGCAGTAAATTGACTACACAGGTCTGTCACCTTTTGAAGTAAAACTGATTTCTAGTTCGCTGAGCTGAAAGGCCAGTGAGAACATGCAATGGCGATGGGTCCATTTGTCCCTCCACAGTTCACTCCTCCTCACCTAATGATTCTTCACCCAAATTTTACTAAAGAGAAAAATCATACTTTTGATTTTATGGACACATTGTCACACAAATTTCCACTTTTGGTTTGGATACATAGGTTTGTTTATGACATAATAATGTCTTATGCTTGGTTTAGGTCAGTAAAAAAAACTAGGAGTGTATGGTAGGTGCAGCAGCCGTTTCGAATGGGCAACAATAACATGGTTCTCCAACACGATCAGTATAATTTCACATTTTGATGAATGAAGTCCGTTTACAACATCCCACTCCACGTTCTTCTCCTGTATTCACTATTCCTATTATGCTAGCAGATTCTCTTCTTGTATAATAATAATGTTTGTAATGTAACAATCTAGTAAAACAAAAGTAGAAGCCTTAAAAAAACCAAAAAGTCCCTATTTTGTAACAGAAATATTCATTTTGTTCTCCCATTGTGCTACCCTCTATAAACCCCTCACCCCAACTTATACGTACACAAACCAACGCACGCACACACACACACACACACACACACACACACACACACACACACACACACACACACACACACACACACTGATCTACATTATTACATTTTGATTTGGAGCTTGTGTGTTTACCGTGGGCGCAAGTAAACAGGAAAGAGACTGAATATGTTACATAACCTGATTGTCTTACTTAGGAGAAAAATCACCAATCAAATACGCTTGTGTAGACTAGCCAAAAGTAAAAAGAAGCAAAAGAAAAAAGTCCAGTCTCAGCTTTCAGCACCCCTGTTAGTGCTTACAGAGAGGAACTGAAAACTAAACGTACCCTTTAATTAAATGTCATTTTTGGCTCTGTTCCAGAGTGCGGGAAGGAGATGGACCTTGTGATCGTGCTGGATGGATCTAACAGTATCTACCCCTGGTCGAGTATTCAGGAGTTTCTCTATAAGTTCATTGGGAGACTTGAGATCGGACCTAAACAGACACAAGTCAGTTGCACTATTTAAAGAACAAACTAAAAAAGCCAATTTTCTTTGCATATACAGTACTTTTAAAAAGCTTTTACCCACTCCATCCATCATTTCAAAAAATAAAGAAATGAAGAGTGGCTATAGACGTTTGCAGAGTGGTTTATGGGTGCGTTCAGTGCAGGCTGTACAGCCATACATGAATGAATAAATGGAATAGTTATGTAACATCAATCAGATATAGAAAAGGAATGAATGGAGGATTATATTAGTTAGTAATTATGTTTAATGACTTTACTGTGCTCCATTATGGAATTTTTCCACACGTGTAAGATGCCCTTTATAAAGCAAAGTTCATAAACTGAGCACTTTACAGCCTTTAAAGTAAATTCAGCCTCTCTCACTAAGTTTGAACCTGAGTGTATTTCTGTCCACTTGAATTGGATCGCTCTGTGAATGGGTTTTTCTTATGGTTACATTGATCTGGCTCACAGCTTGTGGACTTTTCCACAGGGAAGCACTGGAAAGTCTTCCTACTGTGGAGTCTAGTGGTTGGAAGTCAAATCTTCCATGGCTGCTGAAGTCCTCTGCAGTCTGTATAAAGAACATTGTGTCACATCAAGCTCACCAGACCTCAGCCACATCCTCTGCAGACTGTCTGGGGGGAGAAGCTGAGGAGAGAAGAACATAGAGAGAAATTTAATGTAGGAGAAAGTTTACATGTTAAATGTGTGAATGTATGCGTGTTTTCTAGGTGGGCATTGTGTCTTATGGCGAGACCGTGAGTCATCAGGTCAACCTGAGCCAGTTTGACAACATGCCTGCTTTGCGGGATTTTGTCCAAGACCTTCCTCAGCACACTGGCACCAAGACGATGACTTTCCTGGGCATTGATACTGCCAGGTACCTAACATTAGCTGTCTTATTTGGGCAAACCCGGCAACGGTTGACCACAATTAATAATTGAGTCTTTCTGGTTTGGCAAGGTTTAATGGATATTTGAATAGGAAACTGTCATTTCAAGTCTGCTTGACAATTGTCATGGGCAGATTGTTAGAAAAAAAAATAGCACAAGCCTTCCAGTTGGCCTTGCAGATAAATTTTCAGACACGATGGAATTCAAATCTTATGAGGAAATTAAAAAATAGTGTTGCAATTGATGTGTTGTCAGAAAAAAAAAACTAGCATAAGTCAGGATTGTCTGAGTAACTTTGAAATTGATTGCATTTCAGAGAGGAAGCCTTCATGCCAGAGCGTGGTGCACGACCTGGAGTTAAGAAAGTCATGGTGATTGTGACTGATGGAGAATCACACGACTACTATAATCTACAAAAGGTCATCAAAGCTTGTGAGGATGATGACATTGAGAGATTTGGCATCGCTGTGAGTACAAAATATTTTGTGATGTTTCAGTTTTTGGTCAGAATAGTTTATCCGTTAATGTTAAGTACTTTCTCGTTTACAGGTTTTGGGGGACTACGGTCGCCAGAACAAATCTCTATCAGAGGTGCAAAAGTTTATCAAAGAGATCCAGAATATCTCCAGTGAACCTGTCCAAGACCACTTCTTCAATGTGTCTGATGAAGCTGCTTTAGTGAACATTGTGGATACACTGGGAAGCAGGATTTTGGCCTTGGAAGGTAAACGCATAGACACACAATATGCATGCTCTCGAAGCCACATTAGCAGTTTCACTTTTGTCAAAGAGATGGATGTTGAAATAGTTCGACAAAGACCGACAAAAGCAGGAAGGAGCTAGCCTTGCCCCCCTAAATAGATCCAATAGGTATGAATAAAAATTACATGCTGAACACATTTAACAATTAAGACATTTTAACGACAATTAACGACTTCTGAGTGATGAGTGGTTAGCATTTCACAGTCAGATCCACCCCTCACTGGTCACATTCATTTTAGAAATAATTAAATGGCACACATGGAAATGGTATTAATGCCCATCGTTTTTATTATCTTCCTCTTCATGTTAAGCTAACATAAGATATTACTTCAGTTCTGTCACAGACAAATATTTCCCTAAATTTCAAACGATACCCATATTTAAGTTTCAGACCCATATTCTTTATATGTTTCTAAGTAAAAACAGATTTGACAACATGTGATTATCTGCGGTTTATGTACATGTAGCTAAACTGGAATTTCCTTTTCTTCAGCTACAAGTGGAAATTCCACTTCCCCCATTCAGATGGAGATGTCCCAAACTGGGTTTAGTGCTCACACCTCAAACGTAAGTTTCAGTCCAACCGTTTATGTGTGATTAATACGCATACACCAAACTGCTACTAAATAGATTGTTTGCAGAGTAATAGTTGGGTCCTGCTAAATCCCTTATTGCAACCAGACCAAATGGCTGAAGGATGAATCATATTTTGAGATCACAGCAGTGATAAGTTGCTCTATCTGTGGATTCAAAGTGAACCGTTTGCACGGACATGGATTCATCAGCAAGGAAGTTAACTGCTGAACTCATCCCGACACAATACCGCATTGGTATCTCTGGTCCATCTACAGCTGTTTGGTGATTCAGCTCTGCGGGTTAATTTTGGGAAACTTGAGACTTGCTCACTGTGATATCCTGGCGCTATCGTGTCTGACTGAAAGCAAACGAAAGATGTACACAGCAGAAAAGTCTGTAAGGGATGTTGAGTCAGAAGGCTGATTGGATAAATTCAGTATCTATTTCCTGCATATAATAAAAAAACGCCCTTTTTTTATGTTCCTCCTCCTGCTCTTATCTCCTCTGACTCTCTCTTACTCTGAATTGGCTCCTAAGCTGAGTCATACCACTGAATCCTAAACATGTGACGCCACACTTTAGCAGTCATTAGTGGGAAAGAGCTACTCGACGCACTTTGTTGTGGCTAATGAAAGATGTCATGTCCTGTTGCGACCCCTCCCATTCCTATTACTTAACTGTGCTTCCTCTGGACAAAAAAGAGCGATAGATATATTCACTTGAAATAATATACCGTATATGCTTGTTATTTTATTATGGGATCAATAGCTGTACTTTTAAGTTGTACTTAATGTGCACTTAAAGGCCACAGTCGTATGCCAAAGTCAGTGCTCTTTCTTACATTTAAAAATAAAGTAATCTGGATTTGTGCCATAGTATCATTTTTTATTTTATTTTTTCATTTTTTTATTATTACTTTTGCATAATATTGCTACCAAACAAATTCCAAATAACTATAATAACAGAAAGTTGTGAAAAGCACCCATCAGCGGTGCAACTTTGATTGTTTGGGATCCTGAAGGTCTCTGATGAAGAGCATTCACACAAGAGCAGAACTTAAATACAACTTTGTGATGCTTGTACTCTGCTGCTGCTTACCCCCACTACATTTGAGGGGCTAAGTAGTGTATATGAAATGCAGAGTCTACCTCAAAGTACATTTTTTTAGGGATATTTTGCTTGTTAGTGTAGATGTGTAAACCACTACACTATGGGGCCACTGTTTTGCTTAAATAAAGGATTGGGTTATTTTTTCCACCACATATTTGTCTGTTGTCTCCCTTAGGAAGGTGTGTTACTGGGAGCAGTGGGAGCTTATGAATGGAACGGGACAGTGGTAATGTACACTTCTGGAGGAGACGTGGTTCCAGGGAAAGATGCTTTCTATGACCCACTGAAAGAGGCTAGGAATGAAAGGCTGGCCGCGTACCTCGGTGAGTGGAAACTTAATAAAATTTATAGTTCCTTTAAATGTCACTGATATATAAATTTAAAGTCTTCATGGATTAAAAAAATATATATAATAACTGACCTTTAAGTGAGTTCCTCAGCACAACACTTGCTCTTGTAGTTATTTACTTACATTACCCGTTAGTGCTGTTAGATGCATAATAGCAGCCTTTAAAGAGACTTTGTTTAAATGTTTTTTGGTGAAACGTGTTTAACATATTTACATATTATACATATTTAGCCTTAAAAATGAAGGAGTCCGAGTTTGTTAGGAATAAAATATTCTAACAACATTACTAAAACAGTGCAAAAAATTAAAATCTACTCGGGAGGCTATTTATAATATGTACCTTTGGCTTCTCATATGTATTTATGTCAATTATGGAACCAAATTTATGAATAGTTTTAATGCTACTGCTACTGCTTTTTATGATGCTTTTATTGCCATCTAAATATCCAGGCCTACTTTGCTATAAAGCACCACAGGCCACTTTAAGTACTAGCTGTGTTTGTTGGATATAATCTAATTTAAAGCAGCCTAAAAGTAAAAAGGCTTACATTCTCTGTTTTCCCTTAATATGGAGAATCAGGACTAGCCGTGTATGTGTATACTTCTGTTTATTGCATTTGGGGAGTCTGAAGAATTACATAAAGTCATGATAAATAAATAAAATTTAAAAAATGACTTTATCAATTAATTAATTTAATGAATAAACTTTGGTTTCATGTATTTCAGTTTACAAAAATATTTTTGCTTCATGTTTATAAGTGCCTGATTAACAGTCTTCCTTCTTTCTCCTCTTCTTTGACTGTACGCTTTATTTAGATTATATATGTTAATAATTTCTTAAAATATATCAATCTTAAGCAAGTTAAAGCTAAAACAATTAGCACGTTGAATTAAAATACATGGAATACACACCTTTTTTTTGTTCCACCGACATAGATCTGATCTAAGTGTTTCCGATGTAAAATAAAGTTGCAGAATAAATATGGAAGTTTCTGCTGTGAGGGGGAAATAGGTACGTCATTTGTCTGACTTCGAAAGCAGATTCTGTTCTCTGTGTCACATAAATAATAATACACAGGCTCGTCGCTCCATGCTGATGCCTTTTATGGCTCGTAAAGCAGCCGGGGTATCTTAGTATCAAGTTATTTAATCAACATGTCATTAGATGGAGCGCTGGTAGCTCACATACTATAAACTCAGCTGTTGGCACATGCTCGTTCCGAATGCTCAGGCTACAGCATGCAGAGCTGCGATGCGCTTTTCTAAGTGAGTGTGTGTTCCTTTCCAGTGTTTTACAGTTTCCTTCTCACACGCAGAAGTAAACAGCTGCCAGAGGAGGCATTAAAAATATCCCATAAACAGAGCGAGGGTGCATTTTTTTTCTAGAGAAATCGTAAATCGCAGATACTTTTGTGACACACTCCTGAAGGTTCGTACTGTTTGGATTGAAAAAACGTGCTTGTAAATGCACTCTCCACAGGGTATGATGTGCAGTCAGCATCCACGTCTGAGGGAGAGCTGTACATCACAGGTGCACCGCGGTACAACCACACCGGCCGCGTTGTTATCTACCGACTCGATGAAAACAACAGAATCGTCATCTCGCAGATACTGAAAGGAGAACAGGTGAGTCTTTGGCAGGCTTGGCTAGCCTCGGTTCCTCAGGGCGCTTTTGCACTGGAGATGTGAGAAGCTTAAAGATGGTAACTCGCGGTTTCTATCTTAAGCTAATTACACATGTGCCTTTAAGGGAAATAATAAAAGAAAGGGAAGGATGCAAAACACAGTAATTAATAGAAAACACACCTTGTCCGCTGTTGTGTTTTACATATCAGAGCCACTGTAAAGACACATCATTCACATAAGCCATTATTTATAGAAACAATAGCTTCATTTACGTCTGCAGTGCTCGCAGTAGAGGAAAAAGTCTGAAAAGGGGTTTTTTTTTTTAAATCCAGCAACACATCCACATGGATATTGGCCAATGAGAGAACTCCAAGGACTGGTTGGGCAGATGGTCAGTAAGTGGCTCCAGGCCATTCGTTCCTGGCAAAAGGAAGTGCCCAATAACACAAGCAACACTATGTTTAGTCCATAGTGCGCTATAAAGGAGCAGTTTTTAAAATATGGCTACAAAATGTGCCTGTATGACAAGTCATCAGCCTGATTCAAACAGAAATAAAATAATGCAAAAAAAAACCCCAAAAACAAGTGATGTGCAGCATATTTAATATAGACACACTAAACAGTAATATAACAACCTCTCATCCGAACTGAACTGAAGAAGTTTCTCAGATGAGAGGTGAAACGTCTTCAAGCAACTTAAAGAAGTCCAGACGCTTTTCTTTCCCAGCTCCTTAGATAGCTTACAATATATCAATAAATAGTAAATAAATACATAAAAGCACAATAATATAAATATTGATGACTATGACTGTAAATGTGTGCATATTTATGTCTTATATATTCAGGACAAGATGCTGGTGTAATTCATCATTATTTTGGTCAAGATGCACCAAATTCTTTGTGAGCATTCAGCTATATTAGTTGATATTATATTAGTCTGTGGCTTAATGTGGGATCTCTGGGTTCACTGCTTACTGCATATAATGTGCAAGTTGAATGAATTCAGTGGAGTAAACACTGAAAGATGATTTGGGGCTTTGCGCAGATTGGTTCCTACTTTGGCAGCGTCCTTCAGACTGTTGACGTGGATAAGGATTCCTTGACTGACCTGCTGTTGGTCGGAGCTCCAATGTACATGGGCCCAGAAAAAGATGAGCAGGGACGAGTCTACGTCTACAGGCTCAAGGTACAGAAAATTAGTTCAGTCGGATAACTTTTGTCAGACGTCTGCTAAAACTCACGAAATAAAAGAGCTTTTTTTGTTTTTCCTCCGTTACAGAATAACAAATTTAAGCATGAGTATACTTTAAAGCCTATTAATCAGTCCTGCTGTACGCTCCAATCAGCCGGCTGCACCAATAAAAATGAGCCGTGCGGCGCCCGGTTTGGTACAGCCATTGCAGCAGTGACAGATCTTAACCTTGATGGGTATAATGATGTGGCGATTGGTGCGCCTTTTGAAAATGACCACAGAGGGGCTGTCTACATCTATCACGGAGACCAGAAATCACTCAAAGAGAAATTTGTACAGGTGAGAAGATGGAATTTAATACTGAAAGATCCGTTGTTGTTGTTTTCATTACAGTATACTTTAGATAAGGCTACAGATGCTTCCGCTCTGTGCAAATACTGTTTACCCAAGTTAGCATCACTATTATAACCACAATGGATTTAAATTAACTGCAATTTTGCCTCAATACCCCCTGCTTTGTTTGTTGGTGTGTCCTCAGCATATTCCTGCAGGTGGCGATGGCGAAAAGGTGAAATTCTTTGGTCAGTCTATACATGGAGTCATGGATCTAAATGGAGATGGAATCACTGATATCACTATAGGAGGTCTGGGAGGGGCCTCGCTGTTCTGGTGAGCCGTGGCCCATCCTCACAAACATTCACTGCAAAAACCACACATTCCACTTCAATCGTTAACAGCAGCAGCAGCGCTGCAGCCCAGAGACAGCATACATTTCCACTTTCCATTGCATTAATCAGGATTTAGACAGCTGTGCATGTCCCACTGGGGTTGTAGGCTGGTGACCATCAACCTCCTCGTGATTTCTCTTTTAAAAGCCCCCGCAACATACTTCACAGTTGGAGAGCAGCATACATCCTCAGCCCACAAAGTTTTGAAGCCAACAGCATGATTTAACCTCCAAGGCAGACTTTCTCCCACAGCTTCTACTGACAGAGCTTCGACTAGGCTGTGTGAAAACTCCATTTCCCAAGTGACTTAGAGTTTAAAAAGGATTTGGCAGCAGGCAGGCTCTTCCTCCCGGACTGCTGGCTTAACATTTGGATGCCGAGAACTGAAGCCAAGTTTTATTCTCAAGATGCATTAGTTCCTTCCTTTGTGAAAACGTATTTATTCTACTCTGACTGCATCAGTGACATCATCTATTTAACGTGCTGCTATAACGTACTACTTTGTGGTTCGTTGCAGTACTGTGTGCAGGATGTGCAGTGCTTGAACTGCACACGCACTATTCCTGCGTGCTTTGTATTCTAGCAGTTAATGCATTTCATTTGTGTTACCAGGTCCAGAGATGTTGCAGAGCTGCATGCCAGCATGACTTTCAACCCCGCTAAAGTCAACCTCCAGCAGATTGAGCACCAGTGTGAACACGGCAATAGGAAATCTATTTGTGTGAAGACCAACTTGTGCTTTACCTACAGAGTCAAATCCAACCAGCCGACTGTAAAAACAACTGCAAGTGAGTCATGTAACAAACCAACTTGATTCTGCAATTTTTCTCGCTTATTTTTCTTCTTTATAACCACATTTTAAAAAAACAAAAACTTCTTGTGTCTTGTAGATATGACCTATACTATAACACTGGACAGTCTGCGTGCCACATCCAGGGCCTCATTTATTAGCAAAGATTTAAAAAATGACCGCAGGACTACAGAGAAGTTCACCATCATGGACGGAACGAAAGAATGCATGGAGAAAACCTTCATGATGTCGGCAAGTTGTGTTTTCTTACCTGTACAAAGTCTGACTTTATTTTCAGTCTGCATTTACTAAACACAACATTCAAGTGGATTCCTTTTGTTGCTGCGCTGCTTATTAGTGAAAGTTATATTCAGGGCTTCCTGGAAATGTTAATGGTGTTTTAGGGCTGTTAGCCAGAGAGGAGGGAGGGTAAAGCTGTCCTATGCAGAGCAGGAAGACCTAACATGAAACAGACCCCGTCCTGATCAAAGCATGCTCCGTTTAAACCTTGTGCTGCACTGGCCGATAAATTATCTGGAGACACTTAGAGAAAGGAGTGAGGATGAAACAGTGATTAGAGTGAATTAGAAGGTGAATTAGGTAGTGATCCATTGACTACTTTTACCTGTAACTGCTAAAAGCTTTTAAACCTTTGCTGTACCACCTACTTTAAAACCAAGCGTCTTCTTGGGCAGCTTCTGCTTCCTGGCATTCGTGCCAGCCATGGATTTCTCTGACTGGCTAACCCTTTAGTGAAGGAAAGAGGAGCTAATCGTTGGAAACAGCTGTTGTTATTATGTATGTTGAGTATGAATACCTGCTCTGTTCAAGTGGGCAAGTCAGACTAGAGACTTCCCACTTGTCCTCAGGCAGAGGTCGAGAATTTAACAAGCACGGAAGAAGCGCCGCGTCCATATCCCCTGAATCCGAGACGGAAGTTAATATCAGTGACGGAAATACTGAAAAAAAAATCAACATAGCAACACTTTATAAACAGTGTGGTTTCTAATTGTTTAAGCAACAGGCACAGTCTGTGCAGTTCAGTGTTGCTGATTGTAAATGCGGTGTTTTCATGTTAAAAGCTCTTCATCAGCGTCCTTTGAGTTTTAATCAGCATTTGGAACGGTCTCAAGAAGGACTTCATCATAGGCAGCGCCTCAATGTGATGCACCTCTTTCAAGCTGGATCTGCGTGTGTCCATCATATGAAGGCTTTGCACAAGCACACAAACACAAATAAATCTCAGTTACTTTGGTAAATTGCTTTTTTTCTCAGTAGCAGAGACTGTCACAAACCTGTGTCTGTCCTGACGTCCGTGGCGCTAGCGAGTGTTGCTTTTTTGGCGGCTTTGATGAAGGACTTTGCTACCACCATGATGATGCTTTCTTTTAACCAGTGAAAACACTGCCTCAACATCTCCTAAATGGACAGGAGCAAAAGTTTACGCTGACTCTTATAATCCCCAGAGGACCAATCCAAATACCTGTTGGTTCTCTGACCTTTGCTCTACCATCCGTTTGACATTTCTTTTAGCTTAAAGCAGGGGTGAGTGACTCCAGGCCTCGAGGGCCGGTGTCCTTCAGCTTTTAGATGTGTCTTTGATCCAACGCAGCTGATTTAAATGGCTAAATGACCTCCTCAACATATCCTGTGATTCAGGTGTGTTGACCCAGGGTGAAATCTAAAACCTGCAGGACACTGGCCCTGGAGGCCTGGAGTTGCCCACCCCTGGCTTAAAGTGAAATGTTGAATGGTTTTCCAGCAAAGTGTTGCAAATAGACTCGGCAAACACTTTATCAAGGACTGGACAGCAACACTGGAGACTTCATTTGCTCTGAAAACGCCTTCAATTCTTCCAGAGAATCAAAACAGGGGCATTATCTTGCTGGAAGTAGCCACTAGATGACCTTAAATAGTGTCTTAAAGGGGGTGACAAAGGTCAGGTGCAGTACTCAGATATGCTGTGCTATCTAAGCTGTGATTGACTTGAAGGGAGTGAACTGTGCCAAGAAAGCATTCCTCATATCATTACACAGCTCAGTGTTCAACTGACCATTTTACCACGTTTGTTTTGAAAGAATCAGTTTGCAGTTGATGCAGCAAAGCTTCAGCGTCAGAAAGCAGCCAGTGAATTTTGACCTTAAAGTCCTGCATTGTTCTTAACTTTTTTTCTCCCTCTGCCTTTTATTTTCCTCCCTGCTTTGCCTCATTGTCCGCCATCCCAGGAACGGCTAGACTTCCGAGGACCTCTGACTGTGTCTGTGGAGTTCGGAAAAGCTGATGAAGAAGGTCCTGTGCTGGATGAAAGTCTTCCCAAATCCATCAATGCCAATGTAAGACCACTTATATCACTTATGGTTTCTTTTAGTAAAATAATCGACTAGTTACACTAAGCAGAACATTTAAAGTTGCAGACAGGAAGAATTTGACCCTGGTCTGTCTTTATAATCCCGTAGCGAGGACACGGGTTTTCTTTTCTGGCTGCTGATACAGTGCATTAGCTTCTGCAACAGCTGACTACCATCCTTCAGTTACAGCCCGCATTAGTGCTTCAGCACCAGCAGCCAGGACCATCTTCCCACACCCCCACATGCATATTTCCTCTAACAAGAGGGTTCCCAGATTATTGGTTGGAGTGCGTAATGTTTCTCGACAAAGCTGGGAAACATCACAGGAGGATTCACCTTCAGCATGCACTAGAAAATGCATTTAAAGCCCATATGCATTAGTCGCATTGTTATCTTTGCTCACACGTAAACGCACAACCACATATGTTGCAGATCCCGTCTCCCCTCATGCTGCGTCACGGGGACCTCTCCTGTTATTGTTATTGACAGGAAGAGAAGGGGACAAACACCCAGAGAAGAGGAAGTGTTTTTCTTTTGACATTGCACTGCAAATGATATTCCAATCCCATCCTTTTTGGGAGAGAAGATACTGTTGATCTTATCAGTCCAGTGGGAGACTATTAGGAATGGGAACAAATGCGACTGTGAGCCTGAAACACTCTCAGGGGGGAAAGGCAAAGGAAATGAAGGTCATCTAAAGGAACACTTCTTCTCAGGGGTGCAAACAAACATGCAGCTTATTTTCATTCTTATTGCTAATTTCACAAGTTATCTACTGGACTGAGTATATTCATACTTCAATATGAGGCTATGAGAGTTTGAGTCTTTACCACGATTGGCTTGCAAAGTAGTTGTGAAGTCACGCAGTCATCTTGTAAGTACAGATCTTAAACTCGGATTTGAATTGGCCTTAAACTCGTACGAGCATCATTCTGCAAGGCCAAGTAAAAATGCAGCTTTTGGAAATATTTAATTTGTTATTTTCTTAAAAATGTCTTGTAGATTACTTTAATGGACTGTGGAAACAAAACTCAGACGTGCGTTCCTGACCTCTCCCTGAAGGCTAAATGTGATGAGCAAAGGTTAGTGGAATTATTATTATTATATCGTTGTTATAAAACCAAAAACGAGCGTGACAGATCTTAGTTTGAGCATTTGTTTCCGTGTTTGCACTGGTTTCAGTTAAATACAGGAATTTAAATGAATTGCAGCTTTTTCAGAAATGGGTTTGTGTATATTTATACACATATATATTTTTTCTTGAATGTTATTTTGTACTATTTCTTTCTCATATCAGAGTTGTTACTTGATGTGTTGTAAGTCGTAGTTTTCATTCAGCCGAGTCAGACTGTTCCAGAGTATGACTGCACCCTTGTGTTGATGTGTGCGCATCGCATCCAGCCGTTCTGACTTTTTCTTTTTCATGTACTTCTCCAGTAAATTGATCAAAGAAAAGGAAATCATTTATTTGAATATCACCGTCAAAAACCTCAAAGACAAAGCTTATAACACCAACGTGAAAATCAACTTTACACAAAACATCAACTTTGTGAACGTAGAGGTAGGAACCCTTTCCCTCCTCTCTCTGCGCTACTTGACTTTACGGACTGAAGCAAAGCGTGTAATTCTGTGACTACAATTCTTCAGCCAGATACAAAGACGACCACTGTAAATGACACCGAAGTGAGCATTGAGGTGGGGTACCCCTTCTTGGGAAACAATGAAGAGGTTAGTTTCAGCTGCCATGTGCGGGATCCGTAAAACATCTTTCCTGTACAATATATTTTCTTTACCTCTGCTCACTAAACCTATGGTTTGATGTCAAATCCACAGGAAACAATAACAGTGAAATTTGAGGTGAATCTCAAATATTTTCAGAAGGAAATTGAGTTCACCGTGACAGCTACAAGGTGAGAGGATCCCTCCATCTTTCTGCACATCATCAGGATAATAATAATAATTCTGGAAAAAAAAGATGAAAAAGATTTGTTTCTGCTTATTTCTGTGATTAATTGTCCAAAATGGTGGATGGATGTTCTGTTAATTTTACATATGCATGTAAATTGTATTTTTGTAGTGACAATGAAGAAGATTTCTCTACCATGCATGACAACAGTGCGACTATCTCCATCCCTGTCAAGTATGAACTTGGACTCACGTTCAAAGTAGATGTAAAGTGAGTAGCTGTGAATCGACACCTTTGCATTAAAGATTCATTATTCACACTTTTCTTTTTTTTTTAGCCAGACAAGTAAAAGTTTCCACTATTATTGATGATGATAATAATAATAATAATAATAAAAAAAATTAGCATTTCCTTTTATATTGGAATAAAAAGATGTTAGTACCACAACAGAGTCAGTCATTGTGCTGTGTTTCCCTCCTTGTTAACCAAGCCAGGAACTTACGATGCACGCCAACATGCATGTAACGATAACGTCACCGTCATCTGGATTTGTAGTCTGGGGATTGTGAATGATGTGATTGTATATGGAAATGTATAAACACATAACATTCAACCACTCAAACTCATTTTCAATTCATGAACGACAACAGTTATTATATTTTAGTATTAAAAATGCCATTTAGATTTAAAAGCTGATCCATACTGCTGGATTAACCACTATAGAAACATGATTTTGGTAATTACCACTGCTGGTAATTTAGGGCAGGTGTGGCAGAATCATGGTCTAATATAGCAGCTTTTATTTACTAAGTAATAAGAAGAATAAACAAAAAAACAAAACATGTATTGATTTATTGATTAATAAAGTCAGTGAAATTCATTAATTGCTTTTACTTTAAGGTTATTTAGGGTTTCTCACGCATAGTTTGACCCTTGACCTTTTGATGTCTTGCAGTCCAATAACTGTCTTCTAATAAATATTCACATTATAACACCTAGAGTTGCTGTGATGGCGTATTGTAGTGTGCCACGTTTTCACTCAGTGGGTATCTACAGATGCATCAGTGGAGCATTTAGATGTACTTTTGAGCAATTTCAGGCTGTAAAATGGGGTTAAAAGAAGAATGAATGTTGTATTGACATCCTTTGAAAATGTTTGGAAGGTGATATTATGTCAGCCTTTGTTTGCATCTTGTGCTGCCAGCAAGTGGCCTAAATATGTTCATGCAGGTAAAGTTAATGCACATAGACTGATAGCTTGTTCAGCATTAGTGAAGTTGGACTGTAAGGAAGTAGGAAGAGCTCAAGAGTGTCCTTTTTTTTTAGACTTTTAGTTCTATTTCCTATAACTTTATTAGACACATCATTTTGCGTCTAAAGCTCTGATTGAGAAGTGAAGAATGTAAAAAGGATGTCCCTTTCAGGTCGCCTTTGAACAACCACATTGAAATAACACAAGAGGATAAGTATCCCTCGAAATTCAGTGACATCAGTATGATTGGAGAAGAGGTCAACATCACCTACACGGTAACATCTGCACGCAGTGATCATTTTGGATGATTTATTAATACAAGCACAGAACTCCTAGCTCATATGTGCCGCAGGGTGTCGGTAATATGAATTCTACTCATTTTCTGTGTCTCACATGTCCTCAGGTGGAAAAGTTACGTGACGGGGTGACTCCAACCCTTGGCCTTGAAGTGAAATATCCTTTTGAGTCTCCGAGGAAGAACACATTACTGTACCTGACGCATGTCACCTACTCAAATGTAAGTATGCTTCCATGGATATGCAAGCGTATGCGAAGAAACAGACCAACGTTCATGTCGTTTTCTCCCTACTCTGCAGATGATGTGTGACACAAAAGGACAGATCGATCTTTTTAAAATTAACTCGGAGGTTAAAGAGGTGAAAGTGGAAAAAGAGACGCTCAGTAACTACTTGCTGGTGAGTGATGACATTCGTGTTCTACAGATCGCTGAACTCTTCCTGCACCCGTCTTACGTGTTTAATTCACTCTGCAGCAAGACAGCCACACAAAGTTTGAATCGTTCAACTGCTCGATTTCTGAAGGCCAAAAGATCGCTCAGCTTAACGTGGCGTTCAGATTGTGGAAACCTACGTTTATCGAGGTACGTTTTGAGATGCGACGTCGCTGGGTGCTTTTGGCTTCTCTGGCTCTCTCTGACCAGCTCTTTCTCATGGGTTGCGATAAATATTAAATACAATATAGTATTGGAAAAAAAGCCGGCTGACAGCTGTCTGATTGATGGACAGAAAGGAAATAAAATACTTAAATATCTATCTTTACAGAGCGACTTTTCCGGTCTATACTTGGTGGTGAACGGGACTTTGGACATCAGGAAGCAAGAGGACGTGTTTGAAGTGAACAGCAACGACATGACCAGAAGTGTAAGTCAGAAAGTTCTGGTATAGTAAACATGTGACATCTCATTATCATTAAATACTTATGTATGTTTACATATATGTGCATATTTAGAGTATGTACTGTATTTTTCCTTTAAACAGGTCAGTATCCAGGTTTCCAAAGATACTGTCAGAGGAATCCCGTTCTGGATCATTATCGTCAGTATCCTGATAGGACTGCTCATCTTAGCACTCGTTATCTTCATTCTGTGGAAGGTAATATTCTGCAAACTATTTCAAATCATTGTGACCGTGTGACATCTTGTCACTGCAAAGCACACTCAAAGAAATTGTGGTGGAATAGTGGTTAGCTTGCTACATCACAGTGGTGGCTTCTCTCCAGAGTACCTGCAAAGTCCGAAAACATGCAATTAGCAGGATTAGGTTAATTGAGGATTATAAATTGCCTATAGGTGTGTGAATGGTTGTCTATGTTAGCCCTGTACCGTCGGATGTACCCCGACTCTCACCCTGGGATAGGCTCCTGTCCCCCCCCATGACCCTGAATTGGATAAGTGAAAGAGAATGGATGGATGCCTAAAAAACTTAAGTGTTTCAAATGGCTATGTGTGTTTGGGCTTTATATTGTTGGCTGATAAAACTTTTGTCTCAAGATCATCACTTCTGGCTCCAAAAAGCCAAAACATCTACGGCCATAGCGCTAGCAGGGAAAATCGTGGTAACCACAAGATGGTTTGTGTAAAGTTTATGCTTTAATCCTGATTTTAAGACAGATGGTGACAGAAACTCTCAGCAAGAAAGCTAATAAGCATATGTCCAAAAGTGTCAAAGTATCCTTTTCTGTTTTGAGTAGTTTTGTGACTCACTTTTCCGCTCTTCCAGTTTGGCTTTTTCAAGAGAAAATCCAGGGACTATCCAAAGGAAGAAGAGGCAGAGTGAAGTATCCAGACAGCCACCCACCATCAGGACCTACAAACTAACATACAGACATAGGAAACGCCATAAGACCCACTGATATTAGTGCTGTGACAGATTGACTGCCTGGAAAACAAAACAACACAAACAGCATTATCTTCACTGATTCCTGCACTGGCATTTATCAGGTAAAGCTTGCAAATACTTCTCAACTCTTTGATTTTCCAAGCGCTAGATTACAACACTGGAGCCGAAATGAAACTGGCTCACACGCGGAGACGAACACACTGACTACACAGAAGTATTTGCACATGCTATTTGTTCAACATGACCAACAAACAGTAACAGTACGCATCAAGTCCCATCAAGCAGTTCAAGAAGAGGAGCCAGAGGCAGGACGGAGGAGACCATCACTTGCAAGGCACCGAGTTGGCCAAAAAAGCACCATCTAACCAACTAACTCTGTGACGTACAGCAGAAATCCAAAGGCTTCAGAGCTCCTGCAGCTGCACTCCAGCTTTAGAGGCAAAAAAAAGTACTCAGGTTTTTTCACAATGAGGATCCAAAGTTGCTACTTTTATGCACGCTTCTGAGACAATATGTGAACTTTCCATGTGTTGGACCAGTCTGTCTGATAGCTTACACCCTTGTGTGAAACTCTTTTGCTTGATTAGGTTTATGAAACACTGTATTACGTATTAAGTAGTTGTTGTTCTTGCTGAATTTAAACAGTATAAAATGGCACATTTTTAATGTCAAAATGTTTGTTAAAGACCAAAACCTGAATGCAATTGTTATTTTTTTACTTAAGAAAAGTTGCAGTCTGTAATTAATCTGTCATCACCTCGGTTACCATGGAGATACAGACTGCCGCGTCCTCAAAATCCAAATCTTTGATTGTACTGTAAATATATCTGGTCACAAATGTAAAGCTTAACATGTACAGGATCGTGTTTGGATTTAATTTAATGTTTGTTTGTTTTTTGGGGGGGTTTCAGATCGGTGGTCAGAGAAATCATTTCGCTCAGGTGCTACAAATATCATGAATAATGACATAAATATACACAATTTACACTCGAGAAAATGATATGGCTTTTGTCACATTTTCAGTGCTAAGATGTATGCAGATATGTAAATAATGGTATATTTTGATTAAAAGTATTGAAAGTATAATTACTCCGTAGTGACATATATATATATATATATATATATATATATATATATATATATATATATATATATATATATATAAAGACGAGGGTTTATATCCACTATTTCGGTTTCATTTGATTGAAAATGATATTTCGAACCTGTTGAATGACTGTGTTCTGAATGCCGAGGCTGAGATATCACAGCAGATACTTTGATTTCCTTTTAACTTGCAAAATAGGAACTTAATAATCATCCAGTTTAGAAATATATGTCCAACTGTTCACTAGTTTCCTCTATGTTGTAAAGGGATTCTCTGGTGGCTGTAGTGTGCACAAAGCATAGCACACTCTAGGCTTTCTCTTGCTTTAAAGTACCTTATTTGTACCTTTTTGTTTCCAAAGTTTGCACAGCTGCCCGATATATTAGAAGAGATTATAATCTGAATTGAGGAGAAACATATTCTAGCCTCTTTTTGTAGCTTTTTCCCCTCATAACTATGTCTTAATGCTGAGGGAAATAAGCAACAATAAGAGGCAGCTCTTCTGTTTCTTAATACTCCTCAGCTCTCACTCCACTGTTGACATTAAAGCACATGTAATAAATTGTATATAGAGAATGTGTAGCTGTTAGTCAATTTTTGGATTGTGTGGCCACGTTGGGTTCACGCACAAGGGTGGAGTTCACCTCTCTTTGTTCAGTCAGAGCTTACTTACAGATAACAACTCCGAGGAACTGTAGGAAGCAAAGTGAGCTCCAGCCTTCTACACTGCTGTGAAATCTTCACTGTAATGCACTGGTTTGTCAGAGTGTATGTGTCCTCATTAGCACAGATATATGAACTGAATCTGATGTACAAAAAAATAAATAATTTTTATAAAGAACATCACCATTTCTCTTTGTCTTTGTTCAGACAAAGCACGCATCAGAACTGTGATCTGTTTAATACACTGCTCCCAATCTGTCGTTAACCACATCCCAAAGGTGCTCTACTGATTGAGATCTGGAGATTATGGGTGCGATTTGAGGACTGTGAACTCGCTATCATGTTCATGAATGATTTGAGATTTGCCAGATGGTGTTATCCTGTTGGAAGCAGCCATCAGAAGATGGGTAGCAACAATACTCCAAGAAAATATCCTCCACACCATTTTACCACCAGCAACCAGAACCTTTGACACAAGGCCAGATGGATCCATCATCTCAAAGCAGTCTGGTTATACATTCATCATCCAGAAAACTGCCACTCAATGGTTATCTTCTCCTTTTATGATGATTCTGTGTAAACCTTAGAGATGTTCACAGAAAAATCCCAGTAAACTTTCACATCATCAGTTTCTAAAATACTTAGACCAACACCATCAACTATGCCAACCTCAAACTTCAGGTGGTCTTAAGCATGTCTTCATGCATAAATACATAACCTGTGGGTTAATTTAAGTTCGTACCATGTGTCTGGATGAACGTGTTGAACATAATAACTTCTTCCAGTCTTCAGTAGTCCAACGGCAGTGTTTCATGGCCCAACCCTCTTTGTGTTATTCTGACGTGTTAGCAGTGGCTTTCTTGCTGCAACTCGTCCTGTCAAACCTGCAGCTTGAAGTCTTGTCTTCACAGGTAAAACGCAGGCTTGCTTACTGTCACCACTATTAAGCTGTGCTTGAAGCTGTTGTCCTGTGATGATAGGCAGTATCACACAAGCTGTTAACTCTCAGAAACTCATCCTCTGATTCAGTTGTGGCTTTGGGTCTGCCAGACCGCTTCCCGTGACAGTTTGCCCTAGTTTCTGAGTGCTTTTTGATGGTAAAGGAAACTGTGCTCACTGACACTTTTTTGCAAGTTCTCTGTAGGAAAGACCTACATTTTGAAGTGTTATGATGGTCGGTCTTTCTTCCATTGTTAAATGCCCTTTTCTAGCCATTTTTGTAGCAACACACTACTTTCTGCAGTACAATACTGTTCAACTGATGCTCACGAGGGTATGGTACCACAGTGTGTTTCAACACTGATTTTATGCAGACAAAGGGGGTTGTAAGTAATCCAGAAACGTTGGAACATCAGTAGGAATTAGTAGCATCAGCTTTTGAAGCTTGATCAACCTCCATTGCTGCAGAGCAGCTTTAAATTGTTAACCCATTTTGTGTTTCCTGAAAAGGGCCTTTTTTTATTATTCTGAAATGTACATTATTTTTCACTTTTGGGTAACCTTAGCGTTTTGTTCACCACTTACCTTTGTACCATGTATTCATTGGACTTTAGCAGCTTGAATTGCAATAAATAACTGGGAAATAAATTGGGATGTTCTAAAACTTTTGTCCTGTATTGTAGCTATATATTGTTGTTTTCTTTTATAATGACAAAATAAGGAGTATGCACTGAAGCAGTTCATCTAAAAGTAATGGTCAAATAAAATGCAATGCAAGCAATCTAATGTGCTAATAATCTCAGTCATATGTCACGAACAAAAGGATTTATCTGGGACACAGGCCCTTAAAATGTATTTGTTTTTTATGCTGAGAGAAACTCTTTTGTTTACACATATAACTTGTGCTATGTTTCAGGCAAAATGTGGTTAAAGAATTGGTGCATCACAGCAGCACAGTCCGGGTCGAGTGATTTTATAGCAGATAGCGCCGCCTAGTGTTCATTCACAGCACTCACCCATAAGTGACACTGGGAGGGGAAGCAGTACAAACTGTAAGCTGCTGGGGGATCCATCTTGCCTGAAAAAACAGACCAGGCTGAAGGATTTTTCAGTTTATTGACTCAAAAACTGCATCGTTCCCCATTAGACGTGTTGGGGAGCCCGAGGAGGGGGCTGTGTCGCTGTTTGTAGGATGTCCCGACATGAGGGTGAGTTGATAAACAGGTCCACGGCGCCCCGGTTGAAGGCTACATTACCTGAGCAGCTAGCTTCTGGGGCTAGCTTTGCTAGCTGCTTGCTCATGTCTGAGAGGGTTGTTGCGCTTTTCGCCGTGTGTTACTAGGCTTGTCCTTTGTCGTGTGTGTTTACTGTCAGCAGTTCTGCTGTACACACCTGTCTCGTGTTTTCTAAATCGAGGCTGGAGCGTTTTTACTTCACTCGACCTATTCGCAAAAATACGGCAGCAGAGCAGCAGTTAGCCGTTGCTAGGTACTGCGTTACCTTACATTAGCCGGGCTAGCGAGCAAGCTAATGTATGCTAATTCAAGGAGTCGTTGGTTTACCTGTGACTTTTTCGTTACTTATACCGGCACTGATAAGTTATTCAGCGTCTTACATCCCGATATTGCTGTCACAACATTTTGCTCATATTCAGAGTATTTATTCATTGAGAGCTTGGAGCTATTCAATTAGCGCCATACTGTCCCGTCTGGTCACACACTGCTGTTAGCGAATGCACTGTCATCAAGAAGACTGAAAGTCTAAGGCCTCTGACTGTATAACCAGTAACTAAGTTGGCTAACTAGCAGCCTGCTCTTAAGCAGGGTTTAAGTTACGATCAGTGTAACCAAAAACTTCAGCTTTGGCTAATTTCATTCAAACATTTCAAGACCTGCCAGGTGTTGTCCCGTCAAATTGCCTCGGAAGTTTTAAAAGAAGCACTATAATGCAGACATGATCGCAGTAGCTTTGTTGACCATTCTTGGACCGAGGGTGAATTATCTGAGGTTATATGTTCAAGGTACAACAGAGGTGTCTAATAATCTGCTTCGTGGTCCTCTGCTGGACCAGTTAGTTTTTCAGCTGAGACTAGGATTGTGCAGATGGTTAAAATTCCGTTTAAGCAAGATACTCGGTTACTTATCCTGTTGAGCTTGCTTCTGTCTAACCAAGCCTCTAAGTAACTCCCAAAGCGGCCTGTTGCAGTTTGATTGGTTTCTTTATGTCAGCATCTGTTTAATAACAGATATCTTTTGTGCATATTGTTCCTTCAGGTCTCTGTTGTTAGATGTGAGATGAGTCAGAGAAAACTCCCTTAATACTTGTTTACATATTTACTAATACTTGCCAAATAAGGCACTCTGCAATGTCAGGAAATGTCAGCATGATGTCTCATTGAAAACAGCTTTTTTCCCCCCTTTCTGCCTATGCCCAGTCCCCCCCCCCCAAACCAATTTAGGTGTTGTCGATCTTGGGGGGGATAAAAACAAGGAGCAGCCTGCTGCCTGAAAAAGAGTGAACTGTGTTAAAAGTGAGCAATGAAAGCTGCTTTCAGATAAATCTGAGTTGGTTGTGAAGTCTGCTGGAATGTCAGCGTTCTTCATTGCTGGCACTTGTTGGTTGGTGCCACTCCAAAACACATGCTTGTGTAAGTGAGACTGGCCTGCAGATATGGGATCGCCTTCTCACAGTCAGCCTCTGAGACGCCTTTATAAGGAATTTGTGAAAGTATTGTCAGGTCCACGTGTTTTATTTCCTATTCTCCGTTTCTGTTTTGCAGGTGTGAGCTGCGATGCGTGTTTAAAGGGCAACTTTAGAGGAAGACGGTTCAAGTGTTTAATTTGCTACGACTACGACCTGTGCGCGTCGTGCTACGAGAGCGGAGCCACGACAACAAGGCACACCACAGAGCACCCCATGCAGTGTATATTAACCAGGGTAGACTATGGTAAAGACCTAACTCTGTGGGTTTCTGATTATATGCATAATCGCCATGCCTGTTGTACGGGATGGTGATACTGCTAAGGACTCCAAAATGTGATTACAAGCCATTCGTCACATTTTCAGCGATAAATATTGTTGATTATTGAAAGTAATCATCAAAATAGTGATGAACATCAATAAGAGCTGTTGTGTTTGACCATCTTCTTGCAGATTTGTACTATGGGGGAGACACTTTTTCAGTAGAGCAGCCACAGTCGTTCACATGTCCTTACTGTGGCAAGATGGGCTTCACAGAGACATCCCTACAGGAGCATGTCACCTCAGAGCATTCAGAGACTTCCACGGAGGTGGTGAGTACACTCACTGCACAAACGGAACTGCTCAGTAGACTTTTGTGTACTATTATAAGCTTAGAAATGTCCTCATTTCTCTAAGCATCCCCAGCATCCTAGTTTACCTCTGCTATCCACTGGCATGCTCTGAATTTAGTCATCATTGTAATTCTCAGTTACTACACTTCAGCTATTCAGTGACATTTTATGAGCATTCTCCACTGCTAAGCAAAGCAAGACAAAGGCTCAGGCTGCTCATACTGCTGACACCTGGCTGCCTAGTAGGTTGTCTGACCAACAGCTACTTGAGAACGGGGGTGAAAAGATGCCATTGAAGCGTGTGACCAGAGCTAACTTATTATTTAACTTAGTATTTGTGTTCCTCATGACTATTACTGCCAGATGAAATGGAAATTAAAATGAAGTCAGCATTTTCCACTTTTTGATTGTTTAATTTATCCTGTACAGATTCATTTTCTGTAGCAATAAGGTTTTTATTTTTTTAGATTCATACCAAGTGATTGACCACAATTTTCTACTCATTGGCTCTGACTGGTCAAAAAAGGTTAATGGCAATAGCAGTTTAATAAAGTATATTCTTTAGCCTAACAGTTAAAGCTTTTATATTTTTATATATATGTATGTATGTATGTATGTATGTGTGTGTGTGTGTGTGTGTGTGTGTGTGTGTATAAGTAGCCTAAACCTTTTGTGAGGTAGAAGAGTTGCTGCCTGCAGACATCTCAGTTTGTATGATGAGCTCGATCTGTCTTTTTCAGATCTGTCCAATATGCGCTGCCTTGCCCGGAGGGGATCCCAACCATGTCACAGATGACTTCACAGCTCACCTCACTCTCGAACACAGAGCACCAAGAGATTTAATATCCTTTTCATTTAACCACACAATAGTGTCAAAATAAGCCTTTTTTTTTCTACATGAATTGTTTTAAATAGCAAGATTCTTCTGTGTGTGTGCACATTGTGACCGAATTTAACCTTAACAGTCCTCCTTTACGATGAGTCCAGCAGTGTGCGGCATGTACGCAGGATGTTCCACCCCGGGCGAGGACTGGGCGGCCCCAGAGCACGACGGACAAATATGCACTTTACTAGCGGCTCCACAGGGGGACTTTCATCCTCCTCATCACAGAGCTCCACTTACACCCCCAGTAACAGAGAGGCAATGGACCCCATCGCAGGTGAGCATCAGGAGTTTACCCACAATGTTTGCAAAATGCAGAAATGTTCCCCAAAAATGCAGCAACATTAATTATACAGTCTAAGTGATATCCTGATGTTGGTGGTGTTCCTGGATCGTTGTAATTAATGTTGTCATTGCAAGTGATCAATGACATTGTTATGGTGTCATAGTTTTGTGACGTGGGGAAAAAGTGTCCACTCAGGAAACCGTTGATCACATCCTAAACAATGAGGAAAAACTGGGTGGTTAGGATATGATCGTGGTTCAAAACCCTGTAGATCACAATCCAGTGCTGGTGGTTAACAGGAACATTTTTTTAGGCTTGGTGAGAATTTGCATCCAAAGTTAGTGAGATCTTGAACTTCTTCACATAACTTTTAATTTTGTGTTGCTATCTCGGGCCCATTTCACAGTGGCTCTGAAGACACAACACACCGAAACCAAAACTCTTCATTCTGTATTCAATGCTGACTCAAGCTAAATTCCACCGCAGATACAAATTTTGGCAATCGTTGTGTAAAAGTGACCAGTCATTGAATGTGACGTGTGAAAGATGCGCAAACAGAGAATGTAACATCACACACACGGTGAAGATAATGCACAGTTTCAGTCAGGTTGGCCTAGATGTTAAAGAGGAGAAGAGTACATGCAGAAATATATGTGCTACGATCATTATAGCATCAAGATTACAGTATTTATTAAAAAAAACAACAAATTAAAGTCAGACATTAGCGAGAAGAAGCAAAAGTAAAGGGTGTGCCTCATTTATAGATGGTTGTCAAGAAACAGTTTAGGCAGTCACATTTTGAAGTACCATATTTTGTTTTTAATCATCATACTGTGTTGCTTGCAAAAAAATGCACGTGACCGAATCTTTCTTCGTCTTTTTACGCTGTCTTTTAAAAGTCTGTTTAATTTAGAAACAAATAGTCATTTTTTTTTCTTCTTCTTCTTCTTTTTGTGTTTGTGTGCGCACGTCTCCTGCAGAGTTGTTGTCTCAGCTGTCAGGTGTGCGGCGTGCTGCAGGAGGGCAAATAAACTCGTCGGGACCTTCAGCCTCTCAGCTCCAGCAGCTCCAGATGCAGCTGCAGTTGGAGCGGCAGCAAGCTCAGGCGGCACGACAGCAAGTTGAGACGAGCCGACACGCGACGCGACGCGGCAACAACCCGGGCAACACCGGTGCCGCCGTCCCCCAGCCCAGCACAGCAACTGCCAACACCACCACCGTGGGTGAAAGCAATCCGGCGTCCTCGTCCCACAACTCCCAGTTCCTATTAGCACGGTGAGTGGAGCAGGAGGTGGACTTTAGAGTTTGCCTATAAATCCATGTGTTTCTGCTAACAGACTGTCAGAACACAGATATCCAGCAACAACACATGACTGCTATAATAAAGTGTTTTGATAGTAAATAGTAAGTTTGGTGATAACTGATGTTGGGAAGTAACTATTTATATTAAAACCACATTCATTTTATAGTTTAGTAAGGTGCAGTGACTGAGGAAAAATATGTAACTGAATTATTTACGATGTAACTATAAAAGGTTACAGCTGGATACTTTTTTTGGCCTATTTCCAGAAAAGCAGGTCAGCAAAGCTCTTGACACAAATTGAGTGCAGCACCATCAGCACCATCAGGGGCTGGATGGAAAACAGCCCGTCTCTGTCTAGACGAGCTGCTTTCATGTCACAGTGTGTTTCTCAGATTTGATACTCTGTGGAAACATCGACAGTCTGTCCAAAAGTCCTCACGCCTCACATGTTATTTATGTTTAAACACTTATAGACTAAATTTACATGTGGATTTACATGTGGATTTTGCTCTATATGCATTTATAAATGTACAGCTTTGTATTCAGCTTTATTGCCCAGTTTGATATATTTGTCAGAAAACTATGGAGAAGAGTCACAGGATTAGAGAAGTAACCATTTGCTTTTCTGTCTTGTGATAAACGAACCAAAATAAATTCTAGTAGAAAATAGTTCTGTGACTTGGTGCAGAAGACAGTATCGGAAATAATACTTCAGTAGATTGTTTATCATTTTTCCATTTCATGAACTTTTTAGGCATTAAGAAACAAAAATTGTCACCGAGCTTAAACGTGCAGACTGTAACCTCAGCAGTGTCCTTCTTACTGGTTTTTGTTAAAGTACTTCTTTGTACTGTAATACGTTTCTTACCTGTGTGAGTGTTAATGAATATAACCGTTCTGTAGGTTGAATGAACCCAAGATGTCAGAAGCAGAGCGGCAGTTCCTAGAAGGCGAGCGAGCCGACCGCAGCCTGTTTGTCCAGGAGCTGCTTTTGTCCACGCTGATGCACGAAGAGAGCTCCTCTTCAGATGAGGACGACCGCCGAGACTTCGGCGACTTCGGAGCGATGGGCTGCGTGGATATCATGCCTTTAGATGTGGCGTTGGAGAACCTCCAGCTTAAAGAGAGCAGCTCTACGGGGAAGGAGCCTCCGCCGCCGCCTCTTTGATGTCCGAGCATCAAGCAGACTGTGTCCTCCGTGCTGCAACTGTCAGTGATGGGTAGCAAACAGCAGCAGCAGCAGTCCCCCATACCCCAGCCTACCCCACCCCCAGCCTCACCCCCTCTCCCTCCTCCCCGATTTTCTGAGTTTGTTTTTGGTGATTGTAATTTCAGGCCTGTCACCACATTTGTTATATTGTAAACAAAAATAAATGAGAGCAAGTGGGATAAATGTGTGAGTGCGCAATGCGAGCAAGTGAGCGAGAGAAGAGAACTATATAAATCTATATAAAATATATATGAAGTCGATAATCAATCCACATTACTTTTCTTTTATCAGGTAAATGTTACAGGCAGCTGTGGCAGACCTTTGCTTCCTGTGACATGAAAACGGCTCTCCGTATAAATACTCCACATTCAAAAAGTGAAGAGGGCACAGGCTCCTCTGATGAAGCTGCTGTGTGTGTTTATGACTATTAATAAATAAAGTGCTTGGATGGGTTACCATTAACTACCGCATGCAGTTATTTGCAGCGTGCATGACTTAATGACCCTGTCATTAAAACCTTTTCAAAATCCCAAAGCTCACAATTGTTAAATGATCATTTCTAGGGATGCACTGATTGTTTTGTTTAGTTTGTTTTTGCTTTCGTGCTACATAAAATGAGGAACTCTCCAGTTTGAAATGCATAATGTCACATGACAGGCGAACAAAGGTCACTGCCGTCTTATTTAGAGACAGACTGTAGTGCAGATACGTCGGTGCATCCCTGGTTATTTCAGACGTGGTTAAGTATTGAAAGTGTAGAAGTTTGACAAAGACGGTGAAATCTGAAAGTCTATTTCATCAGGTTTTCTTTGAAGTATTTAAAAAGGAGAAACGATTCGATTCTGCTGCAGTGTGTTTCTCAGCCCCGCTCTCGCCTTTTTTAGTCCATCAGAGGGAAACTAGAGACGGAAGAAAGAAGCTCCTCTCTGATTTTGTTTTTGTTTTTTCTAGCTGATATTGTTCAGCTATAAACTAAAGTCACAGTATACTTCTGAATTTATCGATGAGTGCAAAGTCCCGACTTCCTCCGTCATTCCTGTACAGGCTTCACACCGTTCCACATGCTTTTGATGCTCAGTATCAGGACCTGGAGACTTTTCACGCAGGAGGTTTTTCTTTGTTTGGTTTTTGTTTTAATTTAACACCCTTTCTCTCTAAACTAGCACCTTCTATTTATTCATGTTTGTTTCCTGACTCTTTGGAGCCTTGATGTGGATCATGCCACCTTCATGCCTTTACTTTCATCCTCTATGTAAAAATGCAATGAGATGTATATTAAATTTTGTTGGTTAACTTTCATAACGGTTCTAAGACATGGGCAGATTTTTTTTTTTAAAGATGTAAATTTAGAATACAATAAATAACTGCGCACAGCTTTTAATGAAAGCAAGAGACACTATGCCTTTTGCAGCTTGTCTTATTATTTCAGAAAAAACCCAAAGTCCCGGGATGGGAACGATAGCAGCTCTCCAGTCACTTTTTACTAATGAGATACCCATCTGATTGAGCTTTAATAAATCTAAATAACCACTGATTTAACCCTAACATTAGTCTGGATGTATCTGCCAACTAAGTGCATAACGTGTATAACACAGTTGTAATGAAATTAATAGTTTTTGATTAGGAAAAGTTCTATTTGACTAAAATGATCTGTATTGATAGTGTAAGGTTTCTAAAAAGGGTCTACCATTAATATACAATACAAAAATGTGGTATGAAAGCTAAAGCAGAGTTTGTCCATAATTCATTAAGCTATAAAAAGTTATTAAGCTTTCATCAGCTGATTAGCACTTCGCTTAATTCAGTTAATCAGGTGACTGAGGAATTTTATATATACTCTTCCTTGAAGAGGGTGTCGTTGGATTTGATGGATGTAGGGACCTAAAGGTGTGGACCACATCCACAGTGTGCCAAGGTAGGCTTCTAACACAACCACATGACATTATAAAAAAAATCAGTGCTGTTCTTGTGCATGTGTGTGTGAGGCCCTCCAAGGCCAGCTGTCCTCGTCACTCCTCAGCAGTTATTGTTAGAAACAAATGGTGCCCATGGGATACTTTTCACGACACATGTTGCACTGCTGCTTCTTTTTAGAGTATCACGCCACCAAAAGCGACAGGTTAAATGTTACACTTCAGGAGGCAGCGTTAGGTTTATCCTGATGGGTCAGCGATCAGGGACGATACCTGGAATATTAAGTAGTGACTGACTGGGGAGGTGCCTTGAAGGACATGATGAATCTCTTTGAAGTCGGCTCTTTATTGGATGTTCTGCCAAACAGTGCTGTGGGAGTTACATAAGTACAGCCTGAATCCAAAGAAGCCTCCACTCATCTACAAAAATACAGACAGCTTTGCACTCTTTAGTCTCTCAGTCAGGTGGTGACCTTATAGTTCCTACGTATGCTGTGCACTTGTTGGCTGCTTTTCCTTCATTCTGCATCCCAAACTAACTATGCTGGGGTTTAGGTCACATGATGCAAATCTCCATCACTCCACTTCTTGATCAAAGATCCCTGGCAGAGCTGGGAGGTTTGCAGTTTTTCTGCAATGCTCTGGCACATTACTTGCAACATTTTTTGAAGTTATTACCACCAGAGATGCATTTCCCAAAACGGCTTATGCATGCAGCAAAAGGCTGTAACTCGCTCACAGCCTTTAATTCATGTTTCAAAAGGAATGAATGAATCTTTTAGAATAAAAATGTGAAGTTCCCGTTTCATTGCGTAAACAAAAGTGGTCAAAAAAGAGAAAGATTTTCAATTTTTTTTGACTTGTCAGTGCTCACTGACTTATTTTCTGATGATAACCTCTGTTTTGTTATTGTGAATCAGAGTGGACATCAGCATCGTCTATGGTCATAAATAGATGGACATGGTCAGCAACAGGTAGGCTGTGGCATTTAAACAGTGCTCAGTTGGTACTAAGGGTCCCAAAGTCTCCCAGGAAAATATTACACCACTACCACCAACTGTCAAATATTGATACAAGTCAACATAGAACCAAGCTTTTATTTTGTTTACATCAACTTCTGGCCCTACCACCCAAATGTTACAGCAGAAATCGAGACTCATCAGACCAACGTTTTTGGTGTGTCTGTCTTCATTTAAACTTGTTTTTCTGTTGATAGCTGACAGGAGTAGCACTCGGTGTGATCTTCTGTTGCTGTAGTCCATCACCTTCAAGGGTTGACGTGTTGTGTGTTCACAGATGCTCCTCTGCAAACCTTGGTTATAACAAGTGCTTATTTGTGTTACTTCTGCCTTCCTATCAGCTCAAAGCATTCACCTCAGACCTCCGACATCAGCAAGTTCTCCCTGCTGCTCACTACACATTTTCTGTGTAAACCATAGAAATGTTTGCGTGGAAAAACCAAGCAGATCAGCAGTTTCTGAAGAACCATGCCGACCGCACCACCTTCAGTTGCATTTCTTCCTCTTTCTGATGCTCAGTTTGAACTTTCATTCATTCAACAATTCATTTCCACTGTGTTTACATATCTAAATACGTTGGGTTGCTGCCTTGTGATTGGGTGATTGGATATTTGAGTTAGACATACATAACAAGGTTGCCAGTAAATATGAGTATCCACTAACAGCAGTATATTTCTGACAGAATACAAAGAAAAGCAGATGAGTAACTGTTCTCACTTCTAATCACTGAAAGATAAGCTAGCTGAATGCTGACAGATGTCTCATAAGTAGCACACAGATGTGATTTTGTTTTTCCAAAATGTGTATTAATGTGTAATTGTGTACATCCATAGTGCCTTAAAAATCATTTCCAGACTTCCAGACTAAGAACCCTAAAGGGCAGAGACTGTACTGTAAGACATACCACCTTTATTAAATGCACAGTATCACAAGGAACATTTCCATTAATTGTGGATAAGCTACTCACATGATGCACAAAGCATTGGATTGATTCATAGAACTGTCTGATTAAAGCAGGATTAAATCTGCTAGGAGAACACACACACAAACACACACACACACACACACACACACACACACTCAGATGCATACACGCTTAGATGCATATACACACACACAGGCACACATCCTCTAGCAATCTGATGTATGTGCAAATACACACACACACTCACACACAAATACATATACACTCTCTTAAGTTCACACAGTAAGTAAAATTTTGTTATCTGCACAGGAATGAAAAGTGTCATCTTTTTTTTTCTTCTTTTACTGTATATTTACAAAAAAATCATTAACACCCCCCTCGATATAGATTACATTCAAAAAAGGTCCCCACCCTTCTAGATTACATTCAAAATAATATACTATTCATGATGCAAAGTCACAGTTATTCATCTGAAAGAGGATCAAAATAGGCTACAGTCAGTCAGAGGGAGAGTGGTGGGGTTAGCCAGGAGGTAACTCTGACCTCCTCGCCACTGGCCACACATCTGCTGGGACACCTGTCGGGCCAGGAGAGTTCCTGATGTTTAGAGTCTGTGGTCGCTCCTGCGAGACAGGCAGCGTCTCAGACAGCCTCTGTGTGAGCTCCCCATCACAGTGGAGAGGAAACAGGAGATCATCTTCCTTCTTTTTTTTTCTTCTTCTTCAGAGAAAAACTTTTTTTTTCAATTTCTTTTTTCAATTAAAGTCCTCTGTAGATCAAAAATTGCCAAAAAAAACCACAAAACAAAACAAAAAGGAGAAGATTGTATTTTCACCGGTATTATGAACAAGCACAAAGAAATTATACAATGTAGCACAAATCAAATTGTATTTACATATAGTATGTATTGCCAGTGGCCCATAACACGTTGTCTTCAATAGCTGTCACACAGTTTTGACATGATACCTGCTTAAAACGGATTATACTATTAAACATAGCCTACTATTCATATAGACAAATATCAGAACTGTACAGAATGGAGAGCTGCTTATGTACAGCGGACAGGTGACTTATTATTGAAGAACGCTGTGAGAAAAAACATAGGGACAAACACACACACACACACACAAACTGGGGATTTTCTGTGCAATCATGGATTTTCTTTTCTTTCTCTTACAGCTGACAGCTGAGACCGAGAAGGAGGGAGCTCAGTGCTAAGGTTGTGCATTGGAGTGTTGAAGTAATGCTACAAATTGCACTTAACAAAAAGAACTTATTGTCTCACTGCTTTTATGCCTCCGCATGAAAGATTCCTGCTGATTTTTTGTTGATTTTTTTTGTTTTTTATGCAAAGATTAGGATGAAACTTGCACTGGACGCTCGCACCATGGTTGCTCTTTTAGCCTCTTTTTTAATATCAGGACAACAAAACAATTGAATATAATACAAGAGTGCATTCTGAAACCATTTGCTGCCTGTACAAATCACCACCGTCCAGGATGAAGAGCTGTCAGCCAGTCACCACATGGCTGGCTGGGGCTGTGAAGAGAGATGAAAGCACCCCTGGGACATTTTAAGGGCAATCAGACTCTTAATTAATGCTTTTACTGCAGTCTCATAGCCGACTACATGGAATTGAAAATGACGATCTTCAAAGTGCACTCTTAATCCATACAAAGCCCTGTACATAACCTAAATAAAAAAAAAGAGCACCCCTGACATCTGAAAACCTCCCATGATGGAAACCAAACCACGTCACGTACCAGAGATTTCAGAAATGGCATTGCTGGTTGACAAAAAAACAACCTGCGCCGCCGGGTCCCCCATCCTCTGTGCTTTAGGTAAATGAATGAACGAAAAGGAAGATTTGGAAAACAGAGCTGCACCCGTTCAAATGTCCCACTGAACACTGATGGCCTTCTTTCAAGAGGAAAAGGTATTTACAGAAAAGACGTGAAGTCGGGAAGCGCCTCAGAGGACCAGGATTGAAATCTGTGAGCCATGGATTTCAGTCAGCTTGCAAATTCTCTACATATTAAAATAGTCTGTGGCGTACGACACATTTAGCTTCAGCTGTGAACTAACAGGTTATTTTGTGTTATAGCAGAATAGGCGAGACACTGCTGAGAGAAGAAAATTAGCTATCTACAAGCATGTATCCATAAACTGTCCATCACAAAGAGACACATTGCACGTCCCTTTGTTCATTTCCTGCTTATGGAATACAAGAGGGAAGTGATTCGATGCGGTGAGTGCAGACAGGGCGAGCTGTCTATTGGTCTCTTTTTGTGCCTTTTACATACACTACGCCACATGTTTTGGAGCCCTAATGGTACAGAATCCTCTCTGCATTTTGGTTTCCACTTTGTGAAGCATGCCTCAACAACATCTGCAAATTTAAAAGAAAAGCAAAAAAAAAAAAAAAAGCCCCAAAAAACAAAACAAAGAAAAAAACAACAACCCAAAATTCACTCAAAAACCGTAAGGCTTTTTTCTCCGTGTGATGAGGACAGGAGCATTTACAGTTACATTTACAGCCGGGGTTTCTGTACACAGATGCGCTCGCGCAGCCCCCGCTTCCTCCTCCCCTTCCCCCCAGTTCCCGTCGTGTGCAAACACACAAACACTTGTCCACATTATGAAGCACACATGCACACGCAGTACATCACACGGACGCAGTGGCGCGTCAGCCCAGTATGTCCAGGTATACGGGCGAGGCTTTGGCCAGGCTCTGGAGCGTGCTGTGGATCTCCTTGATGTTCAGCCTCATGTAGGGCTCCCTCTGCCAGCAGCCCAGCATCAGGTCGTAGACCTCCTTAGGACAGGTGCGGGGCCGCTGCAGCACTCGGCCCTGAGTGATGCACTCGATCACCTGGGGAAAAACATTGGTTGGTTTGTCAAAAAGAAGCTGATTTATCTACTGTCACATAATAATGTGGTTTGATACAAAAAAATCTCTGCGGCTGGGAAGCGTGCGGGAACCAAATTGCACGTCCAGTTTATTAAAGGACGGCCTCGACATTTGGATAGCACAGACTGTATACAGAGGTTTAAGCCCTAAGCTCACCTTTTCCAGGAACATTTTCAAAAAGATTTAGGTTTAAAAAAAGAATGCTGCTCATGAGCAAATAGTCTTTGTAATTCCAAAGACTTACATTTTAGGAGAGCTCCCACAATATGTGCCGGAAAAGGAAGATGCTTTTAGATTTTCTCATTCAGTGTAGTGTATGTCATCTCAAGGACAGGCCATTCATCAAGATTTTTCTTTGGTTTTATTTCTTAACACATGATATTAATTTCCCCCATCTGAAAGGAAACTATTCTGTTTACCGGAATAGTGCACAGTATCTTAAGCAGCTTTGTTCTGTGCTTCCATGAAGTTCTGAGGATTTTAAAACCAAAATGTTCAACAGTAAAGGGTCGCCAACCTTCAGTAAGATTTCATTAGTCATTTCCTATTATGCAGCTAGCTGTGCCGTGTCATATTCTGATACAGATGTTAGCTGTTATGGGGTTCTGACTTCAAAAAGGGTTCATGTCAACTGAGACATGGGACACCGGAGTGCTGCACTGAAGTCTGGAGTCTGTCATCATTTCTTCCAGTTTGGAGCCAGAGTTTCTCGTAATTTTTTAAAAGGTGTTGTGAGCAGTGTGTTCTTAAGAAATCTGAGGAAATTGGACAATTGGAGGGCAGAAGATAAAGTGTCACTCCTAACAAACTATCTACAGCAGATAAAAAGTATTTCAAAGTTGTGTCCTTAAAAAATAGGAAAAGAAAATCTAGTGAAGACCTGGAAAGAGTTTGATTGTCAACATCTTCATTTTTCAGCATGCTATTGATCCCCAAAACACTACCAATGCAGTAAAAGCATACTTGGATAGAAAAGCACACATCAGTCATGGACTGGTCTCCACAGTGCCGAACCTCAACGTTGTTCAAGCAGTGTGGGGTCAGCTTGACAGTGAACAGAACAAAAGGTAGCCAACATCCAAAGAAGAGCTCTGAATTTTGAATTTGGTTATCACGCGACATGCTTTGATATAACTCATCTAGAGGCAGGACTGTTTTCAGTCATACTGTTTTACAGTGTTTTTATATAATCAGTGTTATTCATCATGACCTGTAAACTGTGTTAAAGCAAGGTTATATCAGTTAAGGGTTATCAAAGTGTGCCACTGTGGCCCTCGTGTTTTTAGCAATGTGCAGCCCGACTGAATAAAGTAAAAGAAACTGTGCTGTATATTTCAATCAAACACAGTTCAAATCATGCTAAATTACAGCTGTGCAGAGTTGTTATTTGCTGATGTATCCACTTTAAAATAAATATAATGTGAGGAAATGTAACAAACGCCTCACGGATGATTCAAAATAAACCACCATCGCTTAAGTCTGTGAAGGTTCTCAGTCATCCAGGTCATCGTAGTCAAAGGAGCTTGCAAAGAAAAGCGTCTGGACTTCTTTAAGTTACTTGAAGACGTTTCACCTCTCATCCGAGAGGCTTCTTCAGTTCTAAGGTCAAATGGTGGAGAGTCCCAGATATAAACCTAGTGGGAGTGTCCCCCCACAGAGGGACAAAAGGACCCCCTGATGATCCTCTAATCGCCTGAGCCAAGGTGTGGAACTGGGTGTGGGTCCCAATCAGCCAGAGTTTCGGGTGAGTTCATTATGAAACCTGGCCCCACCTTATCATGCGAATTCCTGAGGTCAGATGGCCCAGGGTGTGAGTGGGCGTTAAGGCGTCTGGGAAGGGATCTCAAAACTGGATTATAGATGGCAGAGAGTTGGTGTCGTAAACTTTGAACAGAGGCGGTGGTTTATGACACCAACTCTCTGCCATCTATAATCTGTGGGGGGACACTCCCACTAGGTTTATATCTGGGACTCTCCACCATTTGACCTTAGAACTGAAGAAGCCTCTCGGATGAGAGGTGAAACGTCTTCAAGTAACTTAAAGAAGTCCAGACGCTTTTCTTTGCAAGCTCCTTTGACCACCATTGCTTAAACGGACTTACATCAATCTGTCTCTTTGTCCCAGTATTTTGAGTTTTGTTTTGGACTCCATATTTATTTATTTTAAAGTATAAGATAATTTATGTTCTAGTTTCCGAGGATGTTAGTTTCTAGTGTTTTAGGATGTTAATTACCCTTTGGTTTCCAGTCTGTGTCCTTTGTCCCTGTGTTCATTTACCTTCGCTCTACCCAGTCAGATCCTCATGTCTTTTTGGTCTCTCTGTCTTCATGGCTGTCTGTGTTCCCTGTCTTGTCTAGTTAATACATTTGTCGCCCTGGTCCTTGTGTTTTTTCCCTTTCTGTTCTCGTGTCCATCTCTCTGTGTTTTTTGTCCTTTTGTCTCACCAGTCTGTCATGTCTCCTTGTCTGTTTATCCCAGTGTCAAGTCTCAGTGCATGTGTTACTTCCTGTTTTATTTTGAGTCCACTATCTTGTGTGCCTGATGTTAAGTTTTGCTTCCTTTGTCTTGTTTGCTTTGATTATGTTAAACTGTGTTCCCATCTACTCCCTCTCCTCTACTTCCTTTAGCTACCCTCCTGTGTATATATTGGCTACCCTCTCCCTCTGTTCTTCATCGTGTCCTCTCTCGTGATGTTTACAGCCTCTGTCTGTGTGTTCCCGGTCAGCTTAGTTTTTGTATATGGCTTCTGTTTTTCTTGCCTTTTTACCAGCAATAAAGCTGTGATATTGAGTTTTATATCTGTCTGCTGAGTCCTGCATTCTGGTTCCACACCCTGCCTGCCAGCAGCAAAACCAAGCGAACTCCAGACAGACCATTGAGTCCACCAGAGGGATGATGGGAATTAAGGTGCACGACTACAGCCTACATTCATTAAATTAATAGACCAGAATGTCAGTCTGGGCTTCTAAGACGCGTGGGTCAGAAATTTAATGCTTTGCTTGTGGTGCTAAAGAAGCTTTCAGTCAGCTTACTGTTTAATAAATAAATGACTAGTTTTGGAATGATTTTGTTTATTGGTCTTCACCACTATACAGGCTCCGCACTGGCACTCTGCCATCAAAACTTATGAGAAGCATGCTATGAATGAATTCTTACACAGCTCAGATTACTGTCATTAATGGAATACTTCTTTTACTCCACCAAGTAATTCTCAAGTATTGAAATAATTGATTAGGTAGGCATTGTGCTAGAATAGGAATAAAAATATGCTGACACTAACTCTGATTTTTTCTGCCACAGTGCTTATGTGGAGACCAATGAATGTGAAGTGTAGGGTTAGGTTGAAACGCTGTCTGACCTCATTGTTAGAGAGCTGGTACCATGGCTGCTTGCCGTAGGTGAAGATCTCCCACAGCACCACGCCGAGGCTCCACACGTCACTCTCTGTGGTGAACCGCCGGTACATGATGCTCTCCGGGGGCATCCAGCGGATGGGCAGCATCGTATGACCGCCCACCTGCACAAAAAACGACACAACAGCATTCATGAGAAACCAACACTGCAAGATCTGCTAAAGAGCTCAAAGCTGCTGAACATACTGACTTTATTGTTGTTTACTGTTGTTATAATAATGGGGGACTGTCAATAGATGTCAGTGATTGTGAAAAAAAAAACACATCGTTGTAGACTTTGTAGTCTTGCTATGGTACAATAGTTATTTACTAGAAACACCAAGCTGCAACCAATCATTCTGCAAGAACAGCCCTGCAATAAATCTAAATTCAGGAAGGTTAAAATGTTCACAATATACATGCAAATCATAAAAAGTGCTTAAAAAACACTGATGTCTGATAGCTTAAAAAGCCAACACGGGTCTTAAACCCCTTTAAAGCCTGAACCATGAAACCAGAACATATTTAATGTTTATTAAACCTTCTAACAACTTTATTAAAAAATGAATTAAATACTAATTTACATATATGTGTTTAATTTTTAATCATCACACTTATGATATACAAGTCTCAAAAGCTCCCCAAAGCTCATGCATCACATATGATGCGCTAGACATCACGGGTTAAGGTTAATGTGTATGATTTTTTTCTTGTCTGCTATTTATGATGATGAAAACGATTCTTTGTGTCAAATTAACAAAGATTATCCAGCAAATCCTCACTGCAATATTAACTTACACAAACCTTAAATAACCCCAAATAAATATTTGAACCCTAAATTAAGTAGCACCACTTTCGAGACATGTCGTTCATTCACCTATTTTCTGGTGCACATCCAGGTCTAGCTTGTTCAAGTGAAGCATATAAACAAAATGATCAGGATTTGCTGGTAGGTCTGCTGTTAAGATAATTTTCATGATCAAACAGCAAACTTGTCAGAAGCTGGAAGCCTCAAACATTTGGTCTCTGCGCATGAATAACAAATAATCAATAATTGAATGAAGTGCAAATCAGAGTCATTAACATGGAAGGAAATCTAGATGGCGAAACAAAGATTATTCAAGAGTTCTTTAGTTGAATGCTTTTGTAGCTCCAAGCCTTCTAACTGGTGAAGTTCATATACTGGTTCGCTCACCGGGATTATATCAGCGCATCTGAAACTGTGGGTTGCCAAACTGGTCGGGCATGAAACAATGCACAGGAAGTATGGAGTTCCAGATGAAAGCTGTACTGGGATTGCTGTGAAATAAACTAGCAAGAGTTTATTAGCTCTGTTCTGTTGATCATGTTTTTGTTGTTGTTGTTTCGAAGGTGGGTGTGCATGAAAACAAACTGAGAACCACCATATTCATAATTTAGTGTTGCGTATAATAAGCTTACTGATTAGCACTGAACACAATAACTAATAATAATGGTAGAAGTGCTAGAAATGATACTAAATTCATATTAAAATCGATATATATATATATATATATATATATACATATATATATATATATATATATACATATATATATATATATATATATATATACATATACATATATATATATATATATATATATGTATATGTATATATATATATATATATATATATATATACATATATATATATATATATATATATATATATATGTATATATATGTATATATATATATGTATATATATATATATATATATATATATGTATATGTATATATATATATATGTATATGTATGTATATATATATATGTATATATATATATATATATATATATATGTATATGTATATATATATATATATATATATACATATACATATATATATATATATATATATATATATATATATATATATATATATATATATATATATATATATATATATATATATATATACATATATATATTTATAACAAATCATGTGACTAATCCTTCTACCTAAGAAGAAGGACGAGGGAAGAAGGAAGGCAGTTCTAAAGGTAAAAGGAAGTACAACCCAGTACTAAAAATATGTATTGCTGGGTTAAGTGTCTGGTTACATGTGACAATTTGATGATTTGTTTCTGTTAGCTTATTTGGCTAATTTATGTGGCATTGGGAGATTAATTTGGTGAACCACGCAGACATCCCCTCCATTGTTTTTAATCTGTTTTAATGCAGTCTGTCAACCACCAATCCAACTGTGGGGCACAAATATAAAATTCTAGCAAACTATCAAAGGTTTCACTCATGTCTATGTCTTCACTCATGTGAAAATAATTAGTGTGATTGAAGGTAACACTTGCTCTAAGTGCATGTGTAACGGGACTGACTTCTGACTTCCAAAGTAAGCAAGTGAAACAGGATCCTGGTGCCTTTCGCTTTGCTAATGTGTTTGATAACGGGATCTGGTGGGAACCCTTTTTAAAAGGGATCTTATTAGATGCAGGAAAATGCATCTTGGAATTGATTTACAGTAAGAGTCTTCACATTTCTGACTTCACTTTGGGCAGCAGAGGGCACTGTGGGATTCACGCTGGCATGTGAGACACAATGAAGGAATAAAATACATGTATCAACTCAGTGTTATTATTAACATGATAGTTTTGTTTCTTTGACCTCCATTGTTTCTTATACAAATGAGAGAATTTGCATTTAAACTGCAATAGAAAAAGATACAATGATCATTATTCTTGCAGCTGCACAGTTTTTTAAGAGCAAACCTGGAATTAAATTTGATCAGTTCCACATTTTTTGTGTATAATGAGGTGAAGTGAAGTAAGGGAAGAAAGGGGAAAATATCTAAAATCCTTACTCTGTAGTAGTCTGAGCTGTAAACATCTCTGGACATGCCAAAGTCTCCTATCTTGACCAGCAGGTTTTCTCCTACCAGGCAGTTCCTTGTTGCCAAGTCTCTGTGGACAAAGTGCTGGGAGGCCAGGTAGACCATGCCAGCAGCAATCTGTTGGGCAATGTGCAGCATCTGGGACTGAGTGAGCTCCACCAGGATGCTGTGTTGACCGTCTGCCATGAGCACTGCATCGGGACCGTGGGACCTGCACCCAGTAACCGTTGCATAGTTTAGAAAATAATGCAGCAGCATGAACCATTCTGTCACTACTGTAATACATGAATGTGATGTTAGCAATCAACTAACTAATTAACAAAATATTAACCTGAAATGATTTAACATTTTTCTCACCAAGTAAAAGAATACAAAAAAATTTACAATACAAACTTCGTTCTAGCCTCCCAGTCTTGATCATAATGTGATGTTTCTATTAGCTGTATTTTTCTTTGGGTTCTAGACTGTAGACTGCAAATAGCACAAGTAGTGCATTACCTTGGTCTGTGAAAATATACTGTAATAGAGAGTCTCAGTATTTTCTTGCATTTTGGGAAAAAATATTCAAGAAAGTGATTATTTTATTGATCACTGATATAGTGATTAGTCTCACACTCGTACTCAGTAAATTCAGTACAATCACACAGTGTGTGTTATAATATTGACCGGACTAGAAAATGAAGACGTAAAATTGACATTACCGTCTTGAGCTTTTTTTTTTTGTTACATTTGATTTTAAAAACATATTTATCAAAGTTAGAAGCTACAAACTAAACATACAGGTAAGAGAGAATTATTTGAAACTGTTACAATAGGTCTAGGCTGCTGATGGCATCCCATGACGCACTATACGCAAATTTGGATTTGGCTATTAGTTTTTACCAATCTCTGACTCTCTGTCTGACTCAATGTCGTTTTTTATCCTGTCTTCATCCCCTCACCCCCAACTGGTCACAGCAGATGGCTGCCCTTCCCTGAGCCTGGTTGTGGCGGAGGTTTTTTCCTGTTAAAACTGAGTTTTCCTTCCCACTGTCGCCAAGTGCTTCCTCGAATGGGGTCAATTAATTGCTGGGGATTTTTCTGTATTATTTTATGGTCTCAAAATTACAATATAGAGTGCCTTGAAGTGACTCCTATTGTGATTTGGTGCTATATAAATACATTTTAATTGGATTGTTTCTTGTTACAAACTCGTCCTTTCGTTTTCATGTTACTTTATTCCTTTTGATTTCGAGTCCCCAGTAACGTTATTATTTCCATACAGCATATACAGCTGCTTGTTAATGTAAATACTTAATCAGCCAATCACATGGCAATAATTTGTTACATTTAGGCATATAGACATAGACGTTATAACCAAAGTACACAGAAGAGCATCTCAATAAGTGTAATTCTGAAGTAGATGGACTACAGCAGCAGAAGACCACATTGGGTGCCACTCCTGTCAGATAAGAACAGGAAACTAATGCTTCATGTGGGCTCACCCAAAATTAGATAATAGAAATTTGGAAAAGTTGCCTGGTCTGATGAATCCAATTCCAAATGGTAGGGTCTGAATTTGGTGTAAACAACATGAAAAGCTTTGATTCATCCTGCTTTTATACCAGCAGTTCAAGCCACTGATGGCGATGGAGTGGTGTGGTGAATGTTTTCTAGACACACATGGACTCTTTGGTATCAATTTATTTATAATTTAAATGCCACAGCCTACCTCCATCCCTTCATGACCACAGTGTACCCATCTTCTGTTGGCTGCATTTAGCAGGTTAATGTGCCATATCATAAAGCTCAAATCATCTCAAACTGACTTCTTGAACAGAACAAAGAGTTCATGTAAGCCTACTCAAATGGCCTCCACAGTCACCAGATCTGATTCCATCATGCATCATGGATCTGCAGCAACTGTGTGATGCTATCATGTCAATATGGACAGAAATCCCTGAAAAATGTTTCCAGCACCTTGATGAACCTGTGCCATGAAGGATTAAGGCACTTCTGACGGTAAATGACTAGCTCTTACTCAGCACTTTCTACTCTAACTCAGCACTCAAAGCAGCTGTTGCTACAAGCTTCATTCACCCAATCACACACATTCAAACAAGCACCTTGTCTAAAATTTTCACACACAAATGCATAGAGAAAAACTCAGGGACCAATATCTTGCCCAAGGAAACTTTCACATACAGATTGGAGTAGCTGGGGATTGAACCTGTGACTTTTACATTGGTATATAACCAGCTCTACCTCCTCCACAGCCAAGGCTGAGACACAACAGTGAGAAACAACAGAAAGGGGATCTAACCCAGTCCTAGCAATGTGCACTTTATTGATTTGCTTTTATTCCTTTTGTATTATACAATATTTGGGTTTTTTTTTTAGCACGTGTTATTTTTAATTATTTCTTTTCACTACATTTGTGTTATGTTGTTATCAGCCTGTCAGTCCTTACACAAACCATTTGACATTCACTGATCTGCATGAGAGGTACCACAAGTAACTGATTAGTAACAGATACCAATAGAAGATCTAAAGAAGCTTACCTGAGGAACTTGTTGAGGTCCCCGTGTTTCATATATTCAAACACCATGATTAGTGGGTCACTCTCTACGCACACTCCGTAGAAGGTGACGATGTGCTCGTGCTGCAGGTTGGTGAGGAGCTCAGCCTCTCTGTAGAAGTCTGCTCGGCCGCTCTCGCTGGCCTCTTTCAGTGTCTGAAACAAGACAGGGACAAAGACAAGAGGCAAACGGTGAGAAGCATTATCTGCAGGAACGTACATCTAATCACTAGGATTTACTGACTGACTGTCAAGTTCATTGATCGTTTGATCTGTACCTTGACTGCCACGTGGATCTTCTCCTGGTCTGGTGTCAGGTTGTAGCATTCAGCGAGAAAGACCTTCCCAAAGGCTCCTTCTCCCAGCTCCCGCTTCAGCACAATGTTGTGTCGCTTGATGTGCTGGACAACTTTAATGCAGAAGAAGTCAAATCACCCTCAAGGTTATGTGCACATTGGGAATTTAAGTGGACATTTTTGGTGCATACAGAACATTTGTCTTCACTAATCTCACAACAGACAAGCACGTGTCTTCAGACTGCATCATTTATGTGATGGCAATTCAAAAACTGAAAGATATTTAAATTAACATGACAGAAAACATATATATTTAGCAAATGACATAAGTTAAAAAAGGACTTAAATACTTATCTAAACTATCTGTTTTTACAATTCAATACTTTGTGTAGATTCATAAAGTATAAAATATAAAACTGCTGAGTTAAGCCCTTTGTCAGAGCTTGTGTTCCTGCACATCTCCTGTGGTCCAACTATCCAGCCGGTCTAAGGAACTGGAGTCACTATCACAGTGCAGTAGGATGCCAAAAATAAATATGGCGCCTAGCAGCGATCCCTGCATGGATTTATCAGAAAAGGCCCAGGTTACCCGGCATTTGTCGAACGAGGCAGTAACTCACACGTGTTGGATTTCAGCATGCTGCCGGAGTTACGGAAGTACTGGGGGTTCTCGATGACAGGAATCTTTGTCATTCCAATGATCACTGCGTCTGGACCCATCTCTGAGGATGACGGGGTGTTGTTGCCATTGGAGACGTGATGGAGAGGGCTGGCAGAATCATCGTCATTACTGATAACTGAGGAGGAGCCTAGAGAGCCACAGAGGATGTGGAGAAGGAGGAAAAGAGAAAGACAGCGCAAAGAAGACGAAGAAGAGTAAAGCTGTTAGCCATAAAGGAAGGGGAGTAGAAAGGAGTTGCAGGGTGAAAAGAGATTGACAGAGGGATCACAGGTTATATGAAGTATGTCAGATTACAGATTATAGGCAGGTTTACTGAATAATGTAAAAGGATGAGCTCAGGCCAAAGCAGAGCTCACTAATTCCTGTGGTAATTTCCATATTCACACAGTAGGAACAGCAGAGGGCCAACGCTACTGCTTACTTTCAAACCCCTGATATGTCATTTACAAAAGGTACATAATAACTAGATTCATATTTTATGATATAGGTGTAAGGAGATATTAGGACATTCTAATGTTTCATTAACATTAAGTGAGAACAAATGCTTATAATGCTTAATAACACACTGAATGGCTTCTGTGTATGTGTTATACACTGTTATTGAAGGTTCATGAGCTGTTTATGCATCAGTTATGAATATTAACAAGATGTTGAAATTGCTGAAAAAAGTCATACTAAATAGTTAGAATTTTGTTCTAAGTGTTTTAGATTATGCACCATGCTGCTTAGCACAAAGACTGGAAACTGTGGCTGCATGGCACCAGATTTTACTGGATAGTTAGCTGCCAGCTGTAACATAATTTTAGTGGTGATAAGTACAAAAAACAATAAACAAACAAGGAAAAGGAAATTCAACAAATGTAAAAGCAAAAAACAAAACAAAGTGTACTAGAACAAACACACGAAATCTGACAAATTATTCAAATCTGAAATCTGGTATAGCAAATCTGCTTGATTATGATGAGAGAAAACTGACTACATGAAAGAATATTATCATGCCATAACAGGTGATCAGAGCTAATGGTAGTAAGAAAATTATATAAATAAATACATACATGAAAAAGAGCTTGCAGTCAGTATATGGAGGGAGACTGGGAGGGTTAGGATGATACAGTTAAGGCATGCAAGATTTTAGTTGCATGTCTTAACTGGCATTAGGTGACAGAATTGAATTCAAATGTTTTTCTTGCCTGCATAATCGTTTATTTGGTTATATCATTTGGTCCACAAGTAGTCGGATGATGACACTTTAAAAAATAATTTTGCCTCTGTACAGCACCAAAGTGGAAATCAAATAATTGCTATGTGATTAAAGTGCAGACTTTCAGCTTTAATTCGACGTTGTTTTTTTTTAAAGCATCACTTTAACTGTTTAGCTAAAGTCTATTTCAGGAATTACAGAATTACAGATAGTCCTCCCAGTTTCAGCGGCTCAAAAGTAATTGGACAATTGAGTTATAAGCAGTTTCATAGGCATTTGATGTCTGTTCCCTTATTATTATTTTGTGATAAATGAAGGAGATAAAACATATGGAGTGGATGCATTTAGTAGCTGTTCACTAAAACTCTGAATATGAAGTCCCAAGAGATGTCTATTCAAGCGAAAGAGGCTATCATTAGCCATCTCAACAATCTGGTGCATTCTTAACAGGAAGGAATTGACTGGCCAGCAACACCAAAAATCCCTGAAAGACCACGGAAGATGACTAAAGTGGATTGTTTCAAAGTTATTTCCTTTGTTAAAAAAACTCCTTCACAATGACTAACAAGTCAAAAAACACTCTTGGGGAGGTTTGGAAAAAATTTACCCTCAAGAGAAGGCTTCATGAATGGAAATGCAGTGGTTTTACAACAAGGTTACATTCAAGAACAGGAAGGGCAAATTAAACTTTGCCAGAAAACATCTAAAATAAAAACTTCTGGGAAAAAAGGTTTTGGATACATGGAACCAAGATTAACTTGTACCAGAACTATGAGTCAAAGCATACTGCTTTTTCTATCAAACATAGTACAGATAACTATAGCATGGGCAAGTATGGCCACCAGTACAACTGACTCACTGGTGTTTAGTCATGATGAGACTGCTGATAGAGGCAGCAGGATGAATTGTGATGTTTACAGGGCTGTACTCTCTGCTCAGATTCAGACAAATGCTGCAAAACTGATAAAGTGCAAAGTGCAAATGGATAATGACCTAAAGGATAGTGCAAAAGAAACCTAAGAGTTTCTCAAGGCAAAGAAATCAGATATCCTATAATGGCTGAGTGAGTCATGTGATCTCAACCCAATAGAGCACACTTTCTAGTTACTGAAGACAAATCTGAACGCAGACAGACCCTCAAACAAGCAGCAACTGAAAGTGGCTGCATTAAAGGCCCAGCGGAGCATCACAAGGGAGGAAACACAGGATTTGGTTACATCCATGGGTTCTAGACTTCAGGCAGTCTGACTACAAAGCATTAAAAACAATCCTTATAGTTAAAATGATCTTAGTTTGTTCATTTTGAGCTTCTGAAAACTGGAGACTCTATACTTTAATGCTTTATTAGAAGGTGTTGGATTACAGGTGAAATGTCACACTTCAATCACATAATGTTTGATTTAGTCCAATGTGGTGGTTTACATACAACCCCCCCCCCCCCAAAAAAAAAAAAACTACCATTGTCCAAATAGTTATAGACCTAACTGCATTTCAGAGGGAAGCACGTGATGTTAAAACTTGTGTTCTAGTGTCTATTATATGTTTTAAAGGGACCTTTAAGGTATCTTTCTATACACATATATTTGGATAAAAGATGTATTGTGCCACTGACATATTGAAAAGCTGTTTCTGTGTTTTAGCAAATGTCAGGGTGACCAATATGGGGTTTCTTGTATTTCAGGGATAGTTCAACTCCAAGCAGCCTAGAGTGGACTGTCTGCGACCTGGAGCTGAGGATAACGTTTGCGTGATATTTATTTGCAATGATGGCCAGGGTTTCCAGGATAAACTGCCGGTTGTAGCTTCACTTCTAGCAAACACACGTGATATTGTTTAACTCAGGGTAAGGAAGCACAAATGTATATCTTGAATTATCAGCTTAGTTGTTTTTTTTAGAAAATGTTTGCACCTTTAATGCCAAACTTGGAGTTTCTTCCGTATTTCAGTATGATCGTCATCAGAACACAACCGATCACGGCAACTGCAGCAATTCCCAAAACTACAAACACCCTAGGAAGAAAAAACTAAGATGGAGTCATGAGGCGATAACAGGAGCTGCTTTTTTTAAAAAAGAATTGAAATAAACAAGAAAATATTGTGTATTTTAAGGGTTTACAAGAAGAGGTAGGTACCACTGCTTTAGATGAAGCGGGCTGATTAGGGTCACTTACAGCAACACTATCATCCGGTGGAGTGTCTGTAGGATCTGGAAAAAACACATGGGTCTGAACATTTTAAACCAATCTAGTAAGTGAAAGCATGTCAAAATGCTGACTGTTAGGTTCATGCAAATTTGAGAGTTAAAACACACACCGTCTGGGCAGAAGGCGAAGGCACAGGCAACGGCAGGAAAGGGACAGGGACATTATCAGAGTTCATTTTAAATTTGCAGTAAATCATCATCATGCTAACAAGTACAACATTTGTCCGGATAAGCCAAATCGATACTTACAATACTCGAGGTCTTCTGTAGAAAAGAAAAGAAAAGACAAAAAAAAAAGCATGTCAGCAGCCATAATAAACAGAAACGAGCTGACTTCAATAAACGGACTTGTGTGAAAAGACAGAATACTGACCCGTATGGTGATGTTAGGCGGGTGGAGAAACTGGGCAGAGATGTTCCTCTCATCCCTGCCATACTTATTCTCTGCGACCAGCTTGTACTTTCCGTTGTGAATGTGGGTGGGGTTGACCAGCTGCAGGCAGCCGTGTTGCTGGTTCTCTGTGGTCACGTGGATCATGGTGCGGATGTAGTCCTGTTCCTGGAGAGGCTTGTTATTGTGGTACCACCTTAGCTCCGGCTTGGGGTTCCCCGTTACTGTGAAGGGGATGCACCAGTGGTGGTCCCCGCTCTGGAGTCAGGAGTGTCAGGTATGGTGGGGGCAACTGACACAGAGGCAACAGTAGAGGAAGAGTAATAACAAGATGATAGGAAATAAACACAAGGAGGGAAGCCAATAGGTAAAACAACATCTGAGGGATTTTGAGTAAGTGACAAAAAGTATGGGAAGGGGGACTGATCACACAACATCTGACCACTGACGAGATGAAAACACGGAGAAAGAGGAGGAGGGTGGAACTAAACAAGCAGAGGTGTATGGCAAGGCATGAGGAGCTTCACAGAAGGAGAGTTATGGACAGGAAACATGGAGAGTCAATAAGGTTTGCCAAGAGACACTAATGATAACAAAATGAGGAGCCTTCTGCTTCCAGTGGAAAAACAACATCTCGAAGAAGGCATTTAAAAGTTCATCACATTAAATTACACAAATTAAACTTAGCAATGCAAATATAATTTCTAGAGATGTGTGCCATGGTTAAAGTGCTTACAAAGAATATGAGCTGAAGGCTGGCCTCGGTCCTGACCGACCATGTTCTCGGCACTGCATACGATCGCCCTGCCGTTATCATCAGGAGACAGGCCTGACAGGGGTGAGGATGCTCTCTGTACCCATATGTTCAAACTGTAAACACATTATTAATTATTTCATTATGTTTCCTGTATACAGAAAATTGTCTTGATCTTATGAAACCGACTACTATTAGTTGACTGTACAATACAGGCTCAAATGGCTATGACAGACAGACAGACACCAGAGTAGTTAGCAAAGTAGCCAGGGAGTTTTAAAGAGTTACTTAAAAGTTCAAGTACCTAAAAGGAATGAAGACACTTAAACTGGATAAAGATAAACATTTGAAATTCTGTAAACAAATGCTGAAAAATATTATGGACCAGTACTTAGCAAACTAAAATCAATGTGAGATGATAATTGAACTAGTAGCTAGAAGTGGCTAACAGCTAGTTAAAAGAAGCACAGAGAACATATGAACGGCAAGTAAGTAAAAGTAGTTGATACACATTTTAAATAGCACAAGGTAGAAAAGCAGTGTAAATGAGCTAAAGTGGCTAATAAATTAAATAAAAAAAGACTACTTTTCTAATTGTTATTAGAAAAAGCTGATGTAAGAATAGCAAAACAATTAGCTAAAAGCATCAGCTAAAATATTTACAAGTACTCAATACGGACTTAACCAGAAACAAGCCAGTTCAACAGTATTAATGTCCAGTTTTATATATTTAAAATTATTCATTCAAAGCTTGAAATCTCATGTTGACAACTTCACAACAATTTATCTAACGATGCCCTTTAAAGCTCTACAAACACAGTCACAAACTTTTAAGCACTTAAAAGTAAATTTCAGCGTTTGAAACCCCCGAAATGCTTGTAAATCACCCAGAATATATATATATATATATTCCCAACATTAGTGATGTGTTTTGCATTGCTTTCAGTAAGCTGTTTCAAATTAGAAAATAGTCAGAACAGTCTAGTCCATGTCCTCATAATTGTTATCTTATCTATATATTTGATTTTCCCATGAAAACAACTAAATTAAATGTGATTATTTTATATTAATAATAATAATAATAGTAATAATAATAACAATTTACATGTTATTTTAAATAACTTTTAAAAGTATAAAATATCACCAAAGTAAAGCTCTTCGAGACTCTGTAAAGGTGGAGCCCGTGCCAAAGGTTTAAAAATGAAAACCGAAAGGTAGATCACCTTACCGCATAGTGGGTCCAGAGCTCATCAAGGTTCCACGCATCTCGGGAGCAGGGGAGCCTGAGGCACTGCAAATAGCTTGACATTACTCCCCTCCATCTGAGTCACATTTCTGGGGGTGACCTCTACCGTGGGAACCACTGTGAAAAAACATGCAAACCATAAAAGTAAAAGGAAACTTGATCAGATTGTTTCCCTTTAAACTTTCTTTCTGTCTTTCTTTCAGTCCCTTACTGTGCATCCACTCATTCAAACATTCGATATCAATCAGTCTACTCAGATTTGCTTATTGTGGGATGGTTTCACTTTACCACAGTCTGGCGGCCGGAAGGTAGCAAGTCCTGCACCACTCCTCTGTCATCTGTGCATGTCAGCTCGGGACTGTCTGTTTCTTCCTGGAGTCTTAGCTTGATCCACAAGTTCTCACAACACAATCCAGAGGATTCCCAGACAGAAGTAGCCTAGAAGAAAATAGAGTGCATGTGACACTACATAGAAAAGACATAGATACACTGATGGTTTTGTGCGTATGCGTCACTTACGGATATGTAATGTTAAAGTTCTGAAATGTTCTCCATGACAGTGTTGACAAGTTATTGTCTCTGAGATTTCTGACAGGAGAGAAAACAAAAACAACCAAACAGAAAATATTCAACTAAGCATTCTTACATGTTTAATAATGAAATAACTGGAGAGGCTCTGTAAAATTCTTCTTACACATATTGAAGTCTTGTATTGTTAAAAAATGCGTCCGGTGATATAGATGTCAGTCTTGTCTTTGTGACCGTTCTGTTGGAAGTTAAATTGTAGTTACTTGAACTTTAACTCCACTTTTAACCATAAAAAACACAACACTGAATGTTCTACTTACAGGTTTCTTAGGTTTATGTAGTGCCTCAGACTGCTGTCACTCAAGTCAAACAGTCTGTTTTGATTAGCAATGTATCTGTGGAAAAACAAGATAAAAGGGAAAGCTTGGTATGGTGCAGGTTTTTAGTCAAACTATTCACACAAAAAATGTCAAATATTGAGTCAAAAGTGTGATTTAAACTGGAATTGAGATACAGGTCCTAATTAACTCTCCAAAAACTCAAGTGTTGAATGGGAAATGTGTGTATTTTATAAGACTAATAACTTTTTTTGAATAAAACACATTTTGTTGTTTTGTGAGTCAGCAAGGTAAAATTGTACAGCTCCAAGTTAAGCTAGCTATTTTACTCAAGGAGTCTTGCCTCTAGTGCATTTGTCAGTATAACATTAATACAACAGCGTGTACTGACGGTGTGAAGTGACATGTTTACCTTGTTTACCAAAAACAATGTTTTTTAAAGAACTTTGTGGACTAATAACTGTAATAAACTGTTTTTGTTTTAAAATAGCACCTCTAGGAAAAAAAAAAGCTTAACGTGGGGGCTGGGTATGTCACCAATAATAATAATAATAATAATAATAAGTTGTAGGGAAATTAGCTCGATAAGAATGAATGAATTGGGGTTATTAACTCTAACCAGGTAAAACACTGTGCAGGGACAGTCTAACAGCTTAATCTGGGTCCTGAGCCACGATCAGACTGGGTGTGTCAGTATTTGGCTGGAGGTTGATAAGCAGGAGACCTTACAGCTGCTGATATATAAAGAAACTCAAAGTTGCAGACAGAACGATGGTGCCTTTATATGTGAAGTTTTGGAATCAAATTCAAAGTTGCAACTGAGCAATCGCAGATGTGTCTACGTACACATTGAAAAGTTATTTTTATTTATGCTGAAGCATGTAATTGTATTTTGGAGTAAGCAGGTTTCTGTTTGGAAAGGAGGCATGTCTGTGAGATAATTAGTGCTGAGAAAGAGAAACACTATTATGTTTCTTTGCTCTGCAGCGAGATTTAACTAAGTTTTGTGATTTGAGAAAAGTTTTTATTAAAGGTTTGTCTTTTTTCTTTTGTCTAGTCCTTTGCTAATGTAAAGCGTCATCACATGCCCACGCTGTTAAATTAATTATCATACCAAAAGATGGCTTTTTTCCAGCGTTTGGGAGGTTTAGTTATCTGGACAGTGCCTATGCCTAAGGTTTCAGTTTAGGTGAGAAGGTGCTTTCAGACATTGATATCCTTAGGAGTGTGATTTTTTTCCATATCTAACTTTTTTTTAAAAGCTAAGGTCCATGTGGGAACAGTAGGTCCTCATGGTGAAACTGTGAACTTGGCACAGATGAAGCTTTACCCCATCTCACTGTTCCTGAATCTGCTTCTTGGTAAGAGGCACTACTACGGTCCACCTCTTGTCTCTCTATGGTCATAAAATGCCTACTTTCATGTCTTCTGAGTTTTGTGCTCTGCTTCAACAGTGTAATTTGGGGAGACTGAGAAAGTGGTGGTATTTTTGTTTTATTAGATTTTCTTCAAGATGCTGCTTTTACATTCCTACACAGTAGTACTAACATGAGATTTGAAATATTTAACAAATGAGACTTTTGGAGAGCGCAGTCAAAAATTGAAATTGTTTTTCTGAATTTGTAGCAAGTAACTACATATTTTATGGAGTTTTTAAGAATGAAAAACATTTATGAATTATTTTGAGGTGGAATGATTGTCCTGTTTTAACTAGTATTTTGTTAAAGCTTCAAATGATCTGAAAAAAACAAACAAGCAACAACAACAACTTGTGAGTGTTGCTAACTACTGATGGGTTTGACACTGACTGCTGGTTGCTTCATGTGTTAGTAGGAAACATTTTGTTTACATGAGGATTGGAGGATGCCCTAAAACTACAAAATGTATCTAAAGAGCCAGTGGTGCCTTCGAAGTGACGCCTTAAAGTGTCACTAACAGGAATTTTTAAATTCATGGTTGATTTTCAGAAGGTGCCAGGCCTGATGTCCTTCACTGATGTTGTACACACTGCCTTAAAGAAATCTGGAACAACTGCATTCTTTACAAAGTGAAGAACATTAAAAAAAAAAAAACATATAGGCACCTGAAAGACTTTTCTTTTTATCTGCAAAGTAAAAACGCGAATAAACACGTTGACCCCAAGTAAACTACATTCACGGTAAACTGATGTGACGCCTATTCAGCCTGCCTGCCTCCGAAAACTCACTCAGTCTCCCTTTGCTCCGCTGGGTGCCATGCAGTGGTGTACTTGTGCGGGGTTGTAACAGGTAAGCTTCAACACAGACCTACACACTGACGCAGATGAGGCTCTACACAACTGTGGGTAGCCTATTGGCAGCTGTACACAACTGATGCGATCTCATGTGTAATGTGCCAACAGCATGAAGTATTCAGGCTGCTTCACACCGCCGCCCAAAAACCGAGTGAGCACCTCGGAGGCTCCGTTAGGCCTGAAAATTTACTCCATCACTACCACTGGAGCTGTTTTGTAAAGGAAAACACCGACTAATCCAAATAAGCCTGACGCACAACCTCGCCACCATAACGCGCTCGCGCACGCGAGCAACTGCCTCTGTCTCACACACACACATGCGCGCGCGCGTAAAAGCACACGCAAGCACACATATACGAGGCTACATGATCTGACATTGGTTATAAGAATAAAATTAATTCTGTGTCGGGAAAAGCGCTAAACATGGATCTCTACTGATGTTTAATCCACAAGGAGATTCCAAACCTCCATTAATAACGCCGTTGATCTTATTCTCACCCTTATTGTTATTATAATTATTGTTGTTATTATTAATATTATTATTAAAATACCAGCCCCAACTATTTGATATTCCAGCGACCCACAGATTCCAGGGGAGCTCTTTACGCATTGCTTCCTAATGAGTTAATAAGCTGTCGGTGCGATCGTTTTCATACACTTACATCTCAGTGATGTTTTCCATGTCATCTAACGTGAGGACAGGGAAATCCTCGATCCCTGGTACAGAATCAATACAAACAATTCTTGAGATGCTGCAAGTGCAGGATGCGGGGCAAGCATCGCTAAATCTCCACAGCCCCATCAAAACCAAAAACAATCCGACACGAGCCATGCCATATTCCCCCGCGCTGGAGTCCATCGCAGGTCCAATGGTATCCCACGAATCCCCCAAACAGAATCAGCTCAAATTGAATTATTAAGATTTCCTCCCTCGCCACCTTTTTTCGGCCAAGTTAATCCTTTCGACTCCGCAGGGGGAGGAAAAAAAAGACTACGCTGTCGGCGAGGAATGCGCAGAGCTCACGGTTTAATATCAAGATGCCATGGACTGGCCTTCTCGTCTCCGCAGAGCTGGTATCACACTACTGCATATCGATGCCGTGAAGCAAGGTGTCAAGTGGTCCGTCCTGGTGCTGCTGCCGTTGCTGCCTCACTCCCCTATCGGGGGCCACAGGACTGCTCGCCACTGCCTTGTAAAACAAATATGAGGTGTTCCAGATGTTTAGAGATCAATAGGCAGGGCCCCCACGAGCGGTTTGTCGTGTGTGTGTGTGTATGTATGTGTGTGTGTGTATGGTGTGTGTGGTGATGTTGGGGGGGGGGGGGGGTGCCGGGGGGGGACTGCACAGTGGAGTAAGGATGCGTGGTGATGCTGCGTGTGTAGGGAGGAAGGCTACCTGCATCCGTCTATCGATTATCGCCGAGGACGAGCGCATCTCACCCTGCCATCACTGGGACGGGGCTTATAGGAGTGGGGGGCTGGGAAATGTGATTGCGATTGTGCCTGAAAATGTTATTTTTTGTCATTTTTTAAAAAAATAGGATCGTGAGAAAGTTCGTATTTAAATGGTGCAACAAACACCTAAAACGTCAGCTTCTGCACATTTCGAGTCAAGTGCCCAGCTGTGGGGCTAATCACGCCGTCTGCGATGGCCACAACAACAATATGGATGTAAACTCTTGTGTTGTGGTTACTCTGAAGCCATACATTGGATGAAAGCTTCTTTTTTTTCACACCAACACTGTTGTAGGCTACGGTTGGCCATTAGGCCTGGTGTGGACGTAAGGTTGACGCACAAGACGGGGTGCATCTATGAAAATAATTACCTATACTATGTCCGCAAGCTTCAAATAGGTCTCACTCCAATCACTGATCAGTGCACGATATAGGCGTCAAGAACTCCATCTATTTATTTCTTTGCCCAGTAAACTTTGTTTGGCAATAAATAAACTAAATAACAATAATAGTAGGCTAGTAGTAATAATAATAATAAATAATACAACCAACTTTCAGCAGACTGTTGCATGTTTTAGTAGGAGTTTAAGACATTTTTGTGGGTGGGTGTTCAAGTATTTGTCAATAAGCATTTCGGGGCTGAACTGCAAATATGTTGCTCTGACGTTTATACACGAATACGTGATCATTTTTCTTTATAAATTAATTGTAACATATTGCTTTTCCCCCGTATACGTCCCAAAGTGTGCCAGTTCCATGCCAGATGTGGTCTCTGTTCAATATTTATTTATTTAGTGTTTGGTTTTTTCGGTAATTGCTGTCCAGTGCCAAAACATCAAGCTGGTCATATGTTTTCAAAATGTAATAAAATAGATCATGTTTACCACCGGATTCCTGTATTTCCACTCACGACAAGGAGGCAGCCAGGACACATGATCTGTGACACAGCCTGGATGGTTAGTGTCGCTATGGTGACTTGGTCTTTACAAATAGCGCGGACAATGTCAAGTGTCGCTATGGTTGCAGATGAAAATATATACGCAGGCTTTTTTTTTAAGAGAAACATCAAGAACTGAATTATATCTGTCTCCATGGCAACCTCAGAGTATAGGAGAGAGAAGAGAGAGCTCTTTATTTTGCAATAGATCCTTGCATATATATCTGAAGAAGCATAACAACACTTTGAGAAAAGGTGTGGGGGGTGATTGATGGAGGAAATATGGGCATGATTCAGGGCTTCTGATTTGCATACATGCATGGAAGCCAGCTGGTGGCTCTGGATTAATAATATCTGATCGTGATCTTGTCTGGGGGGGTCACTTTAAAATGCAATACAATACAGATTGTGGAATGTGCCATTTTTTTTACTGTGAAAATTGGGAATATCTATAAATAATCCATAAAAATGTATATCAGTTTCCCCAACTCTGCTTGTTGGTGTTATTAGTTGGAAGTATCGCTTCTTCGAGGCAGTTTAACTTCTGGAATATGAGCGTGAACAAGCGGGAAAAAGAGATGCTCATCCGCAAACGAGTCCTTGTTCATATGGTGTCAGTTCTGAAACATCCAAGTCCACGATAAGAGCAAGTCACTTTGAACCAATAATTAGAATCAATCTCCAACCCATCTTTCATTTCACGTCATGTACACAAACACTAATCAAAACCACTTAAAAAGTTCGCCCTAAGATATGATACCAAAAACACTCCAATCCAAAACCAAAAACTTTTTCCTCTTGGAGTTTTTACTCCTACCCCCAGCTTTGCCAACATTTCAAAATGTTCCCATTCAGGAACCTCTGAGTGCCTTGTGTCACTCTCTCTCTAATAGTGTCTCTGTTCGAAGCCTGTTGCACTAATGCAGCTGTGGCACTGCTGATATAAATCCTGGAATATCCACTTGCTCTCTTTATATAGGCCTCACTCGCACAATAGTTTGATTTCAAACACAACAAATGTGATTTCTTTCAGGTGGCTTCCTACATCTTCCACCAGAAAATGCTAACAAATATTTTCACAGTCCATATACTCCCTCTCACTTATGTTTCTTTGCCAGCATTGTGACGTGTAATTACATCTTCTAAATTCAGGGTGTAATTTAACAAGCTGCATAAATTTAGATACAGCAGAGCAAAGGAAATGCGAAACAAATGTTTTAAAGGAGTGGTTAGTAACATGATGTTTTCAAATTTCTTTTTTTTCTTTTTTGAATTAACCACACACCCTATGCTGTTTGTCCGATCTTTTTAAAGAATGGTTAAGCTACTCACACTGTTTAAAATAAATATGTAAATGTTTAATCGCACTAAATTTCCACCTTTCCAATCTTATTTCTTATTGACGTTCATATGAAGCAACTTTAATTAACCGGCAGTCTGAATTCAGGACCAGAAATTCCCAAAATATTTAGAGGAGGATGTCTGATACATTGTCCCATTAAGGGTACAAAGTTTCCTTTCGGCGGATCTAACGTGCCTTAGCCCCGCCCGCCGGTGCTGACAGGGAGCCACCGGGAGAGGGTCGGGGAATCGAGCTCATCCACAGCGTGTGTTTCCGTGCTGAAAACGTTTCAAGGCGAGGCGACCGCTGAGGACCGCAGTGAACGTAGTTTTTTAGCCCCAGGTTTGTTTATCTGTTTGTTGTACATTTCATAGCTCGGGTTGTAACGTGGCGTCATTCGATCTGTTCGCAAGCTGTCGGCGATTAAACAAGACTTGACGGCTGACATTAGCAGGATAGCCGCGTAGCTCTGCTGTTATTTGCGGTTTTGTACAGTCGCAACGTGGACAGTGGAGCTGATAGGCACGCCTCGTAAAACACACCAACTGGCTAGCTTTGCAGCGCTGTTAGCTTGGGAGCGCAATGTCAGTACCGTTAACAGATAGCTAACTTATTCGCAGGCATCAGGTGATAAACACATTTTCTTTCGGGAGCAGTTTTCCTAATGTCCAGTCACCTCGGGTAGCTGTTTTGAATTTTATTTTTTGATGAAAACAAAGGGGAGAAAAAAAGACTCGATATTAGCCATTTGTTGGTCCTTTCTCAAACGGCTAATGTGCTCTGGATGACATTAGCGCACATACGTGTTTGTGTTTTCTGGACTCTCCTCTTTAACCGTTAGGTGTCTGTGGCGGCTCTCGGTGGTTAAAACGGGTGCTGTTAATTCCTGAGCTATGTGGGCGTTGACTGACACTCCTTTTAAGTTTAGCAAGGCCTGCAGAGGTCCAGACAGCATGTACAGTACTTGGCTAGCAACAGTAGGCAGCGCATGTAGGTGGGCTGCGTTTGTACAGTACAGTGCATGCAGGCCAGCAACACTCAGGAGCTACGACACTTTCACATGTCCAATCCTAGATTATTATCTCTGCGATGAAGTACTGCGGCATGCTGCTTGAGCAAATACATACATGCTTATGAATTTCGTGTGCTGCACGTAGATTAGTCATGTGTTATTGCAGACGACTATCAAGAATAAATTCCCCAAATTCTTTGGTGGCAGCATCTATTTTGTGAGGATTTTCTGCTTCATCTCATCTTTTGATTGTGGTGGTATAATTCCACAGCTCAGTTTATAGGCACACTGGGCTGTGGGTACATTCAGTGGTCACTTTATATTGCAGGCTACACAGTTAATCAATCGTATCTGCAATTGGCTAATTCACGTACTTAGAAAAATACATGCTATAGTTGTAGTGGCTGACTGATACTTTTTAAGTAATGACTGTGATAGGTCAATGTCTGCTGATAATATTGGCCAACTCCTTCAGATTATTTGATCAGGTGTGTCCCTGCGTGTACTGTATGCCGTTTGACTGATTGTATCATTTGATCCCCTCCGTTTAGCAGATCCAGGGAGAGGAACCTGTTTGTTTTTCCCGCTGCAGGTGAAAGACAATGGAGGTGAAAGGCAAACAGCAGGACGAAGACATCTCATTCAGCAACACTGACACTAATGGTAAGGTCCCACACAGGTTTATGTTGATGAGTTAAGCAATTAATTAGAGTAATGTAAAGATGTAAATGAGGTCCTGCTTTTAAAAATAAGCTAAGCCTGTCTGTCATGTCATCCGGCATGAAGTACAGTCTGCAGATACAAATGGTAATTAGTTTGTTTAAGGAAAGGAGAGAGGTAGGGGAAAAGAAACTGGCTTATGCTTCATAGCATGTACACATGTCAGATGGTTGAGGGATTCGCCTGTCCAGCATACTGCTGTTCTGTGGGCCCTGAGCAGATCTGTCCCATGTTTTAATCCAGGAAGGGTACACGGTGGTGTTGGACTTCTTCCAGCATACAGTTGGCCGCTAAATGAAACCTGTTCTTTGGGTGGAACATGGCGTAGACCTAGCTCCTGACGTGTAGTTATATTTTTGTCACTTTTTCTAAGCTTTCAGTGGCTTTAGCGGTAATGTTAATTTGGTTCTTTCCCCCAATTTCTTTTCCCCTAACGGTAAGGCAACTCAGTCCTAAATTGTTTGTGTTGTTTGGTGTTATAGAATACTATGGTGACAATGTCTTTGAAGAACAACAACAGTATGTTTTTTATGTTTATTTTTATATATATATATATATATATATATATATATATTATTATTATTACAATTACCCATAACTTGTTGTTTGAGTACTGTGTTCAGAGTTACTGCCCGTCTCCGTTTGACCAAATCACCTGTCTCTTTAGGTAAGCGCCCAGCTGAGGACATGGATGAGGAGCAGGCCTTCAAACGTTCACGCAACACAGATGAGATGGTGGAGCTGCGAGTGCTGCTTCAGAGCAAAGTAAAAAGCCTCAGTTCACACATCAGCTGTTGGGACCGCATTGCTGTTTTCTTCACCTTTTCATCAAACCTTTTTTTTTTTCTTCACAGAATGCCGGTGCTGTTATTGGAAAGGGTGGCAAGAACATAAAAGCCCTGCGCACAGATGTGAGTACACAGATAAAAATCTGCAAATATGTCTGCGATTGAGGCGACAGTTTTGTCAGCTAATGCCTGCCCCCTCTTTTGCAGAACCTCTCTTTTCTTTTAAATTTATATCTGCCTTGTTGACTGCCACTGGCCTGCTCACCAACGCCTTGGGCCGATGTTTAGCTATTGTGTCCCGTCACTTGTGCTGTCCTTATATCTGGGATTCAGTCTAATGAAGTTCTATGATTACATTTGTGCTCTTTAAACATGAAGATGATGAAGGATTGAAGGTTTTCTTGACACAAGAGGAGGAATAATTTATTTTAAAAAACCCAAAGTGTCAAAACAAATTACCAAATGATTTCTGCATTCCTGCAGAATTGGATTTCCAGAGAATTAATCCCAGATTTTTTGGCGGCATGCTTTTAGTATTGTATCTAGAATTGACATGCACTGTTACTATGATGAAACCAACTTGGCTCGTGTGGACAGACCAGGAAGGTCCTGTTAGACAGCTGTGTTTTGGGATTTTTTTTTGTTAGGTTTTTTTGGACACCCCCCCCCCCTTTTCCCCCCCCCCCAGTCCTGTTTTTGTGAGTTTCGACCTAATTACATTTCCCCAAACTGTTGAAGCTATGTTTGACCTTGAAGTGACAACAGGTGCCTGAAAGCCTTGACTGGAAAGCCTTTTCAGGGACATAAATCTGTCTAGTGCTCCAAACTGCTTATTAAACATATCTTTGTCCAGGTCACACTTCCTGTTCTTCTTCACTCACCACAGTTTCACTTTTGGGACAACGTGTAGCGTGTATTCAATTAAAAATGTATTCCTTCTCCCCCCTCTTCCCTTCTCCTTTTTTTTTAATTAATTTTTTTGTCTTTACTTTTGGCCACCTTCCTCCGTTGCCCATGTACTGGATCGACATGCCCCTCCTGCGTTGCCCACCTTGACGTTGGCCCAACCTCCGCCCGCCCCCGAACGCCCGCCCGCCCGCCCACCTGACACTCCCGGTTGGCCCTGCCCATAAACTGTGCCCCTCCTTAATCGGGCACCTAACTTGACATCTTGTGATTGAATGCCCCCGCCCAATGCCAACCTCCTCCACCACAACCACCACCACAACCACCACCACCACCACCTCCTCGGCCCATGCAGTACAATGCCAGTGTATCAGTCCCAGACAGCAGTGGCCCAGAGCGGTATGTCCCACCAGTTATTGCCTCACTGCCTGATTAGAACAGTGAAACACATGTCTTTGATAATCTGCCTTCTGTTTGACTTTTAACATTTTGATATACATGACAGTATACCCCCCCTCCCCCTCCCCCAAACACCCCCCCCCCCTCCACTTGTAAGAGACGTGTTTGTTCCTTTTTTTTCTCCTTTTTTTCCTGTCCATTTTCAGCCTCTCCATTGAGTTGGACTTTTTGTTATTACAGTTTATTGTCCATGCAGAGAATAACTGACAGCCCACTACCAAGTAGTTGGTGTTTAACATAGTTAGCAATGCAGCGGTCAGATGCTGTTTATTTATATGTATTTTTTTTATTTTTATTTCCTCGCTGTGATGTTTAATTTTACCATAAATCTTGTGGAAAGCAGACATCTTTATCTCACTCTGTCCTCCTCCTCTGTGGCTCACCTGGCCCTCTCGCTTCCCACCCCCACTCTCAGCATCACTGTCCATGAGAGAGCGCACTGGCTCTTGTCCGGAGGCTCCGTCTTCGTGTCTGTCACTCATTATTGTTGTTTCTTTTTATTTCATGGTGCTGCATCCCCTTGTGTTAAATTCCTCTCAAGCCACATCAGATCAGCGCTGCCTGCACAAACCTTTCATAACCCTCCCACCCCCGTTCCTGTTCCTGTTCTGTGCCACAGAGTAGTTGGCAACCACTCACATTTCTTTTCCCAGTCTAAACCCCTCTGCTCTGTTGCTGTTCTCTACTACCCACCTCGTCTTCTCCTCACCTCAGCCCCAAGCCCCTCTCCTCCCCACCTGTTCCCCACCCTCTTTCCCAACTCCTGGTCACAAAGAGAAGGTGTGCTGGTGGCGCAGTTGTCAATACAAGATAATGTGTTAAGTTATTACCTTCCTTTTCCCCAACTTGGTGGTGGGATGTGATATAAAAGATCTCTCTCTCTCTTTTTACACCCCTCTCTCCCAACTCTGTGTGGCCGCAATCACATTAATTTGAGCCGCTCTGAAACCGCCCATCCTCCCCAAGCTTGTCTTTAAAAATAATATTATAATCAGTGCATGTCAGCTGCTTATTTAGTCAGTGTAGTGTTGGGGAAAAGTTATGAAGAATTCTTATTATTTTTTTGTGTAGCATTTAGCAGTCTTAATTTTTCCTTTTTCTTTTTAGTTTTTAAACCTTTCGTAAGTGTGTTCATAAATGTTTGCTGGACTGCTTCTTCTTTATTTGTGTATTTATTTATTTTTTATCAGGTTTTGCTTTCTGTCCTTCTCTCTTGTCCTTCTTGTAACGCCTTGCTTCCTTTTGGCTAAAATGGTTCCTGACAGGATCCTGAGTGTGAATGCCAGTATCGACACTATTGGAGAGATTCTGTTGAAAATCATACCGACTCTTGAAGAGGTAAGCTGTCATAATAATTGTGCGTATAAACAAAGAGCAGTCCAGAAAGGTTGATGGTATCTGTTTATGAGATATGTTTATATGTTGCAAAAAAGAAAAATCACAACTGAATCTGACTGGAAGATCTTATTTCTTTTATTACTGACCTTTCATGCTTTAAGTTAATATAACACAGAGCTGGTACATTGTATCCAGCTGCACCCAGCATGCATTGATAAAATGATAATAATAATAGTAAGCTACTTTTATCTGCTTCCATATTCACAAGGGGTCGCCACAGCAGGTAGCTCCTGATATTTTCTGAATTTTTGCAGCCCTAAAGGGATTTGTGTCCTACACGCAGCCATATGTCCCACCGGTGATGCTGTGCAATAGTAGAGTTATGTGCTTACACAACAAAATTTTCATTAGCTTTACTGAGACTCACTGGGTCTTTGTCATAACCACTTCCTGGTTGTCATTCCAGTCATTTGACCGTGCTTAATTAGCTTATCGCTAGACTACTCACAGATATAATGGTTCTAGTTTCTTTTTTGTTGAATTATGCTTATTAATGATCTTAGTATGTGTCTCTGTAGTTTTTTGTCTTTGGTAAATGCTATCGTGATTTATTGAGAGTTCCTCTTGCCCTGTCTTAAAGTCTTTATGTGAGCTGTGAGCTACTTTAAATCTTCTCTAAATATCTTTTCTAAAAGTGGTTTGTAAGTTATTATCATACTTGTTAATACTGATGGGGAGAGAATTTACAAAACCACATTGGATTGATTCAAATGACTGTTTATGCATAAGTAACAGATAGTCGGTTTGAAATGAAACAATTACGATGCAGTTGAAGTGCACGCTTATATTTCTTTATAAATTAAGCAGGTTAAAAAGACTGTAGGTGATTGCATTTGAAAGCTTTGTGAGCCTAAAGCAGACGGTCAAAGGAGAAGTTAATATAAATACAGGCCATGGATTTGCTTTGCCCAAACAAAGCAAATGCATCAGATTGTTTGTGTACATTCTAATGAATGTACCAAAACTGATGAAAGGCATATTCAGTTTCAGAACAATACTATATTTCTCTGAAAGTCTACAGAGCAATACTAAGATTCAGCGAAATGCAACAAAGTTGACAAGTCGCAGTACAAGTGGACAATGACCCAAAACTTAATGTATGAGCACTCTGAACAGTTTGAAGATCAGGAGGAAGAATCTGCTGCAGTGTCTAAATCATTAAAAAAAAACTAATTAAAATTAAAAATTAAAATTATCATTTTATTTGAATTATAAAATTCCATGTATAGAAGTGGTTGCTATTGCTTAACAGATAATTAACCCCTTAAAATAATTTTCTTTGACTCCTTAAGTTATTTTTGTTGGAGGCTTTAAAAAAGCTGAAAGTCTCCACTGCAACTGTATGTGCCATTTTAGACTGATGTGGTAGCGTAGAGGGACAAAAATGATGAAAATTAAGTTACTGTCCAAATATATGAATGTACACTGCACTGATGTGAATTTTGAAATGCATTAAACATAATTATCATTGCTTTGTTCAATAATGTTCCACAATGAAATAGAAATTTAGCATCACATTTTCTAATCTTGAAATGACTTGCCAAATGCCAGATTGTGACCCATGCAGATGTGTGCATGGGTCATTTAAGGCTTGGAGTCCACTGCATGTTTAGCAGTTATTAGCAGGTTTAGCAGTTTTTTGCCACATTGGCAGCATATAAGTTACTGCCCAAAGACTTTAATAATAAACTATAGGCAGATATTCTGACCCTGCTGACATTGTTGATCTTGTGCCGTGTTTCTTTAGTACCAACATTACAGTGGGATTGATTTTGACTGTGAGCTTCGGCTGCTGATCCATCAGAGCTTGGCAGGGGGCATCATCGGAGTGAAAGGTGCCAAGATAAAGGAGCTAAGAGAGGTAAGAGAGTCCAGATTAGCAGGATCCTCACGGTGCTCTGCCCCAAAAGCTGGACTGTAGAATAATTATTAAGGTTCTAATTGTTAATGCATACTGTATCTGAAATATATTAGGATTTATTAGGACTTACTTGTGCCACCTTATTTGTTTATACTTTTGAGTATTACAGATATAACTTATTTGCAGCTGTAATCAGATAATGTGGAATATGTGATCAAAATTTGGCTCATAAGAATAATTAAAAAAAAAAAAAAATCATACCTCAATTAAATTCACCTGATCTGCCCATCGAGATCATATATGTCCGGACAGCTGTCAGTGTACACGTTTTGATTGAGATGGGCAATTATCCGAGCCATTGTTAGCTACGCAGCTCATATGTGTATTTAAGGACCAGTTTTGCTAGTGTCATAGACCAGCTTTAATGGCAAATTGGTCACAGATGAAATTGATAGACTGGAAAGAAGACTAATACTTCTTGTTCTTGTGCATCAGAACACCCAGACCACCATCAAGTTGTTCCAGGAGTGCTGTCCACACTCGACAGACAGAGTCGTCTTAGTTGGAGGAAAGCCAGAGCGCGTCGTTGAATGTATAAAAGTTATATTGGAGCTGGTGTCAGAGGTGCGATTACATCATTGAGATCTGTTAAAGGGGTTAACATGCTTTATAATTATGCGGTTCATGTCTCACAGTAAGAATAATAAATTATCTATTTAATTTTCTTTTCCTTGCTCTTGCAGGCACCGATCAAAGGTCGCGCCCAGCCTTATGACCCTAACTTCTATGATGAGACGTACGACTACGGTGGCTTTACTATGTTATTTGAAGAGAGGGGCAGACGACCCATCGGTGGCTTCCCCATTCGTGTTCGTGGCGGTTTTGAGCGCATGCCTCCCGTTCGTGGCAGCAGGCCCATGCCTCCCTCCAGAAGAGATTATGATGACATGAGTCCCAGACGAGGGCCTCCGCCACCACTGAGCAGAGGACGAGGGGGAAGTCGTGCTCGTAATCTGCCTCTGCCCCCGCCGCCACCACCAAGAGGAGGGTAAGGGCAGTGCATCTGAACTGTTTTTATACTTTATATAAAAGATAGCCACAGATAATGCCCATTACCCATTGGTGTTTTAACTCCCATTTTAAAGCCCCTGGTTGGCCGTTGACATATGGTTAGCATAACCAAGCCAAAAGTGAATGTATTTGGACTAGAGGGAGGAGTACTAAATTGTCAACTAGGGCTATTGTTGATAGGTTGCATCCATCCATCTGGGTGCACATAGATAAAACTTAAATACTTTAAAAACTGGAGCACTCACTTTTTGCACTACTTGCACACCAACCCATATTATGTCAGTGCTGCAAATGGCTCCAACACCACAAATGCAGCCAAAGTTCAGTCCAAATTCAAATTAGCAGAGGTGATGAGCCTAGTCAGCATTCACCCACCCTAAGTGTTATTAAAATGAAGGTGAAAATTAGCTATAGGCAATTTTTTGGTACTCTTTGTAAAACGATCTTATTTCTCCAATAAAGTTTGGATCTAAAAAGCACTATTAGATTCCTGTTAATTTATGCGTATTATGTGTATGTTTGTGTATAGGCATATATATTGTTTCACCAACTTCTTTTTCCTTGTCTGTTATTATCCACAGAGGTGACAGGTTTTCACATGGCAGCTATCATGGTAGCATGGATGACAGACCAAGGTGAGTAGGATTGTCAATACAAAATAATTTGTCTTAAAAGCAGAAGACACTGAAAGTTCATCAGGAGGTGAAGCCATAATTCAGACCTGATCAGAGGTCATCAGTGGAGTCTGCTTGCCCTGTCACACGTGTCCCCTATGTTGGAGGAACTATGTTAACATTTACCTTTTTGTCTGTAGTGACAGAAGAGGCAGAGGAGACCGTTATGACAGCATGGTGAGTGTGTTTACTAGTGCTTCTGTAATGCTAATCCGTATGTGTCGCTCCCTGCTTCTGTGTAGTTTGTGAATCCTGCTTTAGATCATATGATTGGAATTTCTTTTTCTCACTTTCGTACAAGCACAGTGGCTTCAACACCAAGCTGCTTTTTTTTTTCTCCCCCCACTATGTATGCACACTGATGTAGGCCTGTTGTTGCCAGGCAACTGTTGTCTCCGTGGTTACCACAGAGCAGCTGAGTACGTAGTCCGGAGATCCACCAGGCTAGCAAATGAGCAGAAGCCAAAGCAAGTCCTGAACTGTTTCCCTGTAGGTTTAAAGCTGCAAAAATGTTTTAATAGTAATACAGAAGCATTAATTTCATCACACAGGCATCAAGAGATGTCAGTTAATCCTTTAAAGTGATTTTAAAGTGTCTAAGAAAAGAGCAAAAACTGACGTTTATCATGCAAAGTATAATATCATTTCCTTTTTTTTTTTGTGAAACAAGAATTTCAGGAGTGAAAGCATCAACTGATTATTTTTTGCATTAACGCTTGTCACTGCTCTACTCATCTGAGTTAACAAGTAAACATCATCACATATAAATTAAATGCAATCGGTGCAATAGATGTGGGACTTGCAGCCAATTTGCTACTTGACAGATCTTACCCATGGCTAAGCACTTTAATACAAAGAAAGAGGTTTACAGTAAAAGAGCTACAGACAAATGCTGGAAAAAGTAATCAAAACTACAGTGACAGCTTCCAGTTGACATTGAAGTGTTCAGATGTTCAAAAGGCTTTTTTCCCCCCTTTTCTTTCTTTTTTTTTTTTTTTTAGGGCTGTATGCAAGCAGATAGTTTGTACTTGAAGACAGCCATATTACTGTTAAATAGGCTTTACTGGAACTTACTGGAGAGGCAGCTGGTTATCCCTCACAGTGCATCACCGTATATGAACTCTATTTATATTTTCCTTTAAAAGGATGGGTACACCTAATTTTCAATGTTAATGGTAATGCTCATTTCTTTGGAAGTAGTAAATGGAGGATGAAATAACTATTGCCCCGACTATATATTCACACGTGTTCCCACCTTAAATTGAATTGGTGTCCTTTATTCTGAGCCATTTAAATGGTTTATTTAAAATAAATAAATTAATACAGAAAAGGCCTAAATTGTCTACAGGGAAGTTGTAGCGTGATCAGCAATGCATCGTTTGTGTTTAGCAGCACAAGTCACTGACAACTTCCAGCCGAGTCACTGCACAAACCAGCAGAACAGAATCCTGGAAAGTGTAAATGTGTTTTGGGGCACATATGGAGTCTACGAGGACTCGTACAGGCTGATTAAAATAGAAGCATATCTGTTCTATCAGACATGTGTGAGCTGAGCAGCTGAAAAGCCTCCTGTGTAAGAGGCAGCATAGTCAAAATTGGGTTTTTCTTGAACTTCCCCACAAAAGCTGCAGCTGTTCTTGGCAGTATTGTGAACTTAAACTGATGATGCTTTTATGTGCTTCAAATATATGAACGACTGAAAGTCTCTGTGGTGATCTAGGAAGGTAAAGCTGAGTACTTTACTAACGAGTACTTTAAAGGTCTTCAACATGTGCCTTTCTGTTGGTCAACTTTATTCAAATTAATAATTTCAGAAAGGCAAATCATTACATGAAGGGTCCCAGAGTTATTTCACCCTCGGATCAAATTTCTAGCCGACAACATGGTGTTCTTATAAAGTTCAGTGTGATTTTTAAAGCTTTGAAATGGATGTGCTTAATACTGTGGGATGAGTACTCCCCTTCACCTTGGTGAACATCAGATTGTTCTTAGTCTGCATGAGTGTACACAAGTTTTTTTGTAGTTTAATGTAGAATGGATAGTGAGCATTTAGTTTACTCCAGGTTCTGAGAGCTTTGTCTTTACTGTGACATTCAAACTTATATTATATATATATTTTTCCCCCCATCAATTGATCCTGAAATGCAGAGTGGAGGTGGATATGGTGAGTGTTCTTCTTTATTAATCTCCTGGAAAAATTCAAGTTCAGCAAAGGAAAATCAGGGCTTCTTGGACTTTATTCTCATAATTTCATCTTTTATTTTTGAGAGGTTTTATAGGAACACCACAATGCTGCTAGGCATGGGGCAACTACACCGATCAGGCATAACATTATGACCACCCGCCTAGTATTGTGTCGGTCCACCCTTTGCTGTCAAAACATCTCTGACCCGTCAAGGCATGGACTCAACTAAACCCATGTGCTGTGGTATCTGGCACCAAGATGTCAGCAAAAGATCCTGTAGGTCCTGTAAGTTATGGGGTGGGGCCTCCATGGATCAGGCTTGTTTGTCCAACACATCCCACAGATGCTCACGTGGATTGAGAAGTGGGTCATTTGGAGGAAACAATGCTGAGGTAGGTGGTACATGTCAAAGTAACATTGGTTAGACCAGGTCACCTTTTTCTATTGCTCCGTTCACCCTGACCGGTCTGTGGCTATGCAGCCCCATATGCAACAAACTGCAATGCACTGTGTATTCTGACACCTTTCTATCAGAACCAGCATTGACCTTGTGGTCAATTTGAGCTACAGTAGCTCGTCTGTTAAATCGGACTACACGTGTCAGCCTTCGCTCCTCACGTGCATCAGTGAGCCTTGGCCTCCCATGACCCTGTCACTGGTTCACTGCTGTTCCTTCCTTGGACCACTTTTCGCAGATACTGACCACTGCAGACTGGGAACACCCCTCAAGAGCTGCAGTTTTGGAGACACTCTGACCCAGTTGTCTTGCATTCACAGTTTGGCACTTGTAAAACTTGCTCAAATCCTTGCACTTGTCCATGACTTTCTTCTCATCAACTTTGAGGATAAAATCGTCACTTGCTCCCTATGAGATCCAATCCACTAACAGGTGCCATGATGAAAAGATGATCAGTGTTATCTATGTCACCCCAGTGGCCATGATGTTATGCCTGATCAGTGAGTATAGACTAGGTCACAGGTTTTCTAACACACTGCTATTATCAGTTCAGCTTTGACTTGATGTGTTTAACAGTTAAGTTCATTATTTATTGAATATACTACTGTGTAAGGAAAAGATGAAACCATGCAATGGCTACCAGTTTAAAAACAGTGAGTTTCATTTAAATGATTCATTTATTTTTACTGATAAATGAATCCGTTGATTCAATAATTGAACTGCAGCTCAAGTCTGGAACATTCTGGCTACATTCTTTACTATCACTTTTCTCTTTTCTTTGTTCTGGGGTGCATTTTCATTTTTTTCCTTTCTTTGTTTTCTTTTTGATGTTTTCAAAGACAACAGTTCTTCCTGGGATCACTTTCAGTCTGGTGAGTTGGGATCGATTGTTCCTATCCCAGCGTTTTGTTTATATGGATGGTTTATAGGGATTGTTGCATCTTCTGGCATGCTTTAGTTAAAGATGGATTTTTCCCTCTTCCACCTTATGTGGTTTTAACTCCTCCTAGGCGGCAGAGGCTCGTACAGTGATATCGGAGGTCCAGTCATCACAACACAAGTCACCATCCCAAAAGATGTAAGCTAAAGTGAGCAATGACAAGAAAAGAGATGCCACTCCTTCATGTATGTTTTTTTAACTCTCCTTTACGGTTGTTGTGCAGCTGGCAGGCTCCATCATTGGTAAAGGCGGTCAGAGGATCAAGCAGATCCGCCATGAGTCTGGGGCATCCATCAAGATTGATGAACCACTAGAGGGCTCTGAGGACCGCATCATCACCATCACAGGGACACAGGACCAGATCCAGAATGCCCAGTACTTGCTGCAGAACAGGCACGCACTCCTCTGATTTTTCCCCAGGACAGTATCAACACCATAGAGCACAGGCCTTTCTGTGCTGACCTGTGTGCTCATGCTCACCCACACCCAAATGGAAATAATTGTATTTATATTTATTTATTTTACTTTTAATCGGTCAACTTTGACTCACAGTTTTTCTAGGAAAATCTGAAATGAAAGCTAATAAGATCACTAGATTAAGCAGTTTATTAACGGAAATTGTGCAACTGTTTTGGGTAATTGATGATGAAATAATTATGCAGTGTAAGTTCGATGGAAACTGGCTTTGGGTGGGGGAAGCATTAAAGACGACCTTGGATCTGGACTATTTTACACTATTTTGTAACTTTTTACAGTTGGCGTTAAGATCGTCTGGCAGATTAATGAATTGTTTCATCTTGTGGAGTTTTCATTTCACTGTGCTCCCTCTCACCACTAAATGGCTAAGCTGGTCTCAGCAGTTGGTCGGGTCGCTTCTTGCAGACAGAATTTATTTCCAGCTTTGACCTTGCGTTACTTTTTTTTTTAACTTACAAATGTGCTTCATGTGGAAAATGCTTAACAATTTTTCCACATCTGGATTTACAACTTCTTAACCCGTGCCATGTTTCTGTTAACATAAATATTCCTAATGTTTCGTCCTTACCTTTTATCTGTCTCTTATTTCAGCGTGAGGCAGTACTCAGGTCGGTTCTTCTAGGAGGAAAAGAGAAGAAGCAGAAGAGTGAAGCCATGCTGCCATACTGTTTGTTCCTGCTATTCAGAGCCTACATTCCTCTGCTTTGGGTAGACATGCCCCTCACACACACACACACACACACACACACACACACACACACACACACACACACTACACCGCCTAGCTGTGTTGCAGTTTTTATTTTGACAAATCTTAAGCTGTCAAACAGCAGTCAACAAGTTTTTCTGTGCTGGTGTGATTACTTTTAAGAGATTCTTGTGCCGTCACTGGAGTAAACCCATCTGTGTGATGACTTTTGGTGTTGTGAGAGCCAACCTCTGGCCCTTATTTCTTTGATTTCAGTGCAGCATGCAGAATGTAATAGTTTAGTTTGAATCATTATGTTTGTTTGATTTATTTTTTTTTCTTTCCCTTAAAGTTTTAAGCACACTTTCCAAATGAAGATGCATGGCGTTGGAATGGTTCAAAGCCTTTTGAATAAACTTCAGTTTTTACACGACCTCCAACACCTTTTTTTCTCACTGTTAAATGAAGTAATGAAGTGCTTTCTTTTTCTTTATTGAATGATGGGATTCAGTGAGATTGTTTGGGAAATGAATTTATTTATGTCTATTACGCTAAAGTAGAAAGCAGAGAAGAATTGAGATGCCAGCCTCATGTCTGGAGGGTCAGTATGAAGCTAGCACCACAGCCTGTTGGCTTACTCTAGCACAAAAGTGAATGCATGCAGCAGAAATTCCACCCATCAGTCCACAGATGAACATACTGTATCTTGTTGTTTATTTTGTACAGAAAGAAGCTAAAATATACTTTTGGCCTTCTCCTCAGCACAAATAATATCTGCTTGTAACCCATCGGTGCCTATTTTAGAAACCTTTCAGTTTATAATTCTCTCATAAACAGTTTTTTTTATGGATCAAACAGAAGATTTGTGAAAATTGTGAACTTTTGAAGTGTTTGTACTGTGGGTGTACTTTCTAATCTGTGATGGTGCTAGCTTCATATTTTAACAGGCAGGAAATAAATAAACCTATTTCCCAAAATATCTTTCTTTTTTTTTTTAAAGTCGGGATACTTGTGCCAGTGCAGTATGCATAAAGAAAGTTTTAAGATTTTTTTTTTTGTGTGTGTGTAATCGTCTTTCTTTGAAAGGCAAAAAGCTGTATAAAGTGTGTATATATTTACATAAAAAAGCAGTAATTTTATGAGTGTTTAGAACGGCCCAGATTACTTAATACTTTGGGGCCAAAAACAACAAGAACAACAAAAAAAAGACTGATTTGGTCATCTTTAGTTGTCTTTCCATTATTTCTTTTCTACCACTCACAAGGATGGACTCGCTGAAATCTTCCAACCTTAAGAGCTGATCAGTTGGAACCATTTTATTCTTGCATTTTTTTTATTATTTTAATTTTTGGAGAAGGATTTTTAGAGTTCTGTGAATTGATTTCTTAAGATACTTTTTTTTTCTCTTTTCTTTGCAGTTTGATGTCAGATTTGTGAGTCCAGGAGTGGTGATTTTTCTGTGTAGTACTTGCAGGTGTTTAGTAAATAAAGTCTGTGTCACAGCCCACAAAGTGTAAGTGTGTGTCTATTTGTTTTTATTTCAGCGGAGCAATACTGCGCTGCTGTCTTTGTAGTACATGTAATTGGTTTACGGACATGGTGAAGTGTGTCAGCCAGTTGCTCTATCACATGCATCCGTAGTTCGCTGGTTAACACCGGAAATCTGCTCCTATAATGTAATAGTGAAAGCCCACACGGCTTCCCATCACGGCACAGCCCTCTGTCACATGGCGCGCTGTTGGGTTTCACTGTGGATAGAGTTGGGGGGGAGAGACGGGATAAAGGAGTCTGCAGGCAAAGGAGGATAACGCGATAGAAGGTTGCAGGATCTTATTTACCGAGTAGGTCTTCTTAACCACTTTTTTTTTTTTTAAATTGATATCATCTTTGTGTCATTTTGTTGCGCTTTGAAGTCAAAACTCCGCCATATTCAGTCCACCACGCCCGGAGCGTCAGCTATCACAGTCGCCGTTACAGTCTGCTCAACTTATTGCACAAAGTAAATTTCCCCTTTTACTGGAGAGGAAGAAGGTAACAGCCTCGAGAACAGCTGCTTTACTTCCTTAAATGTGCTAAAGCTTCTGTTTCCAGCTCCGAGAGGGGGGAGGCGTAGTTGCTGGAGTTTGTAGTAAAGAGTTACCGTGGGCTTTAATCGTGTGTTGTGACTCGAGGATACACTGAGGAAGGGAAGGGGGGAGTGTTAGCTATATGAACAAACAGTATGTATGTGTGTTTACCTTGGAAGGTGAAGTTGTAACCAGGAATGATTTTGAGCTCCGTGGGGGCATGCTGCCTCAGCCCGGAGGCCAAAGAGGCTCGGAGGATCAACGATGAGATTGAGAGGCAGCTCCGCCGGGACAAGAGGGAATCCCGACGGGAATATAAACTCCTTTTGCTGGGTAAGAGACGGATCAAACGGTCTCTGTGACACCTTTATGAGAGGTCAGAGGTGGAACAAGTTTTCAGGACTTCCATTTAAGAAGCTGCATCCCGAAAAACGTTAGGTGGCCTCCTCAAGTGGGTCTTTGCATCTCGTCTGTTATATCAAATTAATTATTAAATTTGATACATCAAATGTCTTAACAATTAAAAAAAAATCTTGCATAAATATAACAGCCTTATATGTTGAATATTTGTATTTACGGTTTTGACATATGAGGCAGCAAGTGCAGCTCTTAAATTCATGCAGTGCAGTGGAGAAAAAAGAAAGCTGTGTCTCAGAAGACTATTTGAATAAATACAGCCTACTTAGCATCTGTCTACTCTTTGAATCAGACCCCTCAAAACATAGATGTAAACATGATTCAGTGCACTTGAGTGTGTTATGATGCCTTTGTGGCTGAGCGGAAGCAGAATATAAACAGTGGAGTAAGAGGTGAATCCTGAATGTGGACATTAAAACCTGAAAAATATAAGATATATATATAAAAATACATTGTAAACAGAAACCCCCCCAAAGTAAAATAAAAAACATGGTGGTGACATGAATAATTCTATATACCACACAATTTACATGTTCAGAAGGGAGTAGGATGAAGTTTACATGCACGTCATTTACTAGTGAACACTGTTCCTGTCATAGGGCGTGTGCATAGTTTGCTGTATGAGGTGAGTTAAAGTGTAAAGACAATGCAAAATGCAGTTACAGTACGGGCAACCATGCAAAACGTACTCACAGTGGGAGTTTTAACTACTTTTAGCTACTACTGTATCTTAAATGGGGAAAAAAGGGATTAACTACACAGATTTGTAGGATTGAAATATTATGTGTACCAAATGAAGTGTATATACTTCATTTGTTGATAAGACATCAAAATATGGCCTGACTGTAGTAGTTTATCATGTACCAAAGTCTATGTACATTAGTGGTTTGCGGTGTCATTGATCAGTGGTTGCTGTATGCGTCTCATGAGACGTATTTTTAAAAAAAGAACTGGTACTACAACAAAACTCATCACAGTTTAATCTTAAGGAGAGCAGCGAGAAAAGAGAAAACAGTTGACTGTTAACAGAGCCAACTGCCTCCAGTTCTTCAGAACTGCCCATCGACAGATCTGTGCAGTGTATCTGATAACAGCATTTTTCTTCTACACAACAGTAAGCAGTCCTCTGGTATACATTGCTGGTTCAGACAGGCATGACATGACACGAAGCTCAAATACTCACTCATCCGTTTTTTTTCCTTTTACGAAATAATATGCGACTAGCCTTGGGTCAACTACTTTTGTAGCATTTTTGTGGTTAGCCACGAGCATGTTAGACTGTAGCTTCCTGACCTTAGTTTGCATTTATAATCTCTGCATGATTTGGAGACTTTATGAGGTATAAAGATGTGACAAATCTACATGTATTAGTAACATTATTACTAACAGTTATACCTGGAAGTGTGATGAGTCCTCCCTCATCAATCTCACTTTAGTTGATGGTATACTTTTGTTTTTCAACTTCCTTTAGAATTGGCCCCATAAAATCCAGTATGGCATGGGCTCCACTGTGACTTGTGATGACTTCTAGTTTTGACCTAGCAAACCAACCCAGTGTGTCTCTTTGTGTTTTGGTAATTTTATACACAAAACATGAAATGAGAAAACACTGTAGTCATTTAATCTGTACAGAAAAGAAATATTAGTTGCAGTACTCATCTGTATACTACAGGGCACCGGGTACTTCATTAGTTCCTCCTTGCTCCTTTCTACTTTCAGAGCTGCTTTAATTCGTAGTGTCACAGATTCATTGAGGTGCTGGAAAAACTCAACATTTAACAGCAGAGATTTTGGTCCGTATTGACGTGTCAGCATCGCACAGCTGCTGAAGATTTGTTGGCTGCACGTCCTAAATGCAAATCCTCTGTTTCACCATATCCCAAAGGGCCGTGTTGGATTGACATCTGGTGACTGTGACGTGTCGTGTTCAGGAAACCAGAGCTTTGTGACACAGTGTGTTACTGTGCTGGAAGCAAGCATCATGAAAGGATGGACGTGGTCAGCAACAGTATGGCTTCATGTTGTGTCCACCAAATTCTGACCCTACCATCCGAATGTTGCGGCAGGAATTGAGACTCGTAAATCTAGAAAACATTTTTCTGATTTTCTGTCTAATTTTGGTAAGTTTGTGGATATGATATCCTCGGTTGCCGGTTCTTAGCTGACCGGAGCGGTTCTGGGTGTGGTCTTTGTAACAGCTCGAAGTAGTGTGGCCATTTTTCTCTGGTCTCTGACATCAGCAATACATTTTTTTTCCAGAGGACTGCCGCAGACTGGATATTTTCTCTTGTTTGGGAAAATATCCTCTGTAAACCCTTGAGATGGCAGTGTGGGAAAATCCCAGCAGATCAACTATTTCTGAAATACTTAGCCCGTTTGTCACCAACAACCACGCTACATTCAAAGTCACTTCAATCACCCTTCTTCCCCAGTCGGCTGCTCAGTTTAAACTTCACCATTTTGTCTTGACTATGTTCTAAATGCTGTTCCTGCAACGTGATTGGCTGATCAGATGTTTGCATAAATAAGTAGTTGAACAGGTGTACTTAATAAGGTGCCACATTTAATTTGACTATTTGGCAAAGGATGTGTCATCAGTGATTAAGTTGAAGGTCTAAAGCAGTCAAGCATGGGTAGTCATGTTGAACGTGTCACCAGCCTTTTAGCTTCAGTAGACAGCACTCTGTATTTTTGCCCATCACCAGTTTCAGTCTGAGATTAGAACAGTGCACATCACTTTAATAACATTTTAAAGGAAATACTGTTGCTTTCATTTGTGCACAGGGTTGTCTCACTGGTGTCATGTCTGCATTGTCAGCTACACGGCAAAATGCCGCAACTTCTAATAAATCTACCAGCCACCCATGAGATGACAAAACGTAACATTTGATGCAAGTTACGTCCAAGTTTACATAAGAGGACATCAGGATAATATATTATGATCATAACTACATTCAGGGCGACCGTGGTTCAGGGGGTTGGGAAGCTCATCTTATAACCAGAAGGTTGCCGGGTCAATCCCCAGCTCTGTCTGTTCCTGGTCGTTGTGTCCTTGGGCAAGACACTTCACCTACCGCCTACTGGTGATGGCCAGAGGGGCCGAGTGGCGCGATATGGCAGCCTCGCTTCTGTCAGTCTGCACCAAGGGCAGCTGTGGCTACAACTGTAGCTTCCCTCCACCAGTGTGTGAATGAATAGTGGAATTGTAAAGCGCTTTGAGGGATTTGAAAAACGCTATATAAATGCAATCCATTATTACTATTATTATTATTAAATAAATAAATGAAGCAATAAAATCAATCGCTCTGTATACCATCTGTTTAGTGATAACCTGACATAGTTTATTCCTCTGAGCTATAAAACCCCATCCAATGTTGCTAAACAGGAGAGTCTGCATCCGTGCTGCTGGTGAGACCACAGGCATAGTTGCTCCTTAAGCTAAATGCTAACATCAGCATGTTTTGATGCTCACAGCTATAAAGTTCGCAGTCCATTTGGTGATGTAATGATTATTATGCTGACTGCGTTAACATGCTAACATTTACTAACTTAAGATAAACTCAGAATACTGGGGAATGAACATCTGTTGTTAGGACCTTAAAGAAAACACTGAAAGTGTTGAAATTTTGATCTGGTATCAGGAAGTCAAGAGCTTATCAGTGTGACGCATAGTGATCCAGAAAGGAATTTCAATGTCAACAGACAGAAAGAGTGGGAGTTTTACATTTAAAACCAGCTGATCGCTTACACACCGCACGAATATATATAGAATATGTGAACGTTTTACAGAAACAATATAATTGAAATGGATGGATGTGTCAACAGGGTCAGCAGAAAAATGTAAAACAAGTTCTGACGTACCTGTATTAGTTAAATATTTCTGTCATTATTTTTTTGTGACAGATGTTTTATATATGTATGTATATATATATATATATATATATATATATATATATTTTGTGATTTCTAATTCGTTTTTTTACTTTAATTCATTTTGACTTTTTGTTTTTAATCCAGTTTAGTTTCACTTACTTTCTACTGTTTCAAACGGTTTAGTTTCAGTTTAGTTTTTGTTAGTTTCAGTGTCAGATTTAGGCTTTTTAATTATTATTGTATGGAAGGCATATGTCAGAGGCACGATTTAGGAAAATTTATACCGGTGTTACAATAAAACACAGAATATTTTGAAAGCAGTTGACTCACAATCTTGTGGACATCCAGAGTCTCAATAAGCATGTCCATCAATGCCTCATCAGCCAAGCTGAAATAACACCTTTTTAACAAACTAACAGATACTATACTTTTTACAAAATCTTATTTTATATAGTTTACATTTTTGCACAAGTCTAGTTTTAATTTTCACTTTTTTTTAGGTAACTAAAATGTTTTCTTCAAATTGGCTTTAGTTTTCAGTTTTAGTTAACTATAATCCCCTTGATCCTATAATATACTGAAAAAATGAATTCTGTATAATGAATAGTTATAGTTGAGGCACTTTTAGTTTAGTGGGACTTTAATTGAAAGAATTTTCCTTATATATGTTTAAAGAAGTTTTTATTTAAGTAAATAATCTAGATGCTTCTTCTACCACTATAAAAAACAAGTTCTCAGACTTTAAGTTTTTTCTACCTGCTGTTGTGGTAAATAACATAATTGTGTCTCTTTGTGCTTAAATTGTAAGAAATAAAAAAAGTAAAAGTAAAATTACAGGAAGTGCTCAGGTAGCTTATTGATCGTCCTGTAATTATTAAAAAAATCATTTTGTAAAAACAGAACCAAAACAAAACAAAAAATGTCTGTAATAGATTTTTTCTGTAATAAATATTTCATATATATATATATATATATATATTTAAATCTGATTTTCCATGTGTTCTTATTGGATCAAGAATCACTTGAGGGGATGAAAATGACCTTTGGATTTACACAGTTTCTGGATGTGATAAGGTATAGAGGGGAGGACAGGTGCATTGTATTGTTGGTATTTTGATGGGAATAAAGAATAAAACTACATTTATGTCTCCTGTTGGCTAGGAACTGGTGAAAGTGGCAAGAGCACGTTCATTAAACAGATGAGGATCATCCATGGCCGTGGATACTCTGATGAAGACAAGAGAGGCTTCAAACAGCTGGTGTACCAGAACATCTTCACAGCCATGCAGGCCATGATCCAGGCCATGAACGCACTGCAGATCCCCTACAAGTATGAGCACAACAAGGTAGGCCTGTGTCCTTTCTTCGCTGCTTTGCTCAGACAAATTGAGAAAGCGGTTTTTATCAGACACAGTCCCACAGAAGCATGCGGAAGGTTTACTGACAGAGCCTGCAGTGTGTATTACTGTGTATTTAGGGTGAAGCACTTCTGGTAATTTGCAACAGTGTTTAGTTTTGCAATCCTGCTGCCAGAGAGTTTTGTCTACTTACGGAGTGAGCTGTCGTTTTGAAGTATACAGAGTGTCACACTGCAAGCATGTAAAAACTGGTAGTCCTGAGCCAAAAACAAGTAAGAGATCAGGAATTCCCCATTATTCATACAGGAATCTGTTCCTGTCTTACAAACACCAGGTGCGTATTAATCACAAAAACTTGCTAGCTCACACACAGAGACTACATTAGGTAAAGCTCCAGGTTAGGATGCAATCCAGGAGAGCCTATGTCAGTGATCATCTGAGTCAGCATGTGCGTTATATTTTTTCTTTCCTGTAGTGTTGGTGGTGTTCTGTAAAAGCTCACAGGATGGCACTGTTTGTATGCAGTCGGTTTGCATAAATCAGCAGTGAAACATAGAGAGACCGTAGGTCAGTGAGGTCAAGACATCAGTTGCTGTGTCTGAAATAAGTGTGTTTATTCATCAAATCAACTACACTGTTCACAAACTATGCTGATCACAAAAAAGTGCATTAGACTCCTGTCCGGAAACCAAATTTATCGCTCATTATTGAATAAACTATTGACTGTCTGTTTGAATAATTTAGCGAGCGGTGATATCAGGCACTCAGTATATCAGTTCACTAAACCTCTTCCCTGAATGGGGAAATCGTAGCTTAGAATCTACAGTAATGCACAGAAGGCCCATCCAAAGATTTGAGTCCTCGTATAACCTCTCTGAAACAAAAAGAAAACAAACCAAAAGAACAATGGAACGAGTTGGATTAAATTTATATGCTCACATAAAAGCCTGCCGGGGTAACTAGCTTTTTGCTTGCTTTCACCTGAAGGAGAACATCTTAACTTAGTGAAGCTTGCTCCTACTGTTTGGTTCACTAAACACGCAGGTTAGACTTTTATTCTGAGAGCATTTTCTCATATAAAGTCAAAAGTGATAGTTTTAGCTGACTTTATATGTAAGAGGTTTACACAAAAAGTCACACCTCCTTGTGATTACTGGGGTCACTAGCACGGTGTAATGCTTGCTTGTGGCTGTTATGGATGACACTGACCTGTCTGCAAACACTTGCTAATTAAACACTGAACTGTAGCGAAACTTGAAAAAGTGAGACACAAACCACAAAGATGTTTTGCTGGCAACCAGTAAGGTGGACACAAGACAGTTGCCAACCTCTCTCTAGACTCATGTGACTGCCTTAACGATACTTTCATAACTGCAGCTAGCTAGCTCTATACTGGAACATACTGTAAGAAGAATACTCAGTGGTATTTCTATGATTGTGTTTTTGAGTCTTAAATAAGAAATCTGCCACTAAGTAGCTCTATAAAAAAATGAAGTAGACACTGGAAGTGACGTGATTATTTGAGGCGCGGCACATAAAACAGTGGCAGCTGTTGAGTGATGGAGGCGAGTAAGTTACATTGTATTAGTGGTGTGGAAGTAAAGGCAGGAACAATCCTGTGACTGCGTCTCCAAATTTCAAGAGACGCAGTCACTGAGGGTAAACTAAACAGGATATACAATTTAACCCATCAGTTATCATTAGTACTCCAGGTTGAGGATAAGTGTGTTATAGCTAAATGGGTGCATGTGAATTCCCAGTGGAGGGATGGAGTGTGTGCAGTGTGGGAAATGTTCATGTGTAATCTGAAACAAATTAGGACGGTAAGAGCAATTAAAGATTAAGAATTCTGAGAAGACATGAGTCATTCAATTTCAAACCCAGGAATCAGGATGATATAAATGCATTTGGTTTTCTATGAAAAATACATTTTTAAAAAACTAGATAAACAAAGTCTGAATAGTTCGACAAAAGTGCTAAGTTTGAATGATGACATGACTTTAGTTTTAGTAACACAGCTGGTAGTCCCACATTATGTTTTGCACCATTTAGCTTGTTGTATAATTAATTAAGTCTGTATTTAGCCAGTTATAAATGAAATGGAAGCTACAACTAACTTAGCATTAGCATCAGTGTAGCCGGGCTATGTGATCCTGAAGCCAGCTCTCATTAGCCGATTGCTGAACTGCTGCCCTTCTGTGCTTCCTGTTGGAAAAATCTGATATGGGGCATGCAAATGCTTTAGCCTTCCCGCGGCTAGTACTGCCTCTGCAAGCTGCTTTGCAACCCATATCTAACCCAGCTCCTTTCATGTTGTGTCTGATTTCTTCAGTGTCATTTCCGTTTTTCACTGATGGCTGCCGTATAACATACTGGTACCGCTTCTCTCCCACAACAATGCCATGCAAACCAATGCACTAAATTCCTGCAGATGGGGTTAACACGCTTGACTGCTAGGTTGAGAATCACGATTTATAAACAACAGCTGTTGATAACATACTCAAGAAAAACCACTACACAGATACCTTTAAATCAGATTTATTGTTTTATGTTTGGAAGCTCAGCGATTACTTATTGGTTTTTAAAGACCCCCTGTGACAGTAGTTTAAACAGGGCCTAATTTCATCATGTCTGTTGGAGACTGTCAAAATGTTCTCTTTTACAGTGGGGGAAATAAATATTTGATTGCCTGCTGAATTTGAAAGTTTGCTCACATCACCTGGCATGTACACACCTCAGGGGGGAGTTTGGCCCGCTCCTCTTTGCCGAAACTCTCGAAATCCGTTAGGTTTCTTATTTTTATTCTTGGCTCTTTGATACTGCCCAAAGTGGTAAAATGGAGGGAACTGATTCTCTGGAAAGTTGTGCTTTATACACATAAGGAGTTCAAAAAGGACGATCCGTAGTTGATTGATTGACTGTACGTGGCCCACAGCCATTCCTGCTGCGTTGTAGGGGATCAAATACTTATTTCACTCAATGACAAGAAAATCAACTTACAGCTTTTATGTGATGTGGTTTGGTTGATATTCTGCCTCTATTAAAATTAAATTATCATAAAAATATAAACTTTTCGTTTCTTTCGAACAATTATTTCCCCTACTGTATCAAAATGATGTGCTTATATGTTGAACAGTTAGTTTCAGTAAATGATTGTTAGTATGAATCAGAATCTTAATTCCATCTTGTTTGGTATTTGTTATCTCGGATGACATCACTCCTTCCTTCCAGCACTCGGACTGATTCGTCACCTATAATGCTGCGGTGACAGTTGCGCAAGAGATGCTTCCTATAAATAACACAATATTAAAGTAATTATTCTTTCTGAAGTTGTCGCTAATATTAATGTGTTATTGTGATGCTCAGGCCAACGCCACAACTGTCAATAAGGCTGATGTGGAAAAGGTGGTAACATTAACCAACCCATACATTGATGCCTTGAAGAGCTTGTGGAGCGATCCGGGAATTCAGGAATGTTACAATCGGAAGCGGGAATACCAGCTCTCAGACTCAGCCAAATAGTGAGTGTAAACAGAAGAATAACTCCTCAGACACTGTCTAATAATTTCCTGTGTTTCATCTGCCAGCCGTCTTTTTAATGCACCAAGGACACAGAGGCTTAGTAGTTCTTCCATTTAAGGTTGTTTAAAAGAAACACATTTAAATTCTAAATAATTCATTACAGCTACGTGGCTGAAACAGATACAGCCATGACTTAAATAATTCAAAATAAATGTCTTCCTTCTCTCCCTCTCTGTTCTGCTTCTTCATCAGTCTTTCTGTCAGCGGCTTTCATTTTCATTTCTTAACGCTGCATTATCCTCCTCCTGTCCTATTAGCTATCTGGATGACTTGGATCGAATCTCCGATACTGGGTATCTGCCAACTCAGCAAGATGTGCTGAGGGTGAGGGTGCCCACAACCGGTATCATAGAGTACCCTTTTGACCTGGAGGGCGTGGTGTTCAGGTGAGTGTTTTTTTTCTTTCTTTTGTTGGTGTCCCCCACAAATACTATTAAAATAATGCAACATTCCTTAAAAGCAGATAACATAATTCGAGGTATTACAGGGATCGATACATTTATATCTTATATATATAAAGATCCAGTAACCTGTTTTAAAATCTTCTACCCTTCTACCTCCCGAGTACAATGTCTATTGTGTGTATACATCATTATGGTGCATTCACTGCTAGCGAATGGCCATCCTGCTTTTTTTTCTTTTTACTTGTAACCTCTCTGGTAACCAGATACCTGCAAAAACAACGACATTGTCCCTGATGATACCTAGTGTTATCAGGTAACATAAGCACATAAGCAACACTTTCACCCGTTCGCCCTTGGACTGCAGTTATCATTGCGTCCCTAAATATAATTTGTTCATCAAGTCTGCCATCCTGGGCGGCTACGTAGAGCAAGAGCAGACAGATCACACAGAGCAGTTCTGCATGAAGTGTGTTAAATTGATTTCATAGTTATATAGCAAACAAAATGTTTGTTAATTAGAAAACTAAATATCATTTTAACGCTAAAAATAGTGACGTTTAACTGTGCCGATAATTAGTCAAACTTTGTGAGAAGGCCTGACCAACTTTAAAATGATCTCTCAAAGCCACCTACTGTGTGTTAGGTAACTGGACACTGAGATGTTAATTTTCAGGAAGCCCATTAAAATGTAACGCACATTAGAGTTCACATTAGAATTAGAAAGAAACGTCCTGTTTGAACTGACCAATTTTAGACTATGTCGCTGTGACAGCTGGCCACTGATTATATTAGCTGTTGGTTGACTGGTTCCCCCAGTTTGACTGGTTTTACCTCTTTAATATAACAGTTCATGTACTTTACATTGCTGTCTCCGGTCCTGTTATCATTTTTAAGAAACATCATTTGTATCATTTATGTTACCTTAATATTTTTCACCGGTTTAAACCTGTGACTGTAGGATGGTGGATGTGGGTGGTCAGCGTTCAGAGAGGAGGAAATGGATCCACTGTTTTGAAAATGTCACTTCCATCATGTTCCTGGTGGCACTTAGTGAGTACGATCAGGTCCTCGCTGAGTCTTCCAATGAGGTAAAAATCAGACTTAAAAATAATAATCTAATATATATATATATATATATGTATGTATGTGTGTGTGTGTGTGTGTGTGTGTGTGTATGTTTCTTACATGGGAAAGACAGTAGCTTACTTTGGGATAAAAAAAAACCCAACTCACTGGATAGGACACAAAGGGACTTTGTTTCCTTTGTTTAAGGCCAAACCTGTTAGGTGGAAATGATGACCTAGATTTCTGCAGAGTCCAGCTCCTCTCTCTCTCTCTCTCTCTCTCTCTTTGTCTGTCTGTTTCTCTCTCTCTCACTTTCTGCCCACATTGATTAACCTCATCTCAGCCCTCCTTTGTGGCAGTGCTCATAGTTCAACTGCAGGGGGAGCTCTAAAGTCACTAGAAGGTGCCCAACAAAGGGCACCTTCTAGTGAGGCCTGTTCACTTGATGAGATTACAGCCAATTGAATTTGCTCACACAGGCAATCACTGGTGAAGTACTGCTGTTCTTTAGCAGTGATTCACGTCTGTTGTGTTTGCTCCCTTTCATTCTTTATTTATTTATATGTTTGTTTTGTTTTGTTTTTTTACAGAACCGAATGGAAGAAAGCATGGCCTTGTTCAAGACAATCATAAGCTACAAGTGGTTCGAAGAATCCTCGATCATCTTGTTCCTCAACAAGATAGATTTACTCGAGGAAAAAATCATGTATTCACATTTGGTTGACTACTTCCCTGAGTACGACGGTAAGGGGAACTAGCGCACTCGCTGCAAAGAACATTTGAATAGAACATGATAATATGAGCATCTTGGTCCATTCATTTTTGCTGATTCACTGTGTCAAATAGCACAGTCTTTCTCTTACAATCACCAACAACACACTCACTCCTTTTTACAGTTCGCTGGCATTAGCTACTAAATGCTACTGGTTATACCAGACCAAACACGAGTGTACCAGTTTGTTTTCCGCTGATAAAAATGATATGCTTTGCCTGTGAATTCAGATTTCTATTTCTTCATGGAAATGCATGAATCTAACTTACAATTTTTCACTTTTACACAACTACTAAAATATTCCTGTGCTGTTTTCTTCTGCTAGGTCCTCCACAGGACGTTGACGCGGGAAAAGCATTCATATTAGACATGTTTGTCAGTCTTAACCCAGATGAGAAAAAAATCATCTACTCCCATTTCACGTGCGCCACAGACACAGACAACGTCCGGTTTGTCTTCTGCGTGGTGAAGGACCACATCTTGCAGGGCCACCTGGATGCCTACAACTTGGTCTAAAAGTGTGGCGGTCTTGTTCTTCTTCTTTTTGCTGTAATTCAATCGGCTTTGTACACCTGGCAGCCGGGAGAGCTCCTCTGTGGTCCTGTTTGCTTCACGCTGCTGTTGAACTCTTAAATCCAAAAACAGGAAACGGAGAAGTAACGCGGCTTGTCGTCAAATGGCTCCACTACTTATGTATTTCAGATTTTCTAGTTACACTCTTTAAAGTGGATGTCTCCAGCTATTATGAAGTGTGACGTGACAATTAAAGCGCTGCCTTAGCGAGGAGCCTATTATAGTATGCACTGAATTTTATGGAGTGCTTTGTGTAGCAGTGTAAAATATTTCAGTGTCCTCAAGAGACTCAGAGGACTTGTAATATACTGAGTCTCTGCTTCAGGAAATATGTGGAAGTGAATGCAGACTAACTGCAATGCAGCACCTCACATCACTAATCCAAGTTTGTCATGGTTTGTTTTTCAAGCTAAAAAGTGTTCGAAGCATCTGAATGCTTAGGTTGTGTCTTGACTTAAAGGGAACTAGTCGTAATCAACACTAATGACACACTGACCTTATTAACACTGTTACTTGCACATTGTATATTTTGTAGCGGTGGTTGTGTCTTACTTGCTCCAGTTTTCAAATTTCAATTCACTCAATGCGCCTCACGTTTGTACAGTGTCCCAGAGAGGTCAAACGCTGCAACTTCAGAACTGCGCTGCGCCGAAAATGTCTCCAAATGCACACAAAACACATTGGAAATGAAAAAACAAAGCAAAACACAGAAGCCGAATAAAACACAGTCGAAGTTAAATCAGAGCAAAAAAACAGGTGTTTTTGGGGGAGGCGTTTATTCGAAGGACCAGCTGCGAAACATTGTACTGAGACACGCTTAAAAGGAGCACACGAGTCATCCATGTTGTGAGGGAGAAAAACATGCAGTGTTTTCACATGATTCATGTAATACTACAGATAGATGTTTGCTATTAGCCATTTAGCACTAGATTGTTGCCACTTCTTCAGGTGTTTGGTCACATACCTCACCAATAACCCACTACTACTGTTGTGTTTTATTCAAGTTCTGTTGTCCTTTGTGTGCTTTTTCAACATTTTTCTATTTGCTGGTATTTCTTTAGTTTGCAGTTCCTTTGACCTCTCAGGGCCACCGTACATTGTCTGCATTGACCCTTTTAAGCCACTTTTTTTGAGCACGGCATACTTTTTTTTTTTCTAATTCTAAACATTTCAAAGCGATATTCACATTTATTTCTTGTGTCAGTTGTACGCTTGAATAGCACGTTTCTTCAGTTCAAAGACTGTTTGATTGGATTTTTAAGTATATTTCTTGCTTTGCTCAAAAGGCTTTACAACTTCCCCTTTTATTTATCTAAAGGCCTAGTGTACATATTGCATGGTTGGGTAATCTCCCACTGTGGTTATTTTTCTGTCTTTTTACTCGCATCACGGTCAGTGTTGAAACTGCTAAAGGGAGAACTTTTAAATGTTAAATCATCTCTGATGCTTTAGAGATGGTCTATTCGCAGGCATGAAGAAAAAGCTCACGAGAGTGTATCCGTAGCACTATTGTTCACAGAACCCTCTTCACAGGCTAATGTGTACCATTTTATTTATTGGTATATTTCACTATGACTGTAATATGTGAATGCAGTCTTTTTAAATGTGATTGGATAAATAAACAATCTGTTCATTTTAGGTTTTCAGTCATTGTCTGTGTTTGCAAATCAGCTCCGGCACACTGATGGTTTGCCATTCAAGTGTTTGTCTTCTTGGCTGCTTGAAGAGCTCATCTGGAGCAGTCTAAGTCCTAAAATCCTCCTCTGTGATACATCCATCTGGCTGGAGCCTACAGCATTAGGTCCATATTTTTAGTCTTGTATGCAGGGATATAGAGTGTGGCAAAGAACCATTATTTTTGGAGGACACTCAAAGTAATGTGGCAGTTGTATGTGACACAAGGATAGATTAAAAGTGGAGGTGGCTGCTGGGCACCAAATCCTTAGTGGTCTGTTCTACATGCAGTCAATTCAACCCCACATCGAACATGAATTAAAAACCATTATCCTACATTTCACCTAAAACATCATCCAGTCAAAATAATGAGCCCAAGGACTATAGCTAAGGAAAGATTTGAAAGATTTCCCAGTAAAAATCTCCAAGTTTAAAAATGTGAATGATTCACAGCTGATCTCCACTAATTTTACTTTTTTGTTTACCTGTTTTAACATTAATAATAAATAAGTCACAGCATCATTAAGCCAATCATGGCTGCGTGACCTTAATAAAAGACATACATGTAGAGTTAGGTGTCCATTGTGTATTATGCTGAGGTAGAAATTGACAGTTGTATTTATTTATTTATTAATTATCACCAGGCAAAATTTCAACCACCACTTTAGATTTGAAAGCAAACAGTGAAGATGTGACTGGAGTGCAGACTTCCAGCTATATTTAAGGGGCTTGATATCATCTGTTTAGGAATTAAAGCCATTTTTACACTGTTTCCCCATTTTCAGAGGGTTAAAAGGATTTAGCCAATTGGCTGATAGTATATTTAATAATATAGAGCTTTTCTACTCTAGATGAGCATTCAAAGCACTTTATACATGTCATTCATCCATTCATGCAAGTAAGTGCTTTCTATCTAACATTAATATGCCGAAGGATACTTAGGCGTGCAGACAAGAGCAGCCAGGCCTCATACCAGCAACTGATTACTCCCTGAGCCACAGTCACAATAATATATTTATTCAAATATAATATTATTGTATAATGAGATAACATATACAGCTTCATAATCGTGGAGGCCTGTTTCCTTGCTATCTCATGACAAATTAAGCAGATGAAATATCAAGAGCTGATTTTCTTTGTTGGGCGTGCAATGCGGGATTCAGAGAGATGTGAAAAGATTTGTTAGGGTGGAAGTAAAAAAAAAACAAAAACCTGACAATATGGCAAAGTCTATGGCCAAATCCACAATCAACTACATAAAATGAAGGAAAGCACTGGCTCAGCAACACCAAAAAGCTGGAAGATGATGGAACTGAAGCACATAATGACAGCATTATTTCCATAGTTAAGGAAAAAAAAGATGAGTGGATGACGGGGTGGGTGCAGTTTTCTCTATGGTGGGGTCGGGTGGGCTGTCCCGGGTTCTGTGGGGCCAGGCGGCGCTGCCGAACTGGGCCCTGGTCCGGATGGGCCTGGGCCCCCTTTCCCTGGTGGGTTGCAGAGTGTGGGGGTGCCTACTGGGGTCAGCAGGGGAGCTGGCCCCAGGGAGGGCTCACTTGCCCCTCCCTTCCTTCCCTCCCCATCTCCAGCTGCCTCTCTCTTCCCGCTCCACCACAATCACCCACACATGAAGGACCTTGGGGTAAAGGTGTGTCACCAGGGTGCAGGGGAGGCGTACAGATTTCCCCTCCAGACCCAGGGCTTAGGGAACGCTTGGGGAGTGTGATTGTGTGTACAGTGTCTCTTTGTGTCTGTCTCCACATTGGGTGAGTGTTGAGTAATTGCATATGAGAGCATGAGGGTGGGAATGGATGTTTGTATCTGTGTGTGCCTGTATGTCTGTGTCTATATGTCAGGTTGGGTATCAGACACCACCTCTCTGGGGACATCTCAGGCCCTCCAAGGTATGGAGGCCTATCTCCCCCCACCACTCCCCCTGCCAGTGGCAGACGCCCTCAGACATCGGTGCGTTGGTGGTTCTTTGTGTCCGGGGGTGGGTGTCCGGCTCACTCCTTGGTGGCTGCTTGTCGGGGCCTGGAGCCTGGGGCTCGCTCAGGCCACTTCGGGGGTGGGGTGCCCTCGGCCTCTCAGCCTGGGGCTCGGTCACTCTGGCACAGCTGGCTCACGGGCACGTCACTGCAACCCTCCCCCCTCCCCCCCCCGGCTTCTGCTCCGCGGCTGCTGAGTGACCCCTCATCTGGGACTCAGCTCTTTCTGGGATAGTGGCACAGCTGCCCCTCTGTTGGTCTTCCTTGGTCTCTTGTGTTCTGAGGGCCTCTGGATGTCTGGAGTCTTGATCTCCTCCATACCTGCTTCATGCCCTGGTGGACGGGGCTGTGGCTCCCCACACCCTCTAGCAGATCATTATATGAAGGAACCTTTTAAATACAAGCGCGCTCATGCTCACAGGTGTACACACGGGTGCTCACACACACAAACTACACCCTTTTTGGCTCCTACCTCACAGCACACTGTGCGCTGTCGATCTTACGTGCTGCACAATAATGTTTAACATTTAGTATTTACTGTTATATTCCCATAGATCATTGTAATGATGTTGTTTATTATATTGCTCTTTTTCTTCTGCTTGTTTTCTCTTTTTTCTTTCTCAACAGGTGATCCAGGTGATTGATTCATGTATTTTTTGTCTGCTTATTTTGTTGGTTTTTGTTTTTTGCCCTTTATCACCATCCCTCTTCCCCGCTGTTTTTCTTTCCCTCTTTCTTTCTCCCTTTTCTTTTCCCCAGTCAAGTCTGTCCCGTATTTAGCAAGTGAAAATAAAATAAACAATAAAAGGTGAATCAAATAGACCAATACAGCAAGGCTGGGATGGTCCATTTGGTAAAGTAAATCCGTTGGGCATCTTTCTTTGCCTTTAGACAATAATTCTGATGGCAAAAGAGCCAAACGGGACAGGCAAAAAAAAAAAAAAACTTCATAATTTCTAGCTAAAGTAACAGAACTCACAAGGAGGTAGGTGTATCGTTGGTAAATAGACTGGTACTTACATAGCACCCTTCCACTCAAGTTGAGCACTGAGTGCACTTTTTACTGTAAATCTCATTCACCTAGTTATTTATACAGTGCTTTTATCTATGCCTGAGCACTTTGTCTAACATTTGAAAACTCACTAACACTCTGTAAGCAACTCGGGGTTCAGTATCTTGCCAAGCATGCTTCAACATACAGACTAGAGAAGCCAGGGATTCAGCCACTGAACTTCCAGTTCATAGGTCAGCCCTGTTGTCAGCAGCCGAAAGGTGCCTTCATGAATGCAAACGAACAGGGTTTATGAGATGGTGCAGATTACCCTTTTACACTGAGTAAAAGGAAAAGCCAGATTAGACTTTGGCAATATCAGTGACACGTAGCATCACCTTTCGTTAGGCTTAAAGTAGATGACTAATTTTATGAATCATTACAGCACCAAGATACAAGTTCATTTATCTATTTATTTCAGGCCAGATAGAGAAATAAAGAGAAGGCCACTGTAGAAAGGCACTACTTTAGTGTATCCTCCAATAATGCTGAGCTCAGATTAATGGGGAGCATTTTGACCGGTTCTTCTTGGCTCATGCTCCGCAATAAGTTTCACGAAATTCTGCCTTTTGTAAATTAATCAAATTGCTTTAAGCCTCAACATGAAGCACTAGTTCTCAGGAATAAACTAGTCATTAATAATAGTTTCATTATTTATCATGTTGAATAAAGTAATGCCAATCCCCAAACTTTAAATATTCTGTTATGAAATAAAATCACTCACTCCAAATATCCTACAACCATGTGTTGTGGATAGTCCCTGCAGAGGCTAAACCTGCACTTTAAGCCACTGAGGTGCTGGTTGACGGGGGTGATGCGATGCCACTGTTATGAATGAAATCTGTTACAGTCCTATAACTCCAGCCGTACTTATCTTGTCCATTTAACATATCTATTCTTCTTCCTTCAGTTGTATTTATTATTCCACAGTTCTCTTTATCCAACCGGTCACAAATTGATTGCGCCTCCCGAACAACAACACCTGGTGCTGATTACGTGTGTCTACCTTCACATTCACATAAACACATCATACCGTAAAGCACTAAAGGTGACCCCTAGCGGCACACATAAGGTAACAACTCAAAAAATGGCTCCTACAGTCTTTTTTTCACATCGCAGTCATGTTTTAGGGGGAAAGCCAAAGAAAAAAAAAGAAAAAGAAAAGATAAAAGGTCTGATTGTCTGATTCCACTTTGGGAAAGTCCTCCTATTGTATGTGCAGGTTCACTGCCATGTGTTTACTCATTGTCTTAAGCAGACCTGTGCTTTTCTTAGTGTCATCCAAAAAACACAGTAACCAAGTTTGGTGATCTTATTGAAAGCACAGCATGAATCAGCCTCGACACAGTTACACCTACAGTATCATATTTGATACACAGAGATTGGGGAGTTTTTTGAGACTTCATCATCATTTCATCAAAAATGCACAATATATTTATAAGTTATTAAAAAAATAGAAATAATCCTTTATAGATATGAACTGTTTTTTTTAAACAAATTTGTCAGATGGCTCAATGTGGTTAAAAAATAGAATTTACTGGGAATTTTTTCATATTTCAGGCTTTAACTGGTTAAATCATAACACTTTAACTTGTGTTTGAGACAACGCGTCACAAAGTTCACCTGTGACCCTTGATCTTGTTGGATTTAATGCTTTCAGGTACTTTACCGTCACTCTGGCACAAAGTTGCCGTATTTTCCTCTCTTGCATCCCAGTCGGACTTTCCAACTTTTCAGCAGGCTCCTGAGAGTATGGACGTGTACTGTAAGTAGGTGCACAGGGACAGAGTGGATAAACTTGCCTTTCAGTCAGAGCCCGCCTCTCCTGCACGTCAGGAATGTGAAATGCACCTGAACTGGATCCCCCAGCAGGAAGAATGATTGCAGAAAGTCGTCAGTTCACCTGTTCCGAGACGTAACTTTGCTTGGCAAGTCTGACAAGAAAAAGAAAGAAAGAAAGAAAAGAAAAAATCAGTATAAGTTTTACAAAGTTGCTGTCTGTAGCTGAACCGGGAGAAGAAGGTAAACTAGGAAAACAATGGGTGAGTGCTGCCTGTCTCCAGAGGACGAGGAGAGACTGAGGATACACAGAGAAATAGAGAGACAGCTTCGACGGGACAGATTAGCGTCTTACCGGGAGCTGAAGCTGCTGCTTTTAGGTGAGAGCTCAGTTTTTAACTAACACACGTCCACGCAGTGGAACTTTGGAACATAATGAACAGATATGCCTTCAGTAACAAAGAAACTTTAAATAAGTTTAGTTAGTTTGATTTTGTTTTCTGTTTTTTTTTTACAGTGTACACTTGTTAGATTTGTGGCTAACTGTTATTATTAAAGGGTTACTGATCATAACAGTGAACGTTTGAGTTATATTTCTGAGGCTTATGCGATTTAACAGCTCAACAGAAACAACCTTTAGCGTCAAAGGAATTCCCTGTGATAATTCATTCATCCACCCAGAAACTCTCATACAACCTGCTGAGATTACGCAAGGAAATTGTGTGCTATATAAAACAATAATAACGTTCACATTCCAGTTTAACTATGTATATCTTTATATAAGAGAGTGAAATGCTGAATTAGACTAACCAGAACAGGTTTTTCTTAATGTGGAGTGTAATTATATGTCTGTATCTCGTTTTTCCTTCTTTTTTAAAAAACACTTTTAAGGTCTCTCTTTAAACTAGAGATCTCGAGCTCAATGAGACCTGTTTAAATAAAGAATTTCATAATAATAATAATATACAGGAAAATAGCCTTCCATTTACAGCTCCACAGTGAGTAGAGTTTGGTTTCTGCTTATGGTCTGGCGTGGATATCCTCAGATGTAGTTTGAAACAGTGTGAATTTTGTGTGTAGGATCATTACAAAGCCTTATTTGATTAGCATCATGTGATGGGCAAGTATTTGAACTGTAGACTACAGTGGCTTGCAAAAGTATTTGGCCCCCTTGAGCTTTCCCACATTTTGTCACATTACAGCCACAAACATGAATCAATTTTATTGGAATTCCACGTGAAAAACCAATACAAAGTGGTGTACACATGAGAAGTGGAACAAAAATCATACATGATTCCAAACATTTTTTACAGGTAAATAACTGAAAAGTGGGGTGTGCGTAACAATTCAGCCCCCTTTGGTCTGAGTGCAGTCAGTTGCCCATAGACCAGGGGTCTGCAACCTTTAACACCCAAAGAGCCACTTGGACCCGGTTTCCACGCAAAAGAAAACACTGGGAGCCGCAAATACTTTTTGAAATCTAAAATGAAGATAACACTGCATATATTGTTTTTTTACCTTTATGCTTTGTGTGAACAACTAAAGTAAGTAAAGTTTATTTATTAAGCGCTTTTCACAGAGAGGCAGTCACAAAGCGCTGTACACAAATATTAAAATAAACAATACAATCAATAGACATTATACACAATGTAAAAGATCAAATGTAAATAATGTAAAGAATCTAAAATACGTAGATCAACAAAAGGCTTGTTTGAACAGAAAAGTTTTTAACTGCTTTTTAAAAGAATCCACAGAGCAAATAAGGTGTGTTGCTTATAAAATCCATGAAGTGCTACAGAGAAAAATACATTTTATTTATGTAATTAACACATTTTGAACTCTTAAAGAAATATAACAAAAGGAAAGACACCCGGCTGAACTAAAATGATCCAGTCAAATATGGTGGTGGCAGCATCATGCTCTGGGGGTGCTTCTCTTCAGCAGGGACAGGGAAGCTGGTCAGAGTTGATGGGAAGATGGATGGAGCCAAATACAGGGCAATCTTGGAAGAAAACCTCTTGGAGTCTGCAAAAGACTTGAGACTGGGGCGGAGGTTCAGCTTCCAGCAGGACAACGACCCTAAACATAAAGCCAGGACAACAATGGAACGGTTTTAAGCAAAACATATCCATGTGTTAGAATGGCCCAGTCAAAGTCCAGATCTAAATCCAATTGAGAATCTGTGGCAAGATCTGAAAACTGCTGTTCACAAACGCTGTCCATCTAATCTGACTGAGCTGGAGCGGTTTTGCAAAGAAGAATGGGCAAGGACTTCAGTCTCTAGATGTACAAAGCTGGTAGAGACATACCCTAAAAGACTGGCAGCTGTAATTGCAGCAAAAGGTGGTTCTACAAAGTATTGACTCAGGGGGCTGAATAATTACCCCACTTTTCAGTTATTTATTTGTAAAAAATGTTTGGAATTATGTATGATTTTAGTTCCACTTCTCACGTGTACACCACTTTGTATTGGTCTTTCACGTGGAATTCCAATAAAATTGATTCATGTTTGTGGCTGTAATGTAACAAAATGTGGGAAAGTTGAAGGGGGCCGAATACTTTTGCAGGCCACTGTATCTTAGTTTATCTTAGTAGGCTACTGGTGTGCTAGCATGTGATAGTTAGCATTAAATCAAAGTCCTTAGACTGAGAATAATACAGCCTATAATACAGAATAAAGTGTTATCTGATGACAATGCTCTATATTTACAGTATCTATATTCTAAGTTTCAAAGTGCTGAATATTAATAAAACCAACAAATAAAAAATGAAAGTTAAAAGTAAATACAGTGGAAATGAAAACAATTTAAAATGATCTGAATATGATTATAAAATAATTATATAAATTATATTACATGTCTGTCAAAGCACTTCCCTGAAAACATCAGAAACAAAATGACCAAAGTCATAGAATTCCTCCACTAAGGAGCAGGAATGTTTGGATCATATTCCATGTCATTCCATCTGACTATTGTGGAAATCACCACAAAAACCAAAAGCTTGGCTTGTAGTGTAGTTTTGCCCTCATAAATCGACGGGAAACTGACATCGGAGGAATGGAATAAGGTGAATCAGGTGCAAATACCAAAATTTTCTGGATCAATAGATAACAAAGCTTTGGTATGTGTTTTACGCTGTGCTGTCACCCCAGCCCAGTTACAGCTTACTCCTTGCATTCTTCACATAGTAATGTTCTGATGAATCTCTCAGATAGCCTTAATCATTTTCAGTCTCCTCTTTAAAATGAAACCATACTGCTGCTTCATTAGTACAAAGTATTCAGGTTTCATATTTTGACAGCCACGGTGACCTCATTAAATGACATGTGGTCTGTTTTCTCCAGAACTAAAATGGCCAAGCAGGCCACTTTTCAAAGCTTGACTGTTGATTATGTTGGAAACAATACATTAGACATTAGGGATTTGTTTAAAGGTCAGCGCTACTTTAAACTTCAACTTGAGTTGTTTGGAGAACAATATCCCCCTGTAAAGGTCAGACTAATGGTTAACATTTCTAGGCGTTTTGGGCCCTAAGCTGACACCCTTATCAAGAGTAATTTACAACTAGAATGCAGGAAGCAGATCACTGTTTCAGTCAAGGACACATCGCTGTTGATAGGCACGTTGAGTTGCAGGAATCTGGCACAAACTTTCTCAGCCCCAAAATAGTATTCAGCACATTGTTATGTGCAGAATAAAAAGTAAGTGCATATTTAATTCATAATGTTTATAGCCTTTTTGTTTACTTTTCAATTTAGTTTTTTTTTTAAATTCTCCATCTGCTGTCATGCTTTTTTGTAGTGCAAAAGCAGTGAGATGAAAATAAAACCGAGCGTATGGGCATAATGTTCAACTCCTATCTGCTGTGCTAAATCAGAGTAATCATGTTGGTGATGGGGGTATACAAATGAATGAAGAAACGCACAATACACATAGCCAAACACAAACACCATGGCTTTATTTTTTTTTTTAAAGGTGTTTTAACCTGGAAACCTTACCTTCTGGAAATATTATAACGCTTCAGAGATTGCAATTTTTTGTTGTTGTTTTGTTGCCAAAATCCTGTTGAGCTGCAGCTGATTGATGTTGAGATGATTTTTTTTTTAGCGCATGCCACAGATGTCCTATTTCTGGGATTGCTTTGATCTTATTCCATTTTTCATCCTTCGGTTTCATTCATCTCATTTGCCCAGGGACTGGTGAAAGTGGGAAGAGTACTTTCATCAAACAGATGAGGATCATCCATGGCAAAGGATACAATGACACTGACAGGAAAGGCTTCACTCGTGTGGTGTATCAGAACATCATAGCGGCCATCAAGGCGATGATCAACGCCATGGAGACTCTTCACATTGACTATGTCGATGACCAGAACATTGTGAGAAACCAAGCATTTAAAATTTTATGTGATGTTTGAGGAAGCTTGCTGTACCAGTTACATTGAGAAAAACAAATTAGAAATAATACTAGCATTGTAACATGCAGGCTATATAAATAGGCAGTTTTCCACTGCAGGAACTTGTGAGTTGTTTTTGGGGCCTGCACCTTTGTGTGTGCATTCTGACCACAGGGCGAACCTCCTGTAAGGCCTCATTCGGGGTTGTAAGCGGCCACTCTAGGATAGGTTCTTCAAAGTGGTCCAAAAAAATTTCTGATTGTGTTATTTTTTAAAAACTAACAATCTAAATGTCACTATAAGCGATTTAAAATCCACACAGCAAACAGCAGTGCACCAGCTATGTCACTGTTGACTTTGTTTTAGTCTCATAAATCCATAGGTATATCACATTATTCGTTTGAGTGCTTCCCCCACCTCCAACCCACTCAAGAACTGTGCTAATTATTTTAGGGATTGTAACATCTTGCCCTATTGAGCAATCTGTTACACTGGCTTTTGGTGCCCTAGTTTCACACATTGAAATCAAACCTTATATGACTTCATGTGTTCATTGGATCCTACACTGCAGTGGAAACATAATAACAAAATGGACTGATTTGGGGGTTGTTTCTGTAAATGTGCCCGAGTTGCCGCAGCGGACAGACAACTAATTCTGACTAGCTGAGCTATTTTTGGTATTAAATTCTGTTTGTTCAGTGGCAAATCACAACACGTGGGAGTTTTTTGGGGAGGGCGAGGTGGGGGTCTTCTGTTAAACCTCAAGAATCAGACTCAGGGTGGGCGGCCATCTGCCTAGAAACAGTTGGCGTGTGAAAAAAAAACAAGATATAAGCAATGAAGAACAAAAACACTCAGTGACTGTGTGGCCCATAATACAAAACATCTGGAGGACCAGATACCAGTAAATACATGGATCCAAAAAGGGGGGAAATGGCGAGAATAAGACAGGAGAGGTGCTCATTATACCATATACATTTGCAACCTGGAGCTATAAACGCATAACTAAGGGATATTAAGATGGTGCAAACTTTTATCCTGTAAAATAATTGGACAAATGTTAAGGGATCATAGAAGTTATTACAGTTTAAACTTTGGGGGAAAGTGTGCACCATGAAAGTGTGCACCAAATTTCATTTAACAAAAGCTAATTCATGCTTGTTACTTTTTAGTATTCAAAAACTTGTACAGACAATTAATCTTTCTACATCATGTCATTGCAGTAGATCTGGTTCTTCTTGAGAACTATAGTAAAAAAAAGGAAACATTGCCTAAAAACGATCTCTTGCAAATTACAAAACCCATCTAGTGGGATTTCTTTTACAGCGGTCATTGTATTGAACGTGTACTGAAGAAGTAAAATGACCTTTGTATCTGTCTGTCAGGGGTATGCAGAGAAGCTGAGCCAAGTGGACTTGACGTATGTGTCAAGTTTGGAGTCCTGGCAAGTGGACGCCATAAAGAGAGTCTGGAACGATCACGGTGTTCAAAGATGCTATGAGCGCAGAAGGGAATTCCAGATATCAGACTCTGCAAAATAGTAAGACTTTTATATTTCACATCTTTATCTTGCATTAATTTCCTCAGTTTATTGTAATCCTGTAATAGTGTGGATTCATTCTGCTAAAATAAATGCATGTAAAAAGCATAGATTTCTGTTTAATATTTCAGAATATTAACCTTAATGTGTTGTTGTAAACATTTCAGTTACCTCACTGACTTGGACAGAATCACAGGCCCGTCGTACATCCCCACCCTGCAGGACATCTTGAGGGTCAGGGTGCCCACCACAGGCATCATAGAGTATCCCTTTGAATTTTCCAAAATCATCTTCAGGTTTGATATCATACTTTATTAACACATCATCTAGACAGATATACTACGGAGCCCCTCGGATGACATGGTCCAAAAAATAAATAAATTGTGGCCACAAAATACTACTCCGTGCCCTCGAAATAGTATAACGTGCCCACAAAATACTTATTTGTGGCCACGAAATACTATTTCGAGTGCACGAAATAGGTATAAGGTGCGCACGAAATGCTAATTTGTGGGCACGAATTGGGTATAACGTGGCAACAAATTGCGCATTAATTTAGGCTGGGAATGAGCTACAAATGCATTTTGAAAAGCCTGGCAATGCAGGGAACCATTATTACGGAGAGGCATTTAAACAGGATATTGAGAGCCCAGTTGCTGGGTGTGTGGGGAAGGAGGACCCAAGATGCAGGACTCTGCGATGCAAACAGTGCGTTTATTTACAGTGGAGTAAATAGTACACAATAAATTCCCCGTGCGTCTCCAACTCCCGTGCCGTGTCTCCGCTCCCGTGAAACTTGTGCTTGCTGCTCTCCCGTTCCCGCACTCGTGCTGGAAAACCACAAAGGCAGTCGTTAACCCACAACTCAACAGCAATAGACTTAGCATGCACTGACTTTGCTGGAAATACTGACGGGTAGTTACTCAACGATCCAGCGTCGAGGAGCGCTCAGCCACACTGCTTTGTAGCTCCTCTGACGAGGCTTGATCGGCGCCAGGTGTGGAGATCCTTGGGTGTGACCGGTCAACTGGCAGGACCACACCCACCAGGCCTGAAGGTGCCTGTCACGACCGCGCCCACACACACCTGCCAAACACAAACATGGAGCGCAGGAAAAGCAGCAGAGCAGAACACACCCATATAATATAATAATAATAATCATCATCATCATAGTCCGTACTGCTCACGGACCCCGAGTCCCTGGAACCGGGTCCGTGACAGTTGCTTTATAGGACGGGACGCCGGGATAGATTTTATTGTCAACCACGGATCACGGTTATCGGTCAAGTGTTTCGTGCCCACAAATTAGCATTTCGTGCGCACGTTATACCTATTTCGTGCCCACGAAATAGTATTTAGTATTAGTATTATAGTATTTCGTGGGCACAAATAAGTATTTCGTGGGCATGCTATACTATTTCTTGCCCACGAAGTAGTATTTTGTGGCCACAATTTATTTATTTTTTGGACCATGTCATCAGAGGGGCATTTGAACTAAGTGGGCGATAATAAGTTTGCCTTCAGGTCGTGTTTAGAATAAGCTGCAGACAACAAAAGAGCTGCATTCACAGCTTCTGCAGGTCCCAGTGCACATGTGAAATTCAATCATCTGTGTCGCTATGTGGAACTGTTGACTGTTGAAACCTGTATTGGCTAAAGACCATTCATATAGAGCGTGAACTTAGCAGTGTCAGTCCCCTTAGAAAACTCTCTGCGAGAAAGTAGAGAAATATAGTTCCTTCTTCAGTCTTCAGTAATAAATTAACCTTTACTGTTTTCATTGTCTTTCTTTAGGATGGTTGATGTTGGTGGGCAGCGCTGTGAGAGGAAGAAATGGATCCACTGTTTTGAGAATGTCACCTCTATCATATTCCTTGCAGCCCTCAACGAGTACGATCAGGTCCTCTACGAGAGTGAAAACGATGTATGGTCATTATAGTTACCCCGTTTGATCCTTTCTTTGATTCTTGTCCAACCTTGTCCAAATACAAATCATTGTCTAAGCCTCTCGCCCCTCTTTCAGAATCGACTCAAGGAGAGCCTCGCCTTGTTTAAGACCATCACCTTGTATCAGTGGTTTCAAGAATCCTCCATCATCCTCTTTCTGAACAAAACAGACCTGCTAGAGGAGAAAATCCAGCATTCGCATTTAGCTTCCTACTTTCCAGAATACACAGGTAAAGCATGCCCCCAGTTTGCAATGCATGTCTTCAGAACAACCATAACTGTGTTCAAAACTATATTTGAGTATAACTGGCATGAAGTTAATCAGCCATGAAGTGAAGGCCAACTTTCACTTGCTCGTGTCATTAGATGATTTACTGCATCTGTAAGGTGTACACGATTGTAAATGAACATCATGTCGTATCCCCAACCCCTCAGCCCCAATCGGTAAAACAACCAGGCTCAGGGAGAAGCAGATAGCTGACACTCCCTGAGCCTGGTTCTGCCAGAGGTTTCTTCCTGTTAAAAGGGAGTTTTTCCTTCCTACTTTCACCAAGTGCTTACTCATAGGGGGTTTTCTGATTGTTGAGGTTTTCTCTATATTATTGTAGGGTCTTTACCTTACAATATCAAGTGACTGAGGTGAGTTTTATTCTGATTTATTTGTATAAAGTAAAATTGGATTCAATATTTATGTATTTAAACTGTTAGACTACAGAAGCAATGACAAACTGTGTTAATATTTTTTTTTAATTATTGTCTGTACATGAATTAATCAATCCAGCATACACCCTGTAAAATATTTGATAATTAAAGACATTAAAGATTTGTGAAGATGACAATTGATTGATTTGTGAAAGTCCACAATAGAGCACTACGCGTATTGTGACTGATGTTAATGATAAGCACAATTACTAAGAATGAGTTAGTTCTTAAGTCTCAACTAAGACACACTTGAGAGTATAAAACTGTATTAAACAGTAACTGGGAAAGAGTGAGCAAGTCCGTGTTTTTCTCAGGAGGCTTTTCTAATTTTGACCACTTTCTCCCACACAGGGCCTCGTCAGGATGCTGAAACAGCTAAAAAGTTCATCTTAAATATGTATGTGGAGCGGCATGTTGGTCGTCATAAAGCCCTTTACACGCACTACACCTGCGCTACAGACACGGAGAACATCAGGATTGTGTTCAAATCAGTCAAAGACACACTCCTCCAAGAAAACCTGGAACAGTTCAACCTCGAATGACAGAGGCTATTGGACCAAGTGATGGCTTCACTGTGGAGAGCAAGAACACTGGTCGTAATCATGTTGTAACACTTTTAAAAAGACAAAATAAATCTTTAATGTGCTGTCAGCTGCTTGTTCAAAAACATCAAAGAGAGGCATTTAGGCAGCAGTGTCAGGTAAGGTGCATTTATTTCATGACTGTAACAGGGAGCAATTGTCTTTCTTTGCGACACCACTTTATCATAACTGGTAAAGTAAGCCCATTTCCTTCTGCTATAGGAGAAAAATGTTATCTTGAATTGTTACACAGGGTTCCTTTCATTCTGTTACTGTTGGATGGAGAATAAGCACACGGCATCAGATTCGTTTTACAAAGTCTGGCAGGAATGTGGCCCATCCTGCCTCACAGCTCCTCATCCTGTAAGGCAGGATGGGCCACATTGTAGCTCCTCACTGTGGGGGGAAACTACAATGACTTTAATTTGTTTTTTCATTATTGCATTTGGATACTTACAAACAAACTAACAAACGTTTTGCCTCTAAAATGATTAAAACCACAATCATGTAATATGTATTTCTATAAACTGATTCATGCTGCTTCCCCATTGTTGTCACTTTATAGAGAACTTTATTTTGACAAAAGTAATTAAAAATATATATAAAGAACAAAGTGTATGTTCAGAAATCTATGACTGCTCTCACGCTATAGGACAGCAGGTGCTGACAGTGATTAACTAAAGGCAGTTTTCCCAGACACCTTCACGTCAGGCGTGGTTACACTGAGTGTGATTATAACCTTTGTACCAAACAATGGTCAACAATGAGGTCTGACAGGCTGATCTCCGTCTTTCTGTCCTAATTACTTGGGATTAAACTTTGGTAAGTAAAACAGGCTTTCAATGAGGTTTAGAGAAATGCGTGTTTGGGCATGGATATCTAGGAACCAGCTGATTTCACCTGTGTTGTGTTTTAAGGGTTGAACAGTTCAGAGCTAACGTAGAAGGAAACATTAGAAGTAGCCTAAAAATCAGTGGATTGTCAAGCATCAGCTGTTTGCTTCTGGTTGGACAATATTTTCAAGCATGTGGTGAATCCTATGAATATTATCTGCACACGGAGCTGGCAACGACAGCTCCTTTTGTCACCCTGAGGGCAAATAGCTCTCTGGGGCTCACAAATCAACTGTCAGACATTAAAAGCAGTCCCGCACTTGTCGTGAAGTAGTGCAGTAGTGTCGTGTCGCACTTGTCTTGTAGTAGTTCAGAAACCTCAGAGCGCACCCACTTCATAATCACAGGCAAATACACTCCTCCTATATGTATGTATAAGCTGGTGTGCAAAGAGCTGTTGCAGCAGGTGATCACCCTTATTTGGTAGTGGCCCAGATCATGTGACCACAAAATGGTGGAAGCTGTGAGCTGTTTGTAAGCTGAGCATCTCCATCGAGAGGCTGGAAGCAGGAAGCAGGCAGGGAACTTGGAAGTACATTCATGCTCTGAGACGCAGGAGGACAGAGATTCCCGAGCCCCAGAAGCAGTGAGTAGATGGCTTTTATTTGGGGGAGGGGGGTGATAAAAAGAAAAGAAAGAAGGGATATGCTCTATTTTTTTTTTCACAGCCAGCAGACAGGAAGCGAGGGAGAGGGAGGGGCTGCTGGCATCAGCACTGTGGTCCTACGCTGTGCTGGGGAAGTGGATCTTAAGCAAATCAGCATCCTCAGCGGAAGATATATGCTGGGTTTTGTTATTCTGCATTATAGGGCTGTGTATCAATGTGTATTTATTTCCTTGTGGGCACAGATACAGTAGACAAACAGTGAATCATCAGCATGGCACTCATCTCCACTGGACAGGAACAAACCATTCAGCATTTTTCTGTTGCAGCTGCTAATGCAATCGTATTTTTCTTAATCCAGATAAAATCCTGCCGATGAGGAACAAGGACTTTCCCTTTTCATGCGAAAGAGCGCACGTGACTCTCGGTGAATTTGCATCCATGCCCAATCTGTGCTCAGGCAAGCGTGCCGTCATTTGATTTGAATGAGCACTAGGAGGGAGAAAAAGGAGAGGAATGAAGTTGTGATGTAACGAGCGTCGCCGTTTCCCCGACTCCACCTTCCACTTGTCACCCTGCCTCCTCCACTTTAATCACAGAGGGAGAAGACCTTTAACCTCAGAATCCCCCCACCCCATCCCTTGCTCTACTTTCTCCCTCTCCCGTCTCACCACGCCTCATAAACCCCCCTCTCCATTCCCTGATAGCTTTGGAGAACTATTGATCAGAAAAGTGTAATTTTAGATATGAAGGTGTTAGTACACTTATAGATGCGCTTGGATTGTTTTTTCTTTTTTTCTTACGCTCGCACTGATATTGATAAAGCCAAACTGTAATTTTTCACTCTATAAAACAGCGTTGATATAGATCCCAGAGATAAGATTTTTTGTTGTGTCCTCTGGCTGACAAACATAGATAAAGACATGATATTGATAAAAAAAATGTTGTTGGTTAAATTATAGCACTCAAATCAAATCGGATTTTCTGCTCTGCAGCACTATATTGAAAAGTGCTTGGGGATTTCTGAGATGTAACAGGAATGCTTCCATTAAAATGGATCATATTTTAGTTTTTCTCAATCCACGTCAGATTCATATGTAAAAACATATATATTAATATTTACTTAAGTGACTAATACTGGACCATATGTTTAAATTCTATTATAATGAAAACATTTTATTAAGATGCCTCTTGAGGAGACGCAGGGGAGTATTATCAGCAAAAACTAACTTTGCTGGCTCAGAATGAGCCTTTCTGGGGTTCAGTCCAAGTACAGTAAAGGCACTGAGTCTGCATTATAAGATTTGGCAGAAATCAGTGTGTTTTCCTGTTATTTCTGACTATCCCACCCCCTCAGCACCCCAAAATACTTTTATTCTTTAGTAAATTTACCCCAATTAACTTGAAAAAATGCTTAATTTGGATCTGGATAAAAACCTCATGAGAGGCTGCCAGAAATCGTCTTTTCAGGAAAAACGCTTGCAAAATAGTTTGATCTGATTAAACGTCAAAAGTAAGTATGCTGTTGCAATTTATACTAAATTATAGAAGAATTATAATATTGGAATTGTATTATTGACGTGTTAATGTGTGCAGCATCCTTGGCTGAATGCTGGACTCTTGATGCTTCAAAGAAACTTTATTAAAGATGTAGTTCACTCAGATTTTCAGGGAAGACATCGTAAGAGCTAGGAAGAAAAAACAAAATATTGACACCCTAAACTTGATAAACTGCACAACATTGCATCTGAGCTTTATCTCACATATCTGATGGATGTCTCATTTTGCATCTAAACTTCTATAACACATCAAAACGAGGCTACAAATCCTTTCACTGATAGCTTATAGCTACATTTATCAAACGACATTATGGTTAGACATAACTTACTACATGAAAAGAAATATGGTCAAACCTTGTGTCACTGTCAGCCAGGTACTTATTAACACAGGTAACGCTCATTTTCTCTCTGCTTAAACCACACTTCAACTCTGTCGTTAATCACGCCTTCTTACTGAACCTCTTTCCTGTTTTATCGTTCTTTCAAAATAAAAGCGTAGGCTTCAAAACAAAACTACCAGGTTAATTAACAGATTGAACTTAAAAAAATATTTATGAAACAAATATATGTAAAAATACTGCTCAAATATGTCTGATCATCTAAAGGTAATTTGCGATGTGTAAGTAGCACTTTGCTGTTGTTACTGTTGGTACTAACTGTTGATCCAATGTGAACAATTTTATCAGTTTAAAATAATCCATTGCATTTTATCATATCCACTCTCTGGTAACATTAGTGGTTAAACATTGCTAGCACCGGGTTGGAATCTTTTTGCCTTCAGAACTGCCGAAATCCTCCACAGATTCAAAAAAGTGATTTTACTACATGTTGAAACATGTTGAAATGACAGCATCACAAAGTTGTTGAAGATTTGTTAGCTGCACATCCATGCTGTGAATCCCCTGTTCTACCAAATCCCAAAGGTGCTCTATTGGATAGAGATCTGCTGACTGTGGAGGCCATTTGAGTACAGTGAATTCACTGTTACGTTCAGGAAATGAGTTTGAGATTATTATAATTTTGTGAGATGGTATGTCGTCCTGCTGGTACACACTCAGAAATTAAAGTACAGAAATGTACCTATAGGGGTACAATGGCTTGTCACTGGGGTGGTACCCTCTAAGGTACCGTTCTGTACCCTAAACTGTGGGTACTGATTTGTACCCTTGTAATTTGTACCTTTTACACGTCAAACCAATACTTAATAGGGCAAAGTTTACCCTTAGTATAAAGTACAAAAAAGAACCCTTAAAAGGAGTACAAAAATGTCTTTCTAAAGGGTTCAGTATCTACACACAGATTTCCTATATTTTTCCTCTCAAGATTTGAAAAATTGAAGATACAAAGTCAAAAATACTTGTCACATTTATTACCTTCTTAAATACATTGCTTAACTGTTACATACAAACTGTTATCAACAGAGTATGTGTCATAAGCTGCAACATCAATTTCCTGTCCAGGTTTTAGCAACGTCCATTCACTATCAACTCCAACACTGTATGAATGAAAATGGTTGTCATATAACAGAGGAATGAGAATTTTTCCACAAAAGACCCACATTGTGTCAATATTAAATATGTACTTAATTTGCCAGAAAAGAGGAATCTTCTCTGAATGCAGTACATCAATGACAAACACATCTCTTACACAGTATTTGACACTGTTCACAATTACTTCTGACACACGCTGGAAAGCTTTCTTAGCACTATGAACTTCAGAAAAGCCACAATAGACTGTCAGTGCTTGTTGCAGTTCCAGTGGTAATGACAAAAATGGTGTAGTCACACTTTTCATCCCAGGATGGAGGGGTTTCAATATTTTCAGTTATGTCATTTGCAAATTCATTTGGGTGTGGACTGACTACCTCCTGCTCATTTTCATCTAAGTCTTTATGGGGACACAACACCTGTTCTCTGTGTTTCCTATACACATGTCGTCTGAAAGGTTCATATTTTTTGAAGAAAGAACAGCAGTCACTGAGTCCACAAGTTATATCAAAATTGGCATCATGGGAATGAATAAGTCCTATGTGCTGAATAAGCTTTGTCAAACTAAAGGTTCTTCTGCCACATTTGGAGCACTGATATGGCTGAGGCATGGTGGTCAATACAGAAGATTTATTTGTCTGGTGACTGTGATTGGCAGAGGCTGGTCCTCACCCTCATCTATTTTCACAATGTACTTTTGGAGAAAAATCAGGGTGTTCTTCAGATGTTTTGGATAAGCAAGGTTGAAGACAAAATACAAGCAGAAAGAAGAGATGATTCCTTCAAAAATACACGAGCTTCTGCACACTTCACTGCCATCCAACTTCACAATGTTTGGAGCGCTTCTGGAGAACACTGGTTTCCAGTCTTCATGAAGTAGCTGAACAGTTGGATAGGGGGTTTTAGGATGAACCTTTGAAGTCAAAAGAGAAGGTAGAGGAAAGCAATATCTTAGTCTCTTAACAAAAGATACATTTGTTTTCCTTTTATATAGACTAAATATTTTAATACACACACCTCTCCAAGTATGACAAAGAGATCCAGTTTCTCCTTGAAGACGTATGGCAGGAATAAAAGTGCAGCCCTTGTGTCAAGATCTGCCAAAAAAAAAAAACCCAAACAAAAAAAAAAAAAAACACAAGATCACCCATGCATTTTATCTGTCATTTCCAGTTACCTATAAAAATTATATAAAATGGAAGCCTTGAAGTTAAAAAAAAAAAAGCAAATACCTGGTAGGTCATCAGTGAGAGCCTCCTCTCTTGCATGAAGGTAGAGCTGGTAGAGTGGGGTTTTCCCTCGTGTAAGGTCAATCACCTTTGCTGCAACATATGAGAGCCCTTCACGAAATCGCTGTCTTACATTACCCGTTGTTGGTTGGATCCACCAGAGTTCGTTGCACAGCTACAAGTAAAAAATTCATTTTCAGTACAAAATAACAGTGTATGAAAATGAAATAATCTAAAGCTGATATTAATTATGTATGGTGCTGCATAATTATTTTTTTTATAGAATTTAACAACAATACTGTAAGAAGTTACATGAACATACAAAAAAAGGAAAGAGGGACAGATGAAGAAAGCAAGGTCAAGGGCAAATAAAATTTACTACTATAAACATGTTAAATGTGACAGCTATTTCCAAGTTCAATTCAGCTTTCTGACTTACACCAGTAGGCATCCCTAAGAAGGGGTACTTCTTCAACATATCCTCCACAGGCATACCATCTGCAATTTCTTTTTGCCGCCAAGCAAACGTTTGCTGCATACGGTTATGAACCACGATGGTATCTGGTTGCATCTTCTGATATTGGCACTGTAAGACCTTTAAGTGGGCGTCTATGGTTACTGCTTAGCCTGTCGGTGGCGCTGTCACTTGATGTTCGCTCGCTCTGTGGTATAGTATCGCTTCCTGTTCCTGCTCAAACACAGTGGTGTTTCTGAGTAGCTTATTTGCTTAGCAGTTTAATTAACAACTTTTAAATACATTCTTTTTTCACAGTATAATCTTCACGTGCTTCATCCGAAGCACACTTTCTGTGTACTCACTACCTAATTTATAGTATTCACTCACTGTCTCTGTACTGTTTCGCTAGCTTAGCTCGTAGCCGACCCGTTAGCACCATGGCTACTTCACCTGTCCCTTCTGCACTTTCTTGCTCATTGTGTCAGATGTTTAGTTACTCCTCGGCCTCCTTTAGCAGTAATGATATCTGTAACAAATGTAGCATATTTGCAGCTCTGGAGGCCAGGATTACTGAACTGGAGACTCGGCTTTGCACCCTTCTCTCACCCTTAGCTAGCCAGGCCCCTGTAGCTGGTGCAGCCGAAGATAGCGTAGGCCCCGCTAGCTGTTCCCCGGCAGATCCCAAGCAGCTGGGGAAAGACGGCTGGGTAACGGTGAGGAGGAAGCGTAGTCCTAAACAGAAGCCCCAGGTACACCACCAACCCGTTCATTTGTCTAACCGTTTTTCCCCACTCGGTGATACACCCGCTGGGGGTCAAACTCTGGTAATTGGTGATTCTGTTCTCAGACATGTGAAGCTAGAGACACCGGCAACCATAGTCAATTGTCTTCCAGGGGCCAGAGCAGGCGACATTGAAGGAAATTTAAAACTGCTGGCTAAGGGTAAACGTAAATTCAGTAAAATCATAATTCACGTCGGCAGTAATGACACCCGGTTACGCCAATCGGAGGTCACTAAAATCAATATTGAATCGGTGTGCAACTTTGCCAAAACAATGTCGGACTCTGTAGTTTTCTCTGGTCCCCTCCCCAATCAGACCAGAAGTGACATGTTTAGCCGCATGTTCTCCTTAAATTGCTGGCTGTCTGAGTGGTGTCCCAGAAACGATGTGGGCTTCATAGATAATTGGCAAACCTTCTGGAGGAAACCTGGTCTTGTTAGGAGAGATGGCATCCATCCCACTTTGGATGGAGCAGCTCTCATTTCTAGAAATATCGACAAATTTATTAAACCCCTCAAAATATGACTATCCAGAGTTGGGACCAGGAAGCAGAGTTGCAGTCTTACACGCCTCTCTGCAGCTTCTCTCCTCCTGCTACCCCCCCCAAAAACCCATCTCCATAGAGACTGTGTCTGCTTCCAAAAAGACAAAAAACAAACTAAAAACCAGCAACAAACAACTTAAACATTTACAAAGAAAGAATAATACAGTATCCACATCTGAACCAAAGAGTAAAACAGTGAAATGTGGATTATTAAATATTAGGTCTCTCTCCTCCAAGTCTCTGTTAGTACATGACTTAATAATTGATCAACAAATTGATTTACTCTGCCTTACAGAAACCTGGTTGCAGCAGGATGATTATGTTAGTTTAAATGAATCAACACCCCCGAGTCATTCTAACTACCAGAAATCTCGAAGCACAGGTCGAGGGGGCGGTGTGGCAGCAATTTTTCACACCAGTCTATTAATTAATGAAAGACCAAGACAGACTTTTAATTCATTTGAAAGCCTGATGCTTAACATTGTCCACCCCAGCTGTGAAACTCAGAAACCAGTCTTACTTGTTATCATCTATCGTCCACCATAATATATAATATTCTTAACTCTGTAACTTCTGTCGGTGCTGTGCTTTTTGGAAAACAAATTTCCCAGAGGAACCCACCCGAGGGATTAATAAAGTTTTATCTTATCTAATCTAATCTAATCTAATCCACCTGGGCCTTACACAGAGTTTCTGTCTGATTTCTCAGACTTTATATCTGATTTAGTTCTGAGCTCAGATAAAATAATTATTGTGGGTGATTTTAACATCCATGTTGATGCTAAAAATGACAGCCTCAACATGGCATTTAATCTGTTATTAGACTCAATTGGCTTCTCTCAAAATGTAAAAGAACCCACCCACCACTTTAATCACACTCTAGATCTTGTTTTAACATATGGCATAGAAACTGAACATTTAATAGTGTTTCCTGAAAACCCTCTCCTGTCTGATCATTTCTTGATAACATTTACATTTACAATAATTGATTACGCAGCAGTGGAGAGTGGACTTTATCAAAGTAGATGTCTTTCTGAAAGCGCTGTAACTAAGTTTAAGAATATAATCCAGCCACTGTTATCATCGTCAATGCCCTGTACCAACACAGAGCAGAGCAGCTATCTGAACGCTACCCCAACAGAGGTCGATTATCTTGTTAATAATTTCACCTCCTCACTACGTACGACTCTGGATACTGTAGCTCCAGTGAAAACTAAGGTCTCTAATCAGAAGTACCTGACCCTGTGGTATAATTCTCAAACACGTACCCTAAAGCAGATGACTCGTAATCTGGAGAGGAAATGGCGTGTCACAAATTTAGAGGATCATCATTTAGCCTGGAGAAATAGTTTGTTGCTTTATAAGAAAGCCCTCCGCAAAGCCAGAACAGCTTACTACTCATCACTGATTGAAGAAAATAAGAACAACCCCAGGTTTCTCTTCAGCACTGTAGCCAGGCTGACAAAAAGTCAGAGCTCTTTTGAGCCAACCATCCCTTTAACGTTAACTAGTGATGACTTCATGAACTTCTTCACAAATAAAATTTTTATCATTAGAGAAAAAATTACCAATAATCATCCCACAGATCTAATATTATCTACAGCTACTCTTAGTACCATTGATGTTAAGTTAGACTCTTTTTCTCCCATCGATCTTTCTGAGTTAACTTCAATAATTACTTCCTCCAAACCATCAACGTGTCTTTTAGACCCCATTCCTACAAAACTGCTCAAAGAAGTCCTGCCATTGATTAATTCTTCGATCTTATATATGATCAACCTATCTCTAATAATCGGCTATGTACCACAGGCCTTCAAGGTGGCTGCAGTTAAACCTTTACTCAAAAAGCCATCTCTAGACCCAGCAGTCTTAGCTAATTATAGGCCAATCTCCAACCTTCCTTTCATATCAAAAATCCTTGAAAGAGTAGTTGTCAAACAGCTAACAGATCATCTGCAGAGGAATGGTTTATTTGAAGAGTTTCAGTCAGGTTTCAGAGCTCATCACAGCACAGAAACAGCTTTAGTGAAGGTTACAAATGATCTTCTTATGGCCTCTGACAGTGGACTCATCTCTTTGCTTGTCCTGCTAGACCTTAGTGCAGCATTCGATACTGTTGACCATAATATCCTATTAGAGCGATTAGAACATGCTGTAGGTATTACAGGTATTGCACTGCAGTGGTTTGTATCATATCTATCTAATAGACTCCAATTTGTGCATGTAAATGGAGAGTCCTCTTCACACACTGAGGTTAATTATGGAGTTCCACAGGGTTCAGTGCTAGGACCAATTCTGTTTACATTATACATGCTTCCCCTAGGCAGCATCATTAGAAGACATAGCATACATTTTCACTGCTATGCAGATGACACCCAGCTCTATCTGTCCATGAAGCCAGATAACACACACCAATTAGTTAAACTGCAGGAATGTCTTAAAGACATAAAGACTTGGATGGCCACTAACTTTCTGCTTCTTAACTCAGATAAAACTGAGGTCATTGTACTCGGCGCTGAAAAGCTTAGAAATATGGTATCTAACCAGATTCTTACTCTGGATGGCATTACCTTGGCCTCCAGTAACACTGTGAGGAACCTTGGAGTCATTTTTGACCAGGATATGTCCTTCAACGCACATATTAAACAAATATGTAAGACTGCGTTCTTCCATTTGCGCAACATCTCTAAAATTAGAAATATCCTGTCTCAGAGTGACGCTGAAAAACTAGTTCATGCATTTATTTCTTCCAGGCTGGACTACTGCAATTCATTATTATCAGGATGTCCAAAAAACTCACTGAAAAGCCTTCAGTTAATCCAAAATGCTGCAGCAAGAGTACTGACAGGGACTAGAAAGAGAGCATATTTCTCCTGTTTTGGCTTCCCTTCATTGGCTTCCTGTTAAATCCAGAATTGAATTCAAAATCCTGCTCCTCACATACAAGGTCTTAAATAATCAGGCCCCATCTTATCTTAATGACCTTGTAGTACCATATTACCCTATTAGAGCACTTCGCTCCCGCTCTGCAGGCCTACTTGTTGTTCCTAGAGTATTTAAAAGTAGAATGGGAGGGAGAGCCTTCAGTTTTCAGGCCCCTCTTCTGTGGAACCAGCTTCCAGTTTGGATTCGGGAGACAGACACTATCTCTACTTTTAAGATTAGGCTTAAAACTTTCCTTTTTGCTAAAGCATATAGTTAGGGCTGGACCAGGTGACCCTGAATCCTCCCTTAGTTATGCTGCAATAGATGTAGGCTGCCGGGGGATACCCATGATGCATTGAGTTTTTCCTTTCCAGTCACCTTTCTCACTCACTATGTATTAATAGACCTCTCTGTATTGAATCATACCTGTTATTAATCTCTGTCTCTCTTCCACAGCATGTCTTTTATCCTGTCTTCATCATATGATTGTTGGGCTTTTCTCTGTATCTATGAAGTGCCTTGAGGCGACATTTGTTGTGATTTGGCGCTATATAAATAAAATTGAATTGAATTGGATAATAAATCCTCTCCTTGGATGCATGGTCCCTTGAAAGAAAGCAAGAGTGAGAAGAGAAAGTCAAAACAGATTAGAAACCCAACATAAGACTAAATATACAATTAGAGCTGACACGATCTGTGCATCACAAAGAACTCGTATCGGTTAAAGTTAACCGATACCATGAACCAATATTTAAAATATGGAAACTCTGAAATAATTTCACATAAAATCTTAATTGTTAACTTGAAATTTTAGTTTTGGAGTCATATTTAAAATGTTGGGTTTTTTTAAAATCTAGTTCACCCTCTTTTAGCGCCTTCCAATTAATAATTTTTTGTGAGGTAGAAGTATTAGCACTGGTACTTTGTATTAGCAAGTGCTCTAATCCAAGTATTGGTATTGTTTCAGTTTGAAAAAAGGGGTACAGTTGCATCCCTAATCCTTAGTTTTAGATGTAATAACAGATGCAAGAACATTTTATAGCTCAAGATGTCCCTCACACCAACCTGACAAACATTTCTCTGACTTGTTCGTTGACATTTATTAGGCTGCCCTCTCCTCGTAGAACCAAACTTCTCCTTACAACGCCTCACTGCCTCACTGTCGACTAGTGGTGCCCGCTCTGATTTGAATTTACGTCTCAAAGACATATGCCATGTGTGCTTGTTGAACAGAAACATAAGTTACTGTAAAAACAATCTACACAAAATACACCCAACAAAGAATCAGTAAACATACTTCATACAAACCTACTGAGAGGCTACAGATTGTCTTACTAACAAAACAAGATCGAAAGAAGCTTCACTTTTACTTTGTAATCTTGAAGGAACCTTATGCAAATTTTAAATTTAACTTACATAACCATTTCCCTCACGATCCTTGAGGAAAGGATACTTCATTACCAGCGTCTTCACAGCTTGCACATATTCAGAATTTGTGGGATACCTGTAATATCAGAAGAAACATAAGTGTTAGAGCAACTGCTGACAAACAAACTTTATCAAGTGTCAGTTATTGTTTCTTAGTAATGTAGCGTTTATTTTCAATATGACAGATTCAGCTTTTTCTAAAGCAACAAGCTAACATTACCCTGATTAACTTACATAGTATACTGTGCCACAGCTTCATATAGAACTCTGATTATTGTGTGTCTGTCCCTTGAATTTTTATGGCACGGTTCTTTGTTGTCCAGTTTTAGTTGCAGATTTTTGGGAAATCTTGGAATTTCAAAAGAGGCTGGCAGTCTCAAAGTATTTTCATTGCTGTGAAAACAGTTGTTTGTTTTTATTGCATGAATTGAAGTATAAAATACTACAGTAACAATACATATGGTAGAAACAATGATCATATTAACTAAATCCTAAAAGTGCATAACGGCCAACATGTATGCTTCAGACATACTAACTTCATTATAAATAAGAAAATACCTTATTGAAGTTGACGAAGTAGATGGTTGCCAGTCTTCTGGAGAGACAGTCTGTAGAGTCAGCGTCACTGAAGATTCCTTCATCCTTGACACAAATTGGTTGAATTTAACTTGCTTTTTGAAGGATCCTTGGAAAAGGTATGCAACCATAGTCTCAGTAAGACCGCAGTCAACTGTGTCACCATCAACCTCATTGTCTGCAAGATAAATGGTAGTACAAACTCTAAATTCCATGTAAGGATATTTATCACCACATTTTTACATGGGTAAAAACCGTATATCACACACATCAAAACCTTTTGTACAACTTCTTTCAGTTCAAAGAAATATTCATTAAAAAAAATCAGTAAATTAAATAAAATAAACCAAATTTTTAGAGTGAATCCTCTCGATATGCAAAGTTTTCATTTTTAAATTTAGATGTTTGTTTGGGACTACTGGACACAGGAGAGCAGAGTCTGAGCATGCTTTTATGCCCTTTCAAGTTTGGAAGAAAAAAAAAAAAGACTAGAATGCTGTAATTTGTTAATATTCACTACTAAGGTGACTCCTTTCCCCAGATTTCCGACAGTTTCTGCCGTCTGTTCTTTCAGACCGATTACTTATAGCGATAACACCTGCAGGACCGTATTACAAGCTCAGATTACATGCTGAAAAAGTTCCCACATTGCTTAAAACGCGACTATCAAACCCCAGCTGCAACACCCTTGTTATATTTTAAACAAGTGCGGAGTCAAGATATTTCCTTTAAACGTTATATTCAGCCGCCCATGTGTGTTGATGGCCTTGGAATGGATGTAAAAACGTGATTTTATTAAACCATTAATACACTAACGGTAAACTGCATTCAGCTACCAGGGAATCAAATTTCGCGCCGTTCTGCTGCGCAGGGGTGACCGAACCCATAGACTGTGGCCGAACCACATATATAAGTTCAAACTTATACAAATACTATGTGTACACATTTTTCATTTTTCAGAACTGTGACCTCAACTTTACGCATTACGTTTGTAAAAAGACATCATTTGAGCTAAGAGAATGCCGAAACTAGCTAAATTGCTAATATACATTAAGCTAGGCTAAACCAATAATTAGTAATTGCGCTACATTTTTCTTTAAATAAAACTTACCTCTGAAACGCTGAGATTCAGCTTCGGTAACATCTAAGCCCCACTCTTGTATTTTTGTTAAGAGTTCCTCGGTTAAAAGTGAACAGAGCACACCAGGACTTGCAAGTTCGTAATCCATCTCCGTCCGTTGATAAAACAAAATGGCACCTGCTGCATTTACAGAAAGTTCTAGAATCCACCAGCTATTCGTTGAGTTTCTTCTTCTACTTTTTGTTTGATGTTGTGAGGATGGGCTCAACTCGCACTCCGAGTTCAATAAGGGTGCTTTTTTGCAATTCATCCAAATAGTTATACTTTAAAAAAAAACTCTCTTAAAAAAATGTTTAAATGCATTTTTACTTTTTTTTCTTTCAAATAAATTCATTGTTCTTAAAGCAGCTTAAAAATAAGGGGGGTTCAGGGAATACAAAAACAACAACAGCAATGAAAATAATAAAAAATAAAATAAAAACACTAAAATATATGCTTAAAACAATACAGTTGCAAATAAATTACTGTCAAAAAGAATTAAAAAAAAACCTCTAATCAAAAAGAGCTTAATCAACCTGTACTTTATCTTTTGAAAGAATGGGTACAAATAAGTACTTTTCACAATTAAGGAACATGTATGTACCTTTCAGACACTAAAAAAAGGTACAGATAGTTACTCTGAGGTCCAATATTTGTCCTTAGACTGTATTAATGTCATTTTTGTACCTTGGGGCACAGCAATGTACCCCTTCCGTACCCCTATTTCTGACTGTGTACCCGTCATTAGAAGACGAGCACACCATGTCACTTAAATCATTTTTCTTTCCTAATCTGATGCTTGGTTCGTGGGTTACTGAGTGTATTTTGCATATGTTATGCAACCAAAGCTGTCAATGTGGTGTAAAATTAAGTTTAAATTTTTTTTTAAAAATTTCACCCTGAACTTTAGTGGATTAGACGTATAACAGAGCATGAAATGAATATACTCAACTTTCCACTCACTGGTAGCTTTTAAATTTGCCATTTATCTCAACATTACCAAGACTCTAACAACCAGTCTATCTAACTCAGTCATTACATAAATAGGCAGATAGCACACACAGTAGTCTGGGTGCTCTCCAGGTGTGTTTTTCTATCATAAGAGTTAATTTAATAACTGTAATTATCTTCTCGCAGGTCCTCCTGGGGATGGACCTGGCATCAGAGAGTAAAATGAACTCTGAGGGGGGTGATGGCAGACCAGGTGAGCGCGAAGCAACAAATACCCTTAATAGCTAAAAGAACACTGTGGCATTGCATAACTGTTTCTGTTTTTCTTTTCTTAGTCCCTCCTACCTCTCTACCTCTGCAAGGAGGAGCCTCACAGAGAAAAAAACTATCTGCGCCTCGTATCAGCCTGTCACTGGACCAGAGCGAGGATGACTTCGGAGAGACACCAGATGATCTAGACATTAATGTCGATGACCTCGACACTCCAGATGAGGGGGATTACCTCGACTACACAGACCATGAAATGGACTGGGAAGGTGGGTGACTCTGAATGCTAGAATGCTAAAACTGTGAGTTTGATGACCTGAAAGATCGCGATGAAGGTGGGGCATGCAGAATTACAAAGTGATACAAGCATTTTATTCTCCTCCTTCTGCACAACAAGAGCAAGACTTTTATTTTGTAACACTAACAGCTAATGTTAATATGCTTCATTACTTTACCAAGAATTTAATTGATGTGTTAAAGTGGAAAACCACAGTTACTGATCTATTGATCTTTTTAAAATTAGTCTACAAATTACACACAATGCGTCATTTGGTCTTTTTCTTATCAGATCCCAATACTGCCAACAGGAGTGCTACCAGTGAAGTCTACAATACAATCCCAACATACAGTGCTGAGGAGGAACGCCAAGATGGAAAACTGTGGAGGACTGTCATCATTGGGGAGCAGGAACACCGTATCAACATGAAGCTCATTGAGCCCTACATGAAAGTCATCTCTCATGGAGGTGACTCAAGTTTTGTCTCACAGTCTGAGCAGAGCTTCCTCCTTAGCTCAGGCTGCTGGGGTCATGTGAGCCCTGCAGACACTACTCTCAACTCATTTCACTTTTTAAAATCAATTCACAAGTGTAGTTTTTCTTTTGCAAAGTAGTTACCACATTTACAGTAAAGTATAGTAAAGGTGTTAACATTAGGGTCCACCAAATGGTGCACTCTCCCCTAAACCCCAACCACTAGAACTGAATACCAGTCCAAGCCAATCGGGTAAAAGAAGTTTTTTATAGCAAAGATTGAAATACAAGCTGAATCTGCATACAAAGCAGCTACAAAGTGTCCCCAGTCAGTGTTGTCACTTGAAGCAGAGGACAGTAGAAGTCAGTGCTCTTGCTGCAGCATTTTGGATCAACTAATTGAACTAGTTTTTCAGTATCACTCTGAGACAGGATTTAAGGAACTTGGAAAGATGTTGCACAAATGCATGACAGTCCTACATATTTATATAATATGCAAATTGAAGGACATTCTAATAAAAAAAAATGACTCCAGGACTCCTCATGGTGTTAGAAGAAAGAAAAGAAAGAATTAGATTGAGGAACCTTAGTTTCATGAACCCTAGAGGTAACTATGTGAAGACTATGGCTTTTTAAGATGAATAGCCCTCTTGAGGGCCATTGTGAATAGATGAGATGAACAGAATTAATGGGAAAGTGTGACCACAAGCCTACTGCCACACAGAAAAACAGAAATAAATCAACAAATTTATAATCATCTAACACACAGTATTTTTCAATTGTAAGCATGCTTTGCTATTGGATTACAGAAGCAAGCCAGGTTAAAAAACAAAGTACCGTATTTCCCGCACCTGAATATTAGCCGCACAAGCTAAAATCAGGGGAAAATCCATTAGCTGCACCTGACTAAAAGCCGCAGGTGTTTCAATGTTGACTTATCATATGTAAGAGAATATGCACAAAGGGAATTGTCAGGAAAGAGATGGCTTTTTGGAGACACACGCCTTTTATTAATATTTTGAAAAACAAGTTATGGGTACATATTTGCATAACTTTTTAGGTATATGTACAAGTACCGGTAATTACAAGTACGAAACATGTACTGTGCTTCATAAATGAGAAACAAATGTAGTACATAACAATAACCTACAGCACACCAGAAAAATAGATTCGGACTACATTTTAGGCTCAGGTGCAGTAACACGGCTTTAACAAGATGAAAAGTCAGTCATTCACCACCATCTTCCTGCGCAATAAAACCACCAAAGTCCTCTTCTCCAGTGTCGGATACGAACAGGCTCAGGATGGCTACGTCATCCACTCTCAGCTTCTTTCCTTCGTTGTCACTTTCAAAACCAAACAAATCCTCGTTGTCAGAGTCAAACACCCTCAGAAGGGCCGTGGCGGTGTCCTCCTCTCCATCATGCAGCAGTCCAGCCCTTCGAAATCCGTTGGTGATCGTGGATGTTTTCACACTTTTCCACGCTGTCAGATTCCACCGGTGGAGTTGAGCATAACATGCTTTTCACAAGTTTATCGCCGCTCGTCATCCACGCTTCCTGCTGAACGCCTAGCGCAGTAGCGCTACTTTGAAGTTTGTTTTTTGTGCTACTTCGTACGGCACTATGTTGCCTGGCGGATGGACATGTGACCAACATACCACTCTTGAACCCCGATACTGTGTGTCTGATCACATGCCCTTCCGCCAGGCAACGTAGTGCCGTACAACAGCGGAACAAACAAAAAAATCTTCTTACGATATGACAAAAATCATGGACAATCCATAGAAAAGCCGCACCTGACTAAAAGCCGCAGGGTTCAAAGCTTGTGCAAAAAGTAGCGGCTTATAGCCCGACAATTACGGTATTTATGTTAGGTTTACTGCATTACAACCTTGTCATGTTAATGAGCTGACAGGTCTCATCTAACTAGACCATGGCAGGACGTAGCATTTTGGAAATACCTCATCCCATTTTGGCAGTAGACCAAGTACAAATAAGGAAATGCAGGCTGTAGATGAAGACAACTGATAACCCTTTCAGCATGAATTTTTAAGTCATGTTTCCCTGTGTCACCTGCATGTTACAGTAACGTGATTCGTGTGGGCAAAGTGGCCATTTGACTGCTGTGATCCAGATCGACTCACTATGAGCATACAGGCATGATAAATCAAAGTAACAACTGCTCGTTCACCGGGCATAAGGGGTCAGTGAATGGTTCAAAAATAAAAATGATGTGAACTGTGCAATGCTGTGCAATCATATACTTGTACACAACCGTGTGTGAGTATAATGCATGAAAACCACAGGGGGACCTGGATCTTAAATTGAGACCAGTCACTAAGTCACACATTATTGGTTTCACAGGCAGGGGCCCCATGTCTATCTGTTCCCCCTCTGTGGTGCCTTTCATAGCCACGAGCTCTGGTTAGTCTGTGGGTGGATTGACCATGAGGGTGGAAATATGCAGGCCATGCATATCCCACTGTGCTCTGCGTTGCAGGTTTAGTGAAACGCAGCTGTCTCATGGAAACAGAGACGTCTGTCACTGAACATTCAATCTCACCAGCTCTGTCATTTTGATAAAAGACCTGCTGTCTGAGTGACACCAAATCTGGTAATGAATGGCTTTGTGAATAGATGGAAATTACATTAATCAGAAAAGTAGCGAGAGGAAACAGGGCAGAGAGACAGATGGACAAAAGATAAATAGAACAAAAAATAAAAGAGCAATCAAGTTCTCGCCAAAGGAACTCTTACTACTTTTATTTTTGTGTGTGCTTTTTATCAAGGCTACTATGGCAACGGAGTGAACGCCATCATCGTGTTTGCTGCTTGTTTTCTGCCAGACAGCAACCGAGAGGACTACCATGAAATAATGGAGAACCTCTTCCTGTGAGTATCAAAAAGCGGTGACTAACACGCTCTTTAAATGACTCTTAGTTTTTTCCAGTGTTTTGCTTTGGCCCTGTAAAATTCAGCCACATTATTTGGTGCATATCTTGTTTCAGTAGTAGTGTTATTCATTTGCTTCTTCATTTTTGCAAGCAATGATCGACCATCTGATCATGACTGAGCTATACATATATATATATATATATATATATATATATATATACATATATATATATATATATAACACCCAGCACGCCCCTGCGGGCGGTTTATCCTTCAAGCTCGGGTCCTCTACCAGAGGCCTGGGAGCTTGAGGGTCCTGCGCAGTATCTTAGCTGTTCCCAGGACTGCGCTCTTCTGGACAGAGATCTCCGATGTTATTCCCGGGATCTGCTGGAGCCACTCGCCTAGCTTGGGAGTCACTGCACCTAGTGCTCCGATTACCACGGGGACCACCGATACCTTCACCCTCCACATCCTCTCGAGCTCTTCTCTGAGCCCTTGGTATTTCTCCAGCTTCTCGTGTTCCTTCTTCCTGATATTGCTGTCATTCGGAACCGCTACATCGATCACTACGGCCGTCTTCTTCTGTTTGTCTACTACCACTATTGGTTAGCCACCACCATTTTGTCCGTCTGTATCTGGAAGTCCCACAGGATCTTAGCTCGGTCATTCTCCACCACCCTTGGGGGCATTTCCCATTTTGACCTCGGGACTTCCAGGTTATACTCGGCACAGATGTTCCACAGATGTTCCACTTGGTTATGGCGTTCCATGTATGCCTTGCCTGCTAGCATCTTGCACCCTGCTGTTATGTGCTGGATTGTCTCTGGGGCATCTTTACACAGCCTGCACCTGGGGTCTTGCCTGGTGTGATAGACCCCAGCCTCTATGGATCTTGTACTCAGAGCTTGTTCTTGTGCTGCCATGATTAGTGCCTCTGTGCTATCTTTCAGTCCAGCTTTGTCCAGCCACTGGTAGGATTTCTGGATATCAGCCACCTCCTCTATCTGCCGGTGGTACATACCGTGCAGGGGCCTGTCCTTCCATGATGGTTCCTCGTCTCCCTCCTGTTTCTTGGGTTTCTGCTGCCTGAGGTATTCACTGAGCATGCTGTCAGTTGGGGCCATCTTCGTGATGTATTCTTGGATGTTCGTTGTCTCATCCTGGACTGTGGTGCTGACACTCACCAGTCCCCGGCCCCCTTCCTTCCGCTTAGCGTACAGCCTCAGGGTGCTGGACTTGGGGTGAAACCCTCCATGCATGGTAAGGAGCTTTCTTGTCTTTATGTCAGTGGCTTCTATCTCTTCCTTTGGCCAGCCTATTACCCCAGCAGGGTACCTGATCATGGGAAGGGCGTACGTGTTGATGGCCCGGATCTTGTTCTTACCGTTCAACTGACTCTTCAGGACTTGCCTGACCCTCTGCAGGTACTTGGTGGTTGCAGCTTTCCTAGCGGCCTCTTCATGGTTCCCATTCGCCTGCGGGATCCCCAGGTACTTGTAACTGTCCTCTATGTCTGCAATGTTGCCTTCTGGTAGTTCAATCCCCTCAGTTCTGACTACCTTCCCTCTCTTTGTTACCATCCGACTACACTTCTCCAGCCCGAACGACATTCCAATGTCATTGCTGTATAGCCTGGTAGTGTGGATCAGTGAATCGATGTCTCGTTCACTCTTGGCATACAGCTTGATGTCATCCATGTACAGGAGGTGGCTGACAACTGCTCCGTTCCGTAGTCGGTATCCGTAGCCAGTCTTGTTAATGATCTCACTGAGGGGGTTCAGGCCTATGCAGAACAGCAGTGGGGACAGAGCATCTCCCTGGTAGATCCCGCACTTGATGGTGACTTGTGCTATGGGCTTGGAGTTGGCCTCTAGTGTTGTATGCCACATCCCCATTGAGTTCCTGATGAAGGCTCTTAGGGTCCCATTGATCTTGTACAATTCTAGGCATTCCAGTATCCAGCTGTGGGGCATTGAGTCATAGGCCTTCTTGTAATCAATCCAGGCAGTGCACAGGTTGGTTAGTCTGGTCTTGCAGTCTCGGCTGACTGTTCTGTCTACCAGTAGCTGGTGTTTTGCGCCTCTGGTATTCTTGCCAATTCCTTTCTGTGTCCCGCTCATGTATTGACCCATGTGCCTGTTCATCTTAGCCGATATGATGCCTGACAGGAGCTTCCATGTAGTACTGAGGCAGGTTATTGGTCGGTAGTTGGAGGGGACTGGTCCCTTCTTGGGGTCCTTGGGGATCAGGACCGTCCGACCTTCGGTTAGCCATTCCGGGTGTCCCTCGTTAACTAGCAGCTGGTTCATTTGTGCTGCCAGACGCTCGTGGAGTGCAGTCAGCTTCTTCAGCCAGTAGGCGTGAACCATGTCGGGCCCTGGTGCTGTCCAACTCTTCATACTGGAGACCCTTTCTTGGATATCTGCCACCGTGATGGTTACTGCCCTCAGATGATGGTCTGCCCTCAGATCCACTAGTCACTGAGCATTGCCGTTATGGGTTGCGTCCTTCTCCCATATGCTCTTCCAGTATTGCTCCGTCTGCAGCCTTGGTGGTGCTGTTCTCTTATTATTGTTCCCTTGCCACTGAGAGTACACCTTTGCTGGTTCTGTGGAGAACAGCTGGTTTATTCTCCTGCCTTCTATCTCTCTGGTGTACCTCCTCAAGCGGCTGGCCAAGGCTGTGAGTCTTTGCTTGGCAGTTTCCAAGGCCTCAGGTATGGACAGCTTGCTGTATTTCTTATGCACCTTCTTTGTCGCACCTTTCTGCAACTCCGTTAGTTGGCTAACCTCCCTCTGTGCTACTTTGATCTTGCCCTCTAGCCTCCTTCTCCATGGAGGGTACTGCCCCTTGTGGCTGTTCAACTTGTAGCCAAGCATCTCACTGATCACTGCTGCCGTATTGTAGATCAGCTTGTTAGTGTCGGTAATCGTGGCTGTAGGTATCGTCCGTAGTGCTGCATTAACGTCATCTAGCAGACCTTCTGAGGGTACTTCACGTAATCTTGGTAACCAGCTACGGGGGATCCAGGTTTCAAGCTTGGCCATGATCCTATCTTTCAGGTCAGTTCCTCTCGCACTCAACGATCCTTCTCCTGTCGCACTTGTGGCTATGTACCCAATCTCGGGTGGGGGTGATGATATCTTCCCCCTAACCTGGCATCCTGACTCCTCCTTGCCGTAGCATTTATGTTGTACCTCGTCAATCTCTAGCTGTGAGAGCAGTCCCTTCTTTCGAATGTTGGAACACTGAGCTACTAGTTGTTTCGCCGTCATTGTGGATGTTGGGTATCGAAGAATCCATAGGTCCCTCATTCTATTCATGTAGCCCCTTCCGCCGGGGTTACTTGCGTAGTAGCATTCCAACAACGCCCTGTTTTCGTCTCTTGCCCACCGATGCCTTCTTGTTCCAGTAGCCCACTTCTCGTCAGGGTGCCCTGGTTCCTCAACACCTGACGCGGACCTTGTTGATCCGGGCGACGCATATGACAAAAGCAATGTGTGTGTGGATGTAATTATCAAATTAAGGACGTTGTTGCTGTTTCAATCAGCCATGACACTCCTGCACAAACACAACTTTCTAAAGGAACCTTACTGGATACAGACGCCCCAGGCAGGAATCGAAGTTGCGATCCTTTGCTCCAAAGGCGTGTAGTTTAACCACTACGCTATCCAGCTGAGATATATATATATATATATCTTTATATTATATTTTTTTATATATATATTATATTTTTTATAATATAAAAATATAATATAATATGTTTATAAAAATATAAACATATTAGTTTATGGGTAAAACTTTGAAAGTTGAATAAACCAGGAATCATCCTTGATGTCACAAAGATGTATAAAGCAGCACTATACACTGAAAAAAAGGCCATGTTGGATTTACTTGATTCAATAGTGGACATTTGTTGCACACAAATGTTTTGCTTTGGCAGAAACTTAAACAACTGAGTTAAATCAACACAACTTTTTCATATTCAATAAACCTGTGAATTTTGTGTTCCTAAAATGCGATTGAAACATGTTCAGATGAAGTAAGTTGAGCTCTTGGAATATTTTAATCCTTCACAATTTTGTCATTTTATTTCAACACTATTCAATAACTTTTACCCCAATACTACTTGGTCACTTAAATACTACATGTTGTCTTCATATTACATAATGTTCAACAAAGTCTAGATCCTGGTTACCATAAAAATTGAATGGATTTACAATGACTACCATCCTCCGGGTTGCAGGAGAGCTGGGAAATAACCCTGAAGTGATAGGTTACGAGGCAGGGTACACCCTGGACAGCTCACCAGTCTTTCACATAGAAGCAAACAACCACGTGCACTTACATTCACAGGTAATTTAGAATCACCAGTTAACCCTAACTCTAATAACTGCATGACTTTTAACTGTGGGAGGAAACCAGAATACCCAGAGAGAAGCCACTGCAAACTAGCCAGAATGTGGATTTGAACCCAGGACCTTCTTACTGTGAAGCAACAGCACTAACCACCATGCCAACAATCTAGGAAACACAGGAAAGCTATGATTTCCTGTATTTGATGCAGAATTTTTTTGTTTTTGTCCTTGAAAGGTTAATCCACAATAAATAGCAATAGCATGCACGTGGTGTGTGTGTAGTTCTCTGCCTCTTATAACTCCACTGATTTTCCTGCAGTTTGAAATCTTGTGCGATCTTGTGAATTTCATGAGTTCAGCAACTAACCACTCTTACTAGATTGTATCATTTCATCTCAACAGGAACAAATTAAGTTTTTGAATTCTATGCAAATCCTACATGATTTAATTACGTTCATAGAAACATGAAATTATTGTGTTCAAATTACAAGGTAGACTTTTTTAATGTAACAACCACCCAATTTACTTTTTTTGGTATACCAAAAAAAGTAGAGGTGGCTGCTCGACTTGACTGAGATGGATGCCTTCCTGAAACCACGATCCAAAGAGTGCGAGACTGAAATCCCGTGCAGTGTCGCGGGATTTAACATTGCTATATTATTGACTTACTTCACTTGAACATGATATGAACAATTTAATCTACCCTCTCTGCATATCATGTAGTTTCTACACTATATAGTTACACTTAACTTTAAAGCATGAGGCAATTGTGTTAAATACACGCAAGATGCTTATGTAAATCCAAGAGCTGGCCAATCCCTTTTTTTCAGTGTAGACTGTATATTAACAATGGGCATAGCCACTATGACATTACTCATTGGTTTGTTATTCATTTAAACATTTAGGTCTTTGCTATCACATTACCGTATTTGGGTGTAAGTTTGCTTTTATGCTTGATTAGCAAACTGGATCTATTGATTGTATGTGCGCATCCCAAAGATACTGATTTCTTTTAATTAGTACTAAGTAGCAGTTTACCAATTCCCTGACACTGGAGCTTGTTTACTTTTTACCTACAAAACAAGCCGTATTTTTTCAGTTACTTTTATTAAAAATGTTTCCAAAGGCACTAATCAATCAAGCCAGGATTGTTTTTATTTGTGGTGCAAGTTAGTTTTACGTTCAGAGAGAGAGGATTTTAACTTGCTTTTGGAGTCAGCCAGCTGGCACTGGCAATAACATGAGCGAAAGACTGCAATTAAAAAAATCTGTTTAATGTATTTTTCACCTTAAGTGGGGTTTTAGATTGATGCTAATATCAACATATTAACATACTTGCAATGATAATTTTAATATCTGAAGGTCAGGTAACGCTACAGTCACACTCAGGAAAAAGTGGTTTGACACTTAAAATTAAAGCGAATGTTTGCAGTGATCTTATGGTGCAATTGCATTTGAACTCTCCAGCCACTTGTAGTCACTTGCCATCTTCAAAGTGATGTATCAAGATGGCAATAAAACAGCAATAAGAGGGAGTCAGTTTGCTATCAAGTAAACAGGGTCAAGTTGGGAATTACATGAACCTTAAAACTTCATTAGAACTGAAGAAGCCTCTTGGATGAGACGTAAAACGTCTTCCTGAGTCCTGCTGAAACCTCATCAATTTGATGCAAAAGTTCATAAATTCCTTCACAAATTGCTGCAGGGAGGTGATTTAACTGCAAAATGACAGGTGATTGGCAAACCTTCCTTTTATACAAGAATATAATCAGAATAAAACTAGTTGGCAACCAGATAAAAAACTATTTGCAAACCTTGGTCTATCTCCCCGAGAGTGATTGCAGTCATTCCAAGTCAGAGCATTTTTTTGAAGACAGGTTGCCTCCTACCAGGTGACCTGTGCAATTGCCTTGCAATTTAATCTCGCCCTGAGATTAAAGGCATTGGTCGTCTCTACTTGCAGAAAAAAATTCAATGTAATCACTGGGCAACCACTGAATTTTCCGAGTCGCAACGAGGTTGCTGTCCTTTTTTTGTTCTAGTGTGAATGAACTGTTGCTCACATTAGATTCATTTTGCACACAAAGTAAACATATGCGTCGGATATCAATGCCAAATTATCCAGTATTTCTCAAACAACTATAAAATGTGTAAAAACCACAAGTATGTAACTCATTGTGGCTATACAAAAAGTCACACAATCACACAGCCTTGTCCATATTAAAGTACTAATATGTACTAATTTGTGCAGTTGGCATTCAGAAACAGGATAAAGAGTCGAAATCACGGATTCTTCCTTACAGTCTAACACTGCATGTGTAAATACGTTTGGATAGTCTGACTCAGCACTCACTACAGGCATCAGTGGCAACATTTACAGTACACATTTTGTAAACAAGTTCTTGTAGATTTTAGTGTTATGTTACAAGCATAGACCTGCGCCTTTTCTAGTCAGCAGAGGGAGGCACTCTGATTGCAACAAGAAGTCCAATTGAACAGAAAGCTATTAGAAAATTGACCTTCTTCTCATGTGATCATTCATTTATGACCTCAGTTCTAATGTAATATGGTTGAATTGCTAGTTTGGAGTCTTCTTTATTATAGAAGGATGTTAACTGTACTATTCATTTTACAGTAAAATGTGCAATAAAGTACTTAGGGACGGTCTACTGTCTTATCGAGAAATCAATAGGAATGTATGAGTGTGCAGAGCCTTCAGCTTCTCTGTCACAAGCCGGTCTCCAAAAAACAGTAGGATAACAACCTATTACTGACCTCAAGGCTTCAAGACGGCGGTCCACAAAAATGGATGATGTATTTAAAGTCTAAAAAATTGCAAAAGATTAAATGCATCACAATGGAACAGGATCATTAAACTCTTGTATTACTTGGATGATGAACTGAGAGTTAATTTGAAGGCTTCTTGTGATTGACGGGCACTTGAACAGCTGTAACATGTAACGTCCAACCCACAGTAGTCAAAGTGTCATGCCAGCCTGTGGGAAACACACAGCTGTGTTTGTTGTATTCCAGTCAAAATTGGTTCATGGCAATGCAGCATCGAAATGCATATGACAAAAGCAATGTGTGTGTGGATGTAATTATCAAATTAAGGACGTTGTTGCTGTTTCAATCAGCCATGACACTCCTGCACAAACACAACTTTCTAAATGAAGTGATTAAAATTCAGTGTGAGTCTAGCTTGTTTGCTAGGACCTCCCGTGTCGATATATCCACTGTTGTGCTGGCACAGTGGCGCCTCATGCTTGGACAGTGTGCTAGGGATCCCACAGGCTGTTCTGTGGAAGATATTGAGTGAGCTGGCATATCCGAGAGTTCTGGAAAGAACTGAAAGGAGGTAAACCGTACTGTCTGCAGTTTCTGATGCCAGATGGCTTGAGGTCTGAATCTGCGCGAGGAGGAGTAACTGTAGCTGGGTGTTGAACGGTATTCAGTTTGATGTCAGTGGGAGATGATCAGAATATTCAGGAAATAGAGTGGATGTCCACAGCGGTCCACAGCGCTGTCATCGCTGTGGACCGGCTGTACGTGGACGGACAGCTCCACCGCGACCCCAACATCACTCCGTGGCTGTATTAACTTCAGACCAGATAAGAATCCGCTACACCCTTTCCCTATCCACTCACACTAACTTGGATTAACATTTGTTTAACTTACCGGTATCAAATCGCATCTTAAGTGTGATTTCATAGCAGTATTAACACCGTCACTCTCCGTCAGTGATTTAATTGGAATGTTTACGTTTTCTTTTCTCTCTTCTCGTTTTTTTTTTTTTTTTTTTTTTTTTTTTCCCTCTCTTTTCCCCCTCTTGTTTTTATGCTGCTCACCCTCGTCCTTGGTTTCTTTCTTTTTTTTCTTTCACTGCTTCGATCACCTGCTTCCACACTCATCCACAAACAACATCATTTATTTCGACACTTACTCACTGCACGATCACGCACAGTCATGCGCTCAACGGCAGCACATTTACATCAGTCAGACAGCGCACACAGACCTACAGGATACACACACTTAAGCCAAGCATACTCATATTAGTAAATATGCAAACACATAGTCAGACTCGGGGAGCATCTCGCCACACATTTTTTCTCTCTCTCCCTCTCCTTATTTATGAACAAGTGATATATTCTCTCCACCTGTCTAAGCGACACACACAGAGTACACCCCTAGTTATGCACAGACATCTATGGGTGCACTAAGATTCGTTACATGGAATGTAAATGGAGCTGGCTCCAGAGAAAAGAGGTTAAAAATATTTAACCAACTCAAAAAACTACAGGCAGATGTTGTCCTTTTACAAGAGACCCACAGACCTCTTAGAGGTTCGAATGAACTTAAAACACCTGAGTTTCCTAATGTGTTCTCAGCCTGTTATAATTCTAGACAAAGGGGAGTAGCAATTTTAATCCATAAAAAAATTAATTTCACAGTACTCGATACAGTTATAGATCCAGAGGGCAGATTCTTAATCATTAAACTATCTATACTTGATAAAAAGCTATGTATTGTAAGTGTATATGGTCCAAATGTTGATGATCCCTCATTCTTTCACGGTTTTTTCAGTGCACTCTCTGAACACTTAGATGGCACACTTGTGCTTGGAGGCGACCTCAACCTTGGACTGAATGAAGAAATGGATAGGCTCAATACAGCAGGAACTCAGCGTAATTGGCAGTCCACAAATATAATCAAACAGTATATGAGCGACTTTGGTCTTTGCGATGCATGGTGCTCCCTTCACCCCACCAGTAAGGAATATACTTTTTTTTCACATGTTTATCACTCCTACTCTCGTCTAGATTATTTTTTGGTCAGCAGCTCACTGCTGAGTGACGTTTCAGACACTGAGATTCACCCTATAGTTGTCAGCGATCATGCTCCTGTATCTTTAACACTAATGCACAAGAATAATACTATGCCAAGTAAAAACTGGAGATTTAATACATCACTGCTTAAAGATGAAGACTTTATTAAATATTTTAAAAAAGAGTGGACTTCATATTTAGACTTTAATGACACTCCCGGAACATCAGCTTCTGTTTTATGGGAAGCAGGGAAAGCTGTGATGAGAGGTAAAATAATTTCTTTCTCATCACATAAAAAGAAAAAAGAAAACAAAAATATTCAGGAATTAGAAAAAAACATCAAATCACTAGAAGAAGCCTACGCGTCCCACCAAGATCAGGAAACATTGAACAAAATACGCAAAACAAAACTAGAATTAAATGAGATAATTGATAGAAAAACAAAATTCTTAGTACAAAGACTACGCTTACAAAATTATGAAGATAGTAACAAATCCGGTCAATTTCTAGCAAACCAGTTAAAAATAAATAAAGAAAAAACAACTATATGTGCTGTTCAAGATTCATCTGGGAACACAATATGTGAACCGAAACAAATAAACAACATTTTCAGGGATTTCTATAAAACGTTGTATTCACCACAAATAAACCCATCTAAAAAGGAAATTGATCAATTTTTAGACAACATAACTCTCCCAAAATTATTAGACTCTCAAGCAATGGCACTGGATTCGCCACTGACATCAGGTGAACTCCAGGAAGCCCTGATAAATATGTCCAATAATAAGGCTCCAGGTCCAGACGGCTTTCCTGCAGAATTCTACAAAGAATTCTGGACGATTCTAGCACCAGTTTTTTACAGAACGTTGTTAGAAATCAAAGAAAAGGGCAGACTTCCATCAAATATGAATTCTGCAAACATTAATCTCCTGCTAAAACCAGGCAAAGACCCTGTATATCCCTCAAGCTATCGTCCAATATCCCTTATTAATGTAGACCTCAAAATAATCTGCAAAGCTCTCTCGAAGAGACTAGAGAAAATAACCCCCCTCTTAATTCATCCTGACCAAACTGGTTTCATAAAAGGTAGGCACTCATCAACAAATACACGTAGATTACTTAATTTGATAGACTACTCATACAGTAAAAACCTTGAAACTACAATATTTTCCTTAGATGCAGAAAAAGCGTTTGACAGAGTTAACTGGAAATTTCTATTTGCAACTTTACACAAATTTGGTTTTGGATCTTCTTTCATCAACTGGTTAAAAATATTATATAATTCCCCAACAGCTTGTGTCAGAACAAATGACCAGACATCCTCCAGCTTATGTCTCCTGAGGGGCACCAGGCAGGGATGCCCACTCTCCCCTTCACTGTTTGCAATTTTTATCGAACCACTAGCAGCAGCAATTAGACAGAATTCAGCAATTAAGGGCATAAAATGCAAGAACGTAGAACATAAAATCAGCCTTTATGCTGATGATGTGTTACTCTTTCTCCAAAATTCACAAACCAATATCTCTGGGGTGATTGAATTGATAAACTCTTTTGCAAGAATATCAGATTACTCAATTAACTGGTCAAAATCTACAGTCCTTCCTATTAATTGTTGCTTCCATAATTCCTCTTCTACTCCACTGCAATCGGGAAATATAAAATATTTAGGTATTAATATTTCTCCCAAGCTTGCAGATCTAACTAAATTAAACCATACCCCACTTTTAAAGAAAGTAGAAGGTGATCTGGCTAGATGGAAATGTCTACCCATATCACTTATGGGAAGGGTTGCTGCTATAAAAATGATGGTATTACCAAAAATAAATTATTTATTCTCAATGATCCCAACTAAACCGCCGCAAGATTGGTTCAGATCTCTAGATTCATATATGTCCAAATTCCTTTGGAAAAATAAGCCCCCACGTATAAGCTTAAAAACACTACAAAAGACCAAGGATAAAGGAGGATTAGAACTACCTAACTTTCAGCACTACTTCTTAGCCAACAGGCTTCAGTTTATCTCAGGATGGCTAAAACATACCCTCTTAGATGAACCTTGGCTAGATGTAGAACAAGCACTTTGCAATAATCTAGAGATTTCAGATCTACCATTTATCAGCTCAAACATCCAACGACATGAATGCTTCAAAAGCATCAACATCAGCTCTTCTCTGACAGCATGGTGGGAGTTTCTGAAGTTGACAGTCTTCATTAATCCCATGCAAACGTACACCTATCTGGAACAACCCTGACATATTACAAAACAATAATATGATAAACTTTTCAGATTGGAATGGTAAAGGAATCAAATATGTAGAACATATACTAGAAGGAACAGAATTTATTTCATTTGACAGACTAGTTACACAATATGGGATCAACAAGAAAAGATTTTTAGAATATCAACAAATTAAATCCATAATAAAAAAGAAATTTAAACTGGGTCAAGTTGAACTACAAACACCACCAAGTGTGGTTCAATTTTTTACTCTTAAAACCCCCAAATTACTATCCAAAATATACAGAATGCTTTCTAAAACAGATGAATCAATATCACTTCCTATTGCAAAATGGGAAGCGGATTTATCAGTTAACTTAGACCAAAACTTCTGGTCTCAGATTTGCTTAAAAACCTTTCATCTAATCAGAAATCCCAGTCTTCAATTAATTCAATACAAAATACTACATAGAGTGCACTATACAGGTCATCGGATGTTCAAGATGGGCTTTGCATCTACCAACAACTGCTCACACTGCCAAACCAATTCACCGGACAATTATATCCACGCTCTTTGGTTCTGTCCACCAGTTCAGAAGTTTTGGCGCGAGATATGTGAAGACTTATTCAATTCAATTCAATTCAATTTTATTTATATAGCGCCAAATCACAACAAATGTCGCCTCAAGGCGCTTCATAGATACAGAGAAAAGCCCAACAATCATATGACCCCCTATGAGCAAGCACTTTGGCAACAGTGGAAAGGAAAAACTCCCTTTTAACAGGAAGAAACCTCCGGCAGAACCAGGCTCAGGGAGGGGCGGCCATCTGCTGCGACCGGTTGGGGTGAGAGAAGGAAGACAGGATAAAGACATGCTGTGGAAGAGAGACAGAGATTAATAACAGATACGATTCAATACAGAGAGGTCTGTTAATACATAGTGAGTGAGAAAGGTGACTGGAAAGGAAAAACTCAATGCATCATGGGAATCCCCCGGCAGCCTACATCTATTGCAGCATAACTAAGGGAGGATTCAGGGTCACCTGGTCCAGCCCTAACTATATGCTTTAGCAAAAAGGAAGGTTTTAAGCCTAATCTTAAAAGTAGAGATAGTGTCTGTCTCCTGAATCCAAACTGGAAGCTGGTTCCACAGAAGAGGGGCCTGAAAACTGAAGGCTCTCCCTCCCATTCTACTTTTAAATACTCTAGGAACAACAAGTAGGCCTGCAGAGCGGGAGCGAAGTGCTCTAATAGAGTGATATGGTACTACAAGGTCATTAAGATAAGATGGGGCCTGATTATTTAAGACCTTGTATGTGAGGAGCAGGATTTTGAATTCAATTCTGGATTTAACAGGAAGCCAATGAAGGGAAGCCAAAACAGGAGAAATATGCTCTCTCCTTCTAGTCCCTGTCAGTACTCTTGCTACAGCATTTTGGATTAACTGAAGGCTTTTCAGTGAGTTTTTTGGACATCCTGATAATAATGAATTGCAGTAGTCTAGCCTGGAAGTAATAAATGCATGAACTAGTTTTTCAGCGTCACTCTGAGACAGGATATTTCTAATTTTAGAGATGTTGCGCAAATGGAAGAACGCAGTCTTACATATTTGTTTAATATGTGCGTTGAAGGACATATCCTGGTCAAAAATGACTCCAAGGTTCCTCACAGTGTTACTGGAGGCCAAGGTAATGCCATCCAGAGTAAGAATCTGGTTAGATACCATATTTCTAAGCTTTTCAGCGCCGAGTACAATGACCTCAGTTTTATCTGAGTTAAGAAGCAGAAAGTTAGTGGCCATCCAAGTCTTTATGTCTTTAAGACATTCCTGCAGTTTAACTAATTGGTGTGTGTTATCTGGCTTCATGGACAGATAGAGCTGGGTGTCATCTGCATAGCAGTGAAAATGTATGCTATGTCTTCTAATGATGCTGCCTAGGGGAAGCATGTATAATGTAAACAGAATTGGTCCTAGCACCGAACCCTGTGGAACTCCATAATTAACCTCAGTGTGTGAAGAGGACTCTCCATTTACATGCACAAATTGGAGTCTATTAGATAGATATGATACAAACCACTGCAGTGCAATACCTGTAATACCTACAGCATGTTCTAATCGCTCTAATAGAATATTATGGTCAACAGTATCGAATGCTGCACTAAGGTCAAGAAGGACAAGCACAGAGATGAGTCCACTGTCAGAGGCCATAAGAAGATCATTTGTAACCTTCAATAAAGCTGTTTCTGTGCTGTGATGAACTCTGAAACCTGACTGAAACTCTTCAAATAAACCATTCCTCTGCAGATGATCTGTTAGCTGTTTGACAACTACTCTTTCAAGGATTTTTGATATGAAAGGAAGGTTGGAGATTGGCCTATAATTAGCTAAGACTGCTGGGTCTAGAGATGGCTTTTTGAGTAAAGGTTTAACTGCAGCCACCTTGAAGGCCTGTGGTACATAGCCGATTATTAGAGATAGGTTGATCATATATAAGATCGAAGAATTAATCAATGGCAGGACTTCTTTGAGCAGTTTTGTAGGAATGGGGTCTAAAAGACACGTTGATGGTTTGGAGGAAGTAATTATTGAAGTTAACTCAGAAAGATCGATTGGAAAAAAAGAGTCTAACTTAACATCAATGGAACTAAGAGTAGCTGTAGATAATATTACATCTGTGGGATGATTATTGGTAATTTTTTCTCTAATGATAAAAATTTTATTTGTGAAGAAGTTCATGAAGTCATCACTAGTTAACGTTAAAGGGATGGTTGGCTCAACAGAGCTCTGACTTTTTGTCAGCCTGGCTACAGTGCTGAAGAGAAACCTGGGGTTGTTCTTATTTTCTTCAATCAGTGATGAGTAGTAAGCTGTTCTGGCTTTGCGGAGGGCTTTCTTATAAAGCAACAAACTATTTCTCCAGGCTAAATGATGATCCTCTAAATTTGTGACACGCCATTTCCTCTCCAGATTACGAGTCATCTGCTTTAGGGTACGTGTTTGAGAATTATACCACGGGGTCAGGTACTTCTGATTAGAGACCTTAGTTTTCACTGGAGCTACAGTATCCAGAGTCGTACGTAGTGAGGAGGTGAAATTATTAACAAGATAATCGACCTCTGTTGGGGTAGCGTTCAGATAGCTGCTCTGCTCTGTGTTGGTACAGGGCATTGACGATGATAACAGTGGCTGGATTATATTCTTAAACTTAGTTACAGCGCTTTCAGAAAGACATCTACTTTGATAAAGTCCACTCTCCACTGCTGCGTAATCAATTATTGTAAATGTAAATGTTATCAAGAAATGATCAGACAGGAGAGGGTTTTCAGGAAACACTGTTAAATGTTCAGTTTCTATGCCATATGTTAAAACAAGATCTAGAGTGTGATTAAAGTGGTGGGTGGGTTCTTTTACATTTTGAGAGAAACCAATTGAGTCTAACAACAGATTAAATGCCATGTTGAGGCTGTCATTTTTAGCATCTACATGGATGTTAAAATCACCCACAATAATTATTTTATCTGAGCTCAGAACTAAATTAGATATAAAGTCTGAGAAATCAGACAGAAACTCTGTGTAAGGCCCAGGTGGACGATAGATGATAACAAGTAAGACTGGTTTCTGAGTTTCACAGCTGGGGTGGACAATGCTAAGCATCAGGCTTTCAAATGAATTAAAAGTCTGTCTTGGTCTTTCATTAATTAATAGACTGGTGTGAAAAATGGCTGCCACACCACCCCCTCGACCTGTGCTTCGAGATTTCTGGTAGTTAGAATGACTCGGGGGTGTTGATTCATTTAAACTAACATAATCATCCTGCTGCAACCAGGTTTCTGTAAGGCAGAGTAAATCAATTTGTTGATCAATTATTAAGTCATGTACTAACAGAGACTTGGAGGAGAGAGACCTAATATTTAATAATCCACATTTCACTGTTTTACTCTTTGGTTCAGATGTGGATACTGTATTGTTCTTTCTTTGTGATTGTTTAAGTTGTTTGTTGCTGGTTTTTAGTTTGTTTTTTGTCTTTTTGGAAGCAGACACAGTCTCTATGGAGATGGGTTTTTGGGGGGGTAGCAGGAGGAGAGAAGCTGCAGAGAGGCGTGTAAGACTGCAACTCTGCTTCCTGGTCCCAACTCTGGATAGTCATGTTTTGAGGGGTTTAATAAATTTGTCGATATTTCTAGAAATGAGAGCTGCTCCATCCAAAGTGGGATGGATGCCATCTCTCCTAACAAGACCAGGTTTCCTCCAGAAGGTTTGCCAATTATCTATGAAGCCCACATCGTTTCTGGGACACCACTCAGACAGCCAGCAATTTAAGGAGAACATGCGGCTAAACATGTCACTCCTGGTCTGATTGGGGAGGGGACCAGAGAAAACTACAGAGTCCGACATTGTTTTGGCAAAGTTACACACCGATTCAATATTGATTTTAGTGACCTCCGATTGGCGTAACCGGGTGTCATTACTGCCGACGTGAATTATGATTTTATTGAATTTACGTTTACCCTTAGCCAGCAGTTTTAAATTTCCTTCAATGTCGCCTGCTCTGGCCCCTGGAAGACAATTGACTATGGTTGCCGGTGTCTCTAGCTTCACATGTCTGAGAACAGAGTCACCAATTACCAGAGTTTGACCCCCGGCGGGTGTGTCACCGAGTGGGGAAAAACGGTTAGACACATGAACGGGTTGGTGGTGTACCTGGGGCTTCTGTTTAGGACTACGCTTCCTTCTCACCGTTACCCAGCCTTTCCCCAGCTGCTTGGGGTCTGCCGGGGAACAGCTAGCGGGGCCTACGCTATCTTCGGCTGCGCCAGCTACAGGGGCCTGGCTAACTAAGGGTGAGAGCAGGGTGCAAAGCCGAGTCTCCAATTCAGTAATCCTGGCCTCCAGAGCTGCAAATATGCTACATTTGTTACAGATATCATTACTGCTAAAGGAGGCCGAGGTGTAACTAAACATCTGACACAATGAGCAAGAAAGTGCAGAAGGGACAGGTGAAGTAGCCATGGTGCTAACGGGTCGGCTACGAGCTAAGCTAGCGAAACAGTACAGAGACAGTGAGTGAATACTATAAATTAGGTAGTGAGTACACAGAAAGTGTGCTTCGGATGAAGCACGTGAAGATTATACTGTGAAAAAAGAATGTATTTAAAAGTTGTTAATTAAACTGCTAAGCAAATAAGCTACTCAGAAACACCACTGTGTTTGAGCAGGAACAGGAAGCGATACTATACCACAGAGCGAGCGAGCGAACACCAAGTGACAGCGCCCTCATTTCAGACACTTATCAAAGTGTCTGAAATGTAACATTCCAACTTCCCCCTTAGTGTGTTTGTTGGGCAGCTTAGATAATGTCACTTCAGAAAAGAATATAGCCCATATGGTTTTCACTGCCCTATGCATAGCCAAGAAAACAGTCCTCATGAACTGGAAAAATAAAAACAATCTTAATTCTAACCAATATAGAAATTATCTATTAGATTACATTAGTCTTGATACAGCCTCTGCCACCACATCAGATCAATCGCTCTGGGCTCCTCTGATCAGCTCCATCACCTAGTGGGGGTGGGGGGTCATATTTTGGTCTCGCCTTCACTGTTGTGATTGGTGTGGGGGTAGGGTCGGGCTTAGGGCGTCGGGGGGTTCCCCGGGAGTATCTTCCTTGGGGGGCTCAACTCGGGGTAGCGGTCATGGCCAATTAGGGGCTCTGTTGGCTCTTAGGTGACGGCTTCCTCGTGGCTACGTGCAGCGGGGCTAGGGGAGGGTCTGTGCTGACGGACGGGGGTTACTGACCTGGTAGCCTGGCTGCCCCTGGGTGGGTCCGGGACGGGCGTGAGGTTCTGGGGGCGCTCCGGCTCTGGCCTGGGGCCCTGGCCGGGCCTCGGGGGCCTGGGTCCTGGTTGGTGTGTTGCCGGGGTTGTGGGCCGGTGGGTATATGGGGGCCCGCCACTGACGCGGGGTGCCGCCGGGGGGGCTCTTCAACTGGTGGGGGGGGGGGGGGGGGGGGGGGTTGTCACATCTTGCAGGAGCTTTCCTCTCTCAGGAACTCTCTCTGCAAGAGGGGGAGATACAGGAGAGGTGGAGGAAGATCTCAGCCTGGGCGTCTATTGTCTTATGTAGTCTGGAAGATGAGTGGATGATGGGGTGGGTGCAGTTTTCTCTGTTGTGGGGTTGGGTGGACTGCCCCGGGCTCTGTGGGGCCGGGCGGCGCCACTGCACTGGGCCCCGGTTCGGATGGGCCTGGGCCCCCCTTCCCTGGTGGGTCGCGGAGTATGGGGGTGCCTACTGGGGTCAGCGGGGGAGCTGGCCCCAGGGAGGGGTCACTTGCCCCTCCCTTCCTCCCCTCCCCATCTCCAGCTGCCTCCCTCTTCCCGCTCCACCACAACCACCCACACATGCAGGGCCTTGGAGTAGGGGTGTGTCACCAGGGTGCAGAGGAGGTAACCCCCCTCTCTGTCCCCTTCTGGCTGCCTCTGCCTCAATTTTATCCCGCAACTTAGACATTCACATTACTCACACTCTCATTACACATACATATAGGATCTTGGGGGTGGGCACGCTACACGGAATCCGAATTACCATCAGGGTGTACACCTCACCCCCGGCGTCGTTGCCCACCTCTCAATTTTAAATACACGTAGACATTGAGCGCTAGCAGGAGGGACTATGCGCTTACCTGCTGCTCTCTGGCAGGTAGCTCCATGCCCTCCTGGGTTTTAAATGCACCTTAGAACACACATACATCAACACTACAATGAGCGGGTGGAGGGAGGTTAGGAGTCTTCTCTCACCCTCGTTCTCTGCTTTCTGCTGGAGCAGGGGGGCTAGGAGGAGGAGTTGGCCGTCCGACTGGGATCCGGAATGTGGGGCCTCCCTGCTGCTGCGGAGTCGGGGCGGTCTGCTTCTCCCCACCGCAGGGAAAAGGGTAACACAACCTGGGTCTGGGTGCAGTTCCCCCCTCCAGGGGCAAGGGTACCTAGACCCGGTTCGTAGAGTACGCTTGGGGAGTGTGATTGTGTGTACAGCGTCTCTTTATGTCTGTCTCCACGTTGGTTGAGTGTGGAGTAAGTGCATATGAGAGCATGAGGGTGGGAATGGATGTTTGTATCTGTGTGTGCCTGTATGTCTGTGTCTATATGTCAGGTTGGGTATCAGATGCCACCTCTCTGAGGACAGCTCAGGCCCTCCAAGGTTTGGAGGCCTATCTCCCCCCACCACTTCCCCTGCCGGGGGCGGACTCCCTCAGACATCGGTGCGTTGGTGGTTCTTTGTGTCCGGGGGTGGGCGTCCGGGTACACACCGGCTCACTCCTTGGCGGCTGCTTATCGGGGCCTGGAGCCTGGGGCTCGCTTGGGCCACTTCGGAGGTGGGGTGCCCCCGGCCTCTCGGCCTGGGGCTCGGTCACTCAGGCACAGCTGGCTGCCGGCGGAGCTCACGGGCACGTCACTGCAGCCCCCCCTGGCTTCTGCTCCGTGGCTGCTGGGTGACCCCTCATCTGGGACTCTCCTCAGCTCTTTCTGGGACGGTGGCACGGCTGCCCCTCTGTTGGTCTTCCTTGGTCTCTTGTGTTCTGGGGGCCTCTGGATGTCTGGAGTTTTGATCTCCTCCATACCTGCTTCATGCCCTGGAGGACGGGGCAGTGGCCCCCCACACCCTCTTGCAGATCATTACATGAGGGAACCTTTTAAGAAAACAAGCGCGTCCATGCTCACAGGTGTACACACGGGTGCTCACACACACAAACTACACCCTTTTTGGCTCCTACCTCAATGCACACTGTGCTGTCGATCTTACGTGCTGCACAATAATGTTTAATATTTAGTATTTACTGTCATATTCCCATATATCATTGTGATGTGGTTTATTGTATTACTCTCGTTTTCTTCTGCTTGTTTTCTTTTTTCTTTCTCAACAGGTGATCCAGGTGATCGATATATGTATTTTTTTTTTTTTTTTCTGCTTATTCTGTTGGTTTTTGTTTTTTGCCCTTCTCCCCCGTCCCTCTTCTCAACTGTTTTTCTTTCCCTCTTTCTTTCTCCCTTTTCTTTCCCCCAGTCAAGTCTGTCCCGTATTCAGCAAGTGAAAATAAAATAAAGAATAAAAGGTGAATCAAATGGACCATTACGGCAAAGCTGGGATGGTCAATTTGGTAAAGAAAATCCGTTGGGCATCTTTCTTCGCCTTTAGACAATAATTCTGATGGCAAAAGAGCCAAACGGGACAGGGAAAAAGAAAAAAAAAAAAAAAAAAAAAAAAAAAAAGGAAATAGAGTGGATCAGCAGTGCTGGTCTGTAAGCAAGCTGGGGAATGACATTTGATCAGGAGGAGAGGAGAGCCAGTGAAGTTAGATGAGTTATTGAGGAAACTAGCTGAGGAGATTGTCAAGTTATTTTCAAAGGAGGCGACAAAGTTCCCTGCTGACTGCGAAGACAGAGAGGAGGTGGTGGAGGGACTGCGGAAAAAAACGAGAAAGCGATAACAGTTTCTTATGGTTTGAATTAGAGAATTGGATTTTCGGAAAAGTAGAAGTCTGATCGAGCTTGTGAGATTGATGCAAAGAAGGAAAGAGGAAGCAACATTTTTGCCAATTTCTCATTGCTGACTTCAGAGGGGAGAAATGTTTAAAATGCTGTTAGTTGGGTTTTTCAAATTGAGGGTAAGACTTGTGTCCTATTTCCTCATATTTTTTGCATTGAGCTTTCAAATAAAAGTTGCTCCTGTATTTCACCATTTTAACACATAATGCTAAAACTTTCAAACTCCGCTTGCTTTTGATATTTTGAAGTTTTTGATTGAATTACAGTTTAGCCCAGGTGAGTTTCTGCAAGGCATGATGCTGTTTCACATTAATGTAGTTACAGTTCTGTTTGTCTAAGTCAGCCATTCCCAAAGTCAAGAGTGCTGAGACCCCCTGAAAAACCAAAAAACTCATGACGTCCACCATAATACAAGAGAAAAAGAAACTTCAGTATAGAGTCAGAGTAATGAGTAATATCACAAGCTAGCCTAAAATAAAACCTATAGCTAAATATGCAACTTAACATACTTTTGAGTAATCTCAATTTGAATTTCTGTTATTATTGTGTCTCATCTGCAAGACCTTCGCAGCAGCACACCAGGTGACCCCAGCTTACACTTTGGGATTCACTGATCTGCATTTATTTAGAGTGTTAAAATTTTTAAACTGTTAGGGGCATAAACCACGAAGCAACAATGACACCAGTCATTGTTACCAGCTTGTACAAAAGACGTAAGAAGAGATTGTTCAAGGCGTTCGCTGTCACAACTTTGCACTTCCTTGAGATTAACTGTAATTAATGCATCAGTATATTTTTGCATTATTAATTATTAATGCATCAGTATATGTAAAAATGGTAGTTTCTGCAGTGGCCACTTGAGGCAGGCTGCAAAACCAAATCAGCCCTATAGACCCCACCATGCTAACTTCAGGGATGTAACAAACACGTTTAATGCCAGGTACAAAACACAGTTTTGCTTCTCATAGCATTTCAGAACTCAGTTGTTTGGTCTTTGTGTAGACTTAAAATTTGAGGCGTGTATCCCAACATGCACTTTATTTCCAGTAATTGAAATTAACCTCTTGAGAAAGCCCGATGGCTAATATTGCTTGGGGTATATAGTCCCTCAAAAAACTGTGCTGTTCGTTTAGTCTGTAAAGGCTAGCAACTAATGAAGTTTGTTAGCATTAGCTGAAAGCTTAGCGCTTCTCACTCTCATCCAACTTAAAGCTTCAAAAACCAACATGGCTCAAAACACACTCAGTATACCCATCCTTTTTATACAGTCTACACAGCCCGCATTTAGTATTTAGAGCTAAATGGCAAGTAGGCTAAACTACAACATGGTGAACATGTTAAATATTACTAGTACATGCTACGGTATTGTTTGGGCCTGTGATTTTAGCCTGTTGTTAGGTGGTTGGTAGGCAACAAAATGACTTATATCCCCCTGAGAATAGGAAAAATAATCTTCCAATTAAACTTGTGATTTCCTGCCTCTTTGGAGCTACAAGAGGCCACCCAAACACATGAGATATCAATGGAAAGCCCAGGATGTCCTCTATTTACACCAGGACTTAGTAAGGTAGTTCAAATAAGTCAAAAGATATAGACCAAAAACAAATGTCAATTACATTAAATTAAGATAATGCTGCTAATGCTATAGATGCATAAATGCTACAAATGGGTTTTTGGTTGGTGGTTTAGGGGCCTAAGATGTACCTGTATGCCAAGCTTGGTTGCTCCACTCCTGATGGTGTGGGCGGGGTTTGAGGATAGACAGAAAGAGAATTTTTGTCTTACAGTAAGATTTGTACATAAAATGTATTTATATGCTATAGCACGTTTCTAAATAAGGATCGCAAAGTGCTTCACAATAGCAGTCAGTTCAAATATTAACACAGTAATATTATCTCTTAGTCAAAAACAAGCCTATACAAATACGTCTTGAGCTGCTGTTTAAACATGTGTGCAAGTTGGCATGCTGGTGCTTAGCTAAAAGCACTGTTCTTTAGGGAGTGTAGAAATCAGCAATGGGTCCAAATACAACATTTTACTCTTTTATATAATCCTATATGGTATTCCAGAAAAAGAAAATGGTATGAACCCTTGGTTTAAAGCCAGAATATGGGTCAGGGTTATGTAAGCAGTACTTACAGGAAGGGTGAAGCTTCAGAAAATTAATTTGTGTGTATTCATGTGTGCATTTTTCCAGTTATGTGATCAGCACACTGGAGCTGATGGTGGCAGAGGACTACATGATTGTATACCTAAATGGAGCCACACCCCACAGAAGAATGCCTGGACTTGGTTGGCTAAAGAAGTGCTATCAGATGATTGACAGAAGGTCTGTCCTGTTCAGTGGTATCACTAATATGCGATACTACATTGGTTTTGTGAGAGAAGCACTGAATGACTAAGAACATTTGCAGCTTTGCAGAATGAAAGTGAAAACTGATGCACCAACATTTACATAATACTTTGGCATGTGATGTTGTCCTCAGGCTCAGGAAGAACTTGAAATCCTTCATTATTCTCCATCCATCATGGTTTATCAGGACCATTCTAGCCATTACCAAGCCATTCATCAGGTAAAGAATACTTCGCTTTTAGCTCTCATGCTATCAGTATTTGTTGTGGTCTGGTGGTTGGTCCACTGTCTTGTTCTAAAGATTGCTGCTGGATCTTGACACGTATTAAAACAATTAAGGCTGCTTAAAATTATTACACTGAGACAATTAGCTGCTAATGTGACTCCAGACCTTTTAATATAGTGTAACGGAGTAATGCACATTTATTGCTTTTATCGTGTTTCTGTTATGTAGATCTTTAATTGTGTGTGTGTGTGCCTATGTAAAAATGGTCATTTTTTGTGCACATGCTTGTGATGCCTCAGCACCAAGTTCAGCAGTAAGATAAAGTATGTAAACAGTCTGGACGAGCTGCAGGAACTCATCCCGATGGACTGCATCCAGATCCCAGAGTGCATCATTAGGTGAGTCCCTTTAAACCTTTAAACACAACACTGCCTCCACCTCCTCTGAGCCCGGATGGTCTTTTAAATAAGTCTATTTTCATCTTGTCATTTAAACTCTAACCTCTAGACTCGACAAGCAGCTGAAGGAAGCGGCAGAGAACTCGAGGTAAGCATCGACCCTCCTGCTCGCATTACTTATTCTGCTTTTTTTCTTCTCTCTCTCTCCTTTTTTCCATCTGCAGTTGAAGCGCTCTCTTATCAGGCAACTCACTTTTAGATCACAGGGATTCTTCTGCTGGATCAGGGCCCAATTGGATTTGGCTATAGTTGCAATTACAAGAGAGAGAAAGAATTTGCTAAAGAGGCTAAATGCATCGCTTTCATCTCATTTATCATTACAGCAAAATAAATGAGCCAGTCCTTATAGCACAGTGATCTATTGCACTGATAATAAATGTAGAAAAGAAGCAGTAGAATTCCCACACTAATCACCAGCTGACTAACTGTGCTCTGAAGCGTAAGTTGCATGCACCTGCAAATTCAGCGCATGCTCGTGTATTACAACAGTAAATTCTGCTTTAACAACCTTTCAATCTCCGCCTTCCCCCGGCGCGATCAAGAGTGAACAGTTTTCTGCAGGGATCCGAGCCAACTGCAGCAAGCAGAACAGAGTAAGCTCTCGAAGATGTTTAAGTTCACACATAGAAGACAAACGTCCTTGTGTCAGCAGTCTGTCACTGCTACATAAACACACCCATCTCTAATGTCTCTGCTTTGTACTTTCATCTTCCCAGCAGACCAGACGCAGCTGGTGCCAGCGGCTCGTAAATCCAAACATCCTGAATAGATGGGTCACCTCGATGCTCAGAAGTCACTGTTGTATTGAATGGGTGAATCTGGAAAATTGTGTAGCTACTGTGTGTGCGTCTGTCAGTGTTTTGTCAATTACACACTGGAGTTTAATAAGAGAATACAACTTACAATAGCACCTGATCACGATAAGATCTTTAACGGCTGCTGTAGCACCTGCTGTACCTTACACCTGCAGTCCTGATATACATGTAGTCTTAAGTGTGATTTTTGTTTTGGGAGCATCAGCAGACTAGTGCCATCGCTCACTTTAGGGTAGGGACTTCAATTACACACTAGACAGCGCACTGCGCAAATCCATTTGTAGAGTCTATAGTGTTGTAGTTGTGTGCATGAGAAGCAGTGAAGCAATAATATCACCCTTTACTGGTTACTCAGTCTCAGTATTTCTGATGAAGAGACTACTTCTGTGTACGCAGTAAAAGCACAGGGTGCCTTGTGCCATGGAAGATGACCAACCGGCTTTTGACCAATCCAAACCTCTTTCTGGAAAATTAACCATAAAACTAGATATTTTACCTTTATAGAGTTAATCTAAGACTAAGAATTAATAACTTAATTATTATATGAAGCTGTCAGTGCTATGTGACAGCATGACTTTTTAGTCGTGTTCTGCAAGTGTGTGTGCGTGTCTGTGCGCACGCATGCATGTGTCTTTCTGTCTATACACGTCGAAACTCATCCTCAGTTTCTGCTTGACGACCAGGAAGAATCTCGGGTGAGAGTAGCGATGGGATCTTTGATAAGCACATCTTTATCTGTGTGTGTGTCCACACGCATGCGTGTGTGCGTATCTGTGCATCAGTGCATGTCCCCCTCATTAGATAACCGATGGTCCTCTTGCACAGTCTATAATGGTGTACTGAGGGGATGCAAAGAAATTGTTGATCACTGGCTAGTAATTCAATAAAAATAAATCGATTCAAGTCTGAATGTATTTTATCATTTCTTTGTTGGCTGGAATTTGCTGCCAAATTACAAATCAGCCACTTTCAACCTGGTGAAGTCACGAGTTGCTCTTTTTTCCTAATGGATTTGTTTGCAAAACTTTATTTGAACAGAATAACCAGGATAACACATACTCAAATTAAATATCAACAACAATAAGCACATGGGTAAAAGAGAAAAACAAACATAAACAGGGCGATTAATCAAATTTTAAACCCCAATCCAACACAATTATACATGGTAATATGATCAATGAAACCATCACAACAAGTAAACTGCCACGATGAAATGTTAAACATACGCAGAAATCATCGTGCTACAAACCGGGTGTGGCGAATAAAGCTTAATTTTGTTAATTTTATTTTTCTTTTTAAAAAGGAAGTTTGGGAATGTTAAATCCCTTTTACTGTTTTTAAATGCAACACATTTCATTGTGTGAATGCAGTTATAAAAACAGAGCTCATTATGAACAGCATATCATGTTTCATTTGGTCAGGCTCATTCAGTAAAGGATAAATGACTCTGTCCCTAGGGGCAAGGGGGAGACAAACAGGACTGGGGAAGAAACAAAGAAGAAAAGAATTGCAAAAGAAATCTTATGAGATGGAAAACATCACGTTCACCGGAACGTGTAGCTTTCATCGTCGTACTCCAACTCGTCCTCGTTGTCTTCTCCCAGCTGTCCGTATCGGAACTTCCTGTACACTGTGCCATCCTGGCCCATGTAAACAATGTCCTCATCTTCATCATCGTCGTCATCATTGTCATCATCCTTATTCCCTGAGCGACGTTCACTGAGGTCGACCAGCTGGGACTCCTGAAATCGGCCGCCAGAGGAGCCGGCTCTGCCGCTGTAAGAAGAAGCAGAGCTGTAGCCGCCTCCGTATCCCCCACCGGAGCCCAGCTTTTCATAGCCGCGGGGAGGGATGTCTGAGCGCACGTTTTTCAAGCGGGAATGTCTGATGAGGATGACGACGGTGACCAGAACCAGCACCAGCAGGACACAAGCTATAATGAAGACTGTCAGGTTACCTCTGGCCTCCTCTTCCTCCTCATTCCTGAATGCCAAGTTGGTGCTGAGAATGCACTCACCTGGAAAGAAAACAAGTTTAGACACTGATGCAAAAAGTAACCGTGGTACCTGAACAGGAGCTTTAATGATAATAAAACTGAAAGGGCAGTCAACAGATTTTGTGCAGGCAGTGAAATTTCCTTGGAATGAAAAGTACCATGAATGTCTTTAGTGGCTCTGGAGGGAACTTTTCAAAATCTGAAACAAAATGTGAAATATGAAAGCTTTTGTAGGTGCTCCTGGTTTCCAAAAGTTAAAAAATGTGATATTCACCTTGAACTTTTCTACGGTTTGAATCAAAGTGAAGCTCTGTTGGTTGAAAACACTGGTGGAAAAAGGTTAACAAGCCCATCAGAAAATACCCTTCTCTGTAAAGAAAAGCCAACGGAGAAGCTTGTGTTTGTAAAACTTGATTTCATGGGAAGAAAAAACAATACCAGAGAAAAAACCCCCGCAGTTTTAAGTGAGTTTGGGAGCTACCTGCCATGCCAGAATTACAGAAAATATAATGTTACTGAAATAACTTCATAAAACTCATAGTCAGAGCTGGTCTACTAAATTATCAGCAGAAAATGCTGTGTTTCTGTTTCAGCAGTGTTAAAGATTAACAGTTAAACCCATAATTTGTTTGGTTTGTTAGGACAATTTTTGCAGTTTTGCCTTTGTAATATTAAAAATGAGGCCCATACAGGGCTGGGCGATATATCGAGTTTTTAAAAAATATCGATATCGATATTTTCATACGAGATGTGACAGTATCGTTTATATCGATACAGTTTATGTTACGTTATAATTATACTTGTGGAGCCGCAAGTTTGCCTCTCTTTCGTTCACTTTTGTCTTTATGCTACGTTACTCGGCCTCGCCTCTCCTTCACTGAACACAACTCCCCCTCCTCCCCCATCGCTTCACCTGCAGGCAACGACAAGATGGACACGGCAAATCTCCGTTAACGAGTTACCGCGGATCACCCCGTGCGTGGGGTTGGACGGCGTCAACGTGTTAGTGAGCTAACCGCGCTAACGACATGCATGGCCTAAAATCCTTTCATTTTCTCCAAAAACGACAGCGCGCCTTATGTATGAATTCTGGTTGTGCTTACTGACCGCGAACCATTTTTATGTGGAACACAGCGCTCAGCAATCTGTCAAGAAATGTTTTAGTATGACTTTGGTAAGCTACTGCACCGCTTGATGGATTGTCGGAGCATTACGGCTACCGTAGTCCGGAGCCTCGCGGAGTGATACGTACTGTGCTTCAACGTAATATTACCCTACTATGTATAAGCACCATAAATGGCACTTGTTAAGAGACACGGTTACAAAGCAGATTTCAAACTCCAGGCTGTCAGTCACACAGTAGAAGTTGGAACAGAGCAGCTGTGAAATCTGTCTTTGTTATTATGCTCAGCGTCTTTTAGTTTACATTTTGACAGCACAATTGTGAGCTTTTTGTTATGCACAAAAACAACATTGTTTTCTTTTATTTATGGAGCATTATTATTTAATAAATGCTGATAATTTATTTTTCAGTAATTTCTTCATGTACATCTACGCTGTATGTTAATAAAAGTGCCTGTGTGACATCTGGGACACAGCTTTGACTAAGAACTCTCTTTTCGTTCTTACCTTATGGCTTAAAAAAAAATATCGAGATATATGTCGTATATTGCCATCCAGCCAAAAAATATCTAGATATGAATTTTGGGTCATATCGCCCAGCCCTAGGCCCATAGCAAGTGAACGAGGTCATAATTAAGCTGAAAAACACAAATAAAAAACCACAAGTAGGCAAATCAACAATATCGTGCAATCTTAAAAAGCAGAGAGATTGGGCAGCTCCGCAACACCAAATAGCCTGAAATATCACAGACGACAACTAAAGAGATGGTGTCAGAGTTATTTCCATGGTTAAGAAAATCATGTTCACAACATCTAAGCTATTTAAGAACACTCTGGGAGTTAGGCATAACAGAGGTTTTACAACAAGGTGGAAACAACTGGTTACACTCAAGAACAAAAAGGCCAGTTTAGACATCTAAAAGAGGCTACAAAATCTGGAGAAACAGCTTGTGATCTAAAGCATATGACATTACCTGTCAACGAAAAAATTATGGCATGGGCATGTTTGGCTGCCAGTGGGAACGGGCCACTAGTGTTTATAAGTGATCAGGCAATCAGGATGAATTGCGAAGTGTACAGGGCTGTAGTCTCTGCTCAGATTCAGGCAAGTGTTGGGCAGTGCTTCTCAGCGCAACTAGATAATGAACCAAAGCATACTGCAAAAGCAAGCCAAGAGTTTCTCAAAGCAACAAAACGGGATATTCTTCAGTGAGCAAAACACTGATCTGATCTGAGCCCAAGCTTTTCAGTTATTAAACACAAAACTGAAATTACAAATAAATGTGTCTTTTATTGACCTAATAGTAATATAAGCAGAGGAAAAAACAATTCTGCAACCAATAGCTCCTCTTACTTAACAACTAAATGAAATAGCAACTCAGTTGCATTATGGGAAAAGTGCCCAACCTTTAACTGATCATTTCAAACCTGAGGATCTGAGGTTGTTATTTTAGGATCTCTCTCTTTTGGGGGAAATTTTATAGACCAAGACATCAATCAACTGCTGTAATTTCAAAAAAAAAAATAATTAAAAGATTGATCACTAATGAAAAATGTAATTAAGCACAACCTTTACTCGTCAAGAGATGTGATAAGTTTAATCTAAACATCTTCCCTCCCTACCTGTAAGACTTTATTAGTTTAACTCTTTCCCCCAAGATGACCGCCTCTGTACCCACCCCAATATATCAATAACAACCATTAGAATAGGTTCTGGGTTCTTCCTCAGTAGGCGGTGTAGGAAGAGATCATTCTCACTAACTTCTGATGCGCAGTTCCCATTCCCAGTTGTTTTATTCTGGAAGCAGGCATGAAATATGACACAAACTGCTCACATTCTAGCAGACGTACAAGGGAGGAAAGAGTTAAGGAAGAAAATTACAACCTGAACACAATGATAACTCTCAGCATACAAGATAGAAGTTCAGCCTACCCCGTGTCTCTGTGCAGTTACAACAGTCTTGCTGCTGGGTTTTGGTGTCTTCATCTTCGTGGTGGCAACAAAGTAGACAGCGCCCTCCAGCCTCTAAAACAGCATGAGCAGAACACACTGTGCAGTTGGACGGACCGGGTCCCCGACACTCCAGGCAGGAACTATCACAGTCTTCACACGAGTGGCTTGAACCCTGATGAAGGACAGGGGTGACTCAGAGCTACAGCATTTTTGCATCATAACTACTGATTCTTTGCTTCCAAAAGTTTTTTTTTAATATGCTGAATAAAAGTGCAACCAGCCTCTCAGCACAGTCAATTAACATTCATCTACCTGTCCAACAATTTCAATCAGCAGCTTCACAGCACGAGCTGCGAGGTTTATTTAGAAATTGTGACACAGTAATAATTTTCGCTGTGATGTTTGAGATTTCTCCTGGTGCAGTAATAACCCAGTCTGAATTACATTATGTGATACCTGCGGCCAAAGCATTCAAAGTAATTCTTTTGCTGAACGACATGTACTCGTGTTTTTTAATTTTTTAATGAAAATTAAATTTGTGAAATTAAAAATGCTGGTACCTTTATTATGGGATGCTGGCCTTTATCGCATATGGACTCACACCTGCCATATGACAGCAGGTAACCAGGGTAGCATGAGTCACAGGACTCAGGAAGTTTTCCTGTAGGTACATGACAATGTAAAGGGTTAGCCTGATGATTTTCTGTGTTTTTATTACTGTCAAAAAATGCTTAAAATGCTGTAAATGCTGTGTCAAACTTTTAATATCACCAGCCACCTTCTTTAATTTAACTTAAAGACGAACAGTTCAAATGTTTGCATTTTTTTTTATAAACAATTTAATCCAGGTACTCAAGATTGAAGTAGCAAAAACTGCACTCACAGTGGTGTAAAAAAGGGTTTGCCCCCTTCCAAACCTACACGGCGCTGTGTGAAACAATGAGTTCATTTTCAGTTTCTGAAAATAAACTGTTTATTGCCTGATTACACCCATGCCTGATTACTGCCACAGCTGTTTTCATCAAGAAATCACTAAATTAGGACCTGTTTGACAAAGTGAAGCAGATCAGAAGATTGACCACGATGGGTGAAACTGGGGAGCCCATGGCACACCCATGACATCATGCCGCGATCCAAGGGGATGAGTGAAATCACTCCAAGAGCACAGCAACAACTCATTCAAGAGGTCACAAAAGATCCCAGAACAACATCTACAGAACTGCAGGGCTCACATGACTAAGGTCAGGGTTCATGGCTCCATCATGGCTGGCTTAAATGGCCCGCACTGCACAGTTCAAAGACAAAAACCACTACTGAGCAAAAGGAATATAAGGGATTGTCTCTTTTGTGCCAGAAAACATCTTGATGATCCCCAAGACTTGGGAAAATGCTCTGTGGACCTCCAAAAGTTGATTCTATTCATCTGGATGTAGCGTTTTCAGTAGGAGAAACATTTTGTCACTCATCCAAGTGACTTCTTCAGTCTCAGCTGACTGCAGGTTTCCCCAATCTTATAAACAGTACATTTGCATAATGACTGAAACCAGCCCACTGAAGGAACAATGGACTGGGAGGTCAGTTCCTTCATCATACTTGTGCAAATTCTCATGACCATTGATCAACAACCACTGATCAATGGCCATGAGTACCATTCACAGAGAGTTGGGGAATGGCTGCAATCACCGCATTGTAAGATGGTGACAGATGTACCCTTAGCCCCCCTCCTCGATTCAGAGATGGTCTTTCCCTTTTCACGTAAATGGCCTCCTTGACTCCGCGCTCAAACCAGCGTTCCTTCCTGTCCAGGATGTGTACATCCTCATCATTGAAAGAGTGTCCACTGGCCTGTAGGTGTAAATAGACTGCAGAGTCCTGGCCTGACGAGGTTGTTCTTCTGTGTTGTGCCATCCGCTTCGCCAGAGGTTGTTTGGTTTCCCCGATGTATAAATCCTGGCAATCCTGGCACTTAACAGCGCACACTATGTTACTCTGTTTGTGTCGGGGACATGATCCTTGGGATGGAACAGTTTTTGGCACAACGTGTTTTGGGGTTTAAAAGCCACAGAGACCTGGTGTTTAGAAAAAATGCATCTCAACTGCTCCGATACTCCTGACACGTACGGGATCACTACAGGTTTTCGCTTGGGCAGCGGTTGTCCTTCTCTCCTGGATCGGCTGGAGCTTTCTTTAGGCGCCTTCCCAGCTTTGACAAAAGTCCAGCTGGGATGACCACATTTACTCAGGGCCTTCTTGATGTGAGGTTCTGCTGTGTCTGTGGGGATGGTGTTCGCTCTGTGTTGTAGCGTCCTAATAACACCCAGTTTGTGCTCCAGTGGATGATCAGAGTCAAACCTTAGACACTGATCCGTATGTGTAGGTTTACGGTACACGTCAGCTTTTAGATGTCCCCCATTACTGATGGAAATCTCACAGTCTAAGAAGGCTAACCTGCCACTTTTCATATCCTCCCTGGTGAATTTGATGTGTCGGTCCACCGAGTTAATGTGATCCATGAAATGTAGTATGTCCTGAGATTTGATTTTCAGCCAGGTGTCAACCACATATCTGAACCAATGGCCTGGTGGTGTTCCAGGGTAGGATAACAAAGCCCTCTTTTTCACTTCTTCCATGTACAAATTGTCCAAATGGGTGAAACTGGGGAACCCATGGCACACCCATGTTTCTGCCTGTAGAACTGACCCTTGTATGTGAAGTAGGTGGAATGAAGGCACAGATCCAAAAGCAAACACACTTGGTCGATGTTGAGAGTGGTCCTGTTGTTTAGGTTGGGGTCATCCTGTAATCTCTTACACTCTGTAGACCGACAAGACAAAAATTGAAGTTTTTGGAAGGTGTGTGTCCCATTCAGGTGGGGACACTTGCTATAGCATGACTTTTAAAAAACCCTGCTCGAAAACCCTCCAGTGTGGCTGAATTACGACAATTCTGCAAAGATGAGTGCGCCAAAATTCCCGCACAGCAGTCACTTGTGGTCTACGCAGGTTTGGAATGTTTTCCTAATAAACACCTTATTTGTTAACTGCATTTTGTGTGTCTTTTTTTGATCTTAAACATTTAAGTGTGACACACATAAAAAAAAAAAAAACAGGAAGGGGGCAGACACTTTTTCACACCACTGTAACTGAATGGCTGCTGATGGCTGGTTTCTTCAAAAATGAGAGAGATTCTCCTGGATGCTCCTGTTAAGCTGTCCTTTACAGTGTTAAAAAGCATGTTTACAAATTGGCACAAAAATGTTTTTGGCCTTTCTTTTTCACAGCTGTGAGATGTGTGAGCAGAGTGTGATTTGCATGGTGGGAGTATAAAGAAATATATAAAAATTCCTCCTCCCCTTCTGATTTTAGTGCTGAATCTTGAAACTGCCTACAGCGCAAAAGACAATCAAATCAGACACTGACTTTCACTCTCAGCAGTCGTGTTCCTGTGACAGAAAAGATGACACAGCGTAGGGGGAACGATCGGAGCCATTTCTGAGCCAAGCAACTTTTTAGTAAGCTGCCAAGCACTGAGTGAAAACTACCATTAACAAAATAAAAAAGAAATGATTGGGAGTGTCATGTTTTACAGGAGACTCACCCCCCCAAAGGAAAAAAAAAAAAACCCTACTACAGCTTCTTATTTAAAATGCTACACTGCAGTTATGCACCAAGGCTGGATGATTCACTCATTGAATCATTCACAGTTAAAACTTTGGTCCATGATGTTGTGAGAATTATTCACTCTCAAACTCGCGAGGGTTAATTATGGCATGTTATTATGTTTATAACAGGGATGTCAAAACAGTTTCTCATTGTCGGCCACATACAGCCCACTCTGATGTTAAGGAGACTGGACCAGTGAAGCTCTCCTTTCTGTCAGTGTAAAGAAGAAGTATATATTTAATCCCAGAGAGAGCATAATTTAAACTGTGTAGTCATTTAATTGTAATCAAAGCTGCTAAGCTTGTGACAATACAGTTAAAAGTCCAAAATCTTTGCCTGGCTGATTCTGCCACCTGGGCCTTATTTTTGACACACATACACTAACTGCAGTAGTAAATAATTCATAGTGTAACAGGCTTCATAGTATACATGGCAACACTGGTTTCTTTACATTTTTTTTACTTTATTTTTTCTCATCTCACTCATTAAAAGTGATATATGATATCATTTTTAGTGATATCATACATAGACCGCTAATTACTCCTCACCTTTGCTTATTGAAGTAGAGCTCTCAACGTCTGTTTTTTTTTCTGGGACTGGTGTCCTCTGTTGCATTTTAATGTAATTAAGTGACAAATACCATCAACTGCTGTGCAGTTAATTGTACTATTAACAAGAAGTCTGTGCTTCAGTTGTGGTGAATAAAATTCTAACATTTTATTTGTAGTCAGATTAAAAAGCAGGTGTCTGTGTCTGTGGGTGCAGCTTGCTAACCACTGCTTAAATAAACAGGTGGTGTCTGGGTGGCTTTAATGTACAGTCTGTGATCTACAGTACTATACATCTGTCTGTAACATTTTTAATGTTACTTTCACCACATTTCATGGTCTCCAATGATTATACAGCTATAGACATAAAAAATAGTATAATCAAAATATTATGAGTGTGTGTGTGTGTGTGTATGCATTACATGAAGCTTTTCCTGACACTTGTACCTGAGCAGGTTCTGCAGCTGGCGTGGCAGTGCTCGCAGGTCCTGTGCACAGTGTCGTGGTAGTATCCTTGAGGGCATGAGACGAGACAACGGCCTTGTTTCCGCAAATAAATGAGGCCCGGAGCGCAGCTCAGGCAGCCGTTCTCCTCATCGCCAATACACTCACCACAACTGGGGTCACACTTTTCACACATTCTTGAGGCAGTGTTTCCATAGTGACTAGCAGATGGACAGATGGTCAAAAGTTATCACAGACTGCATTCAATTAAAAGAAATGAGATTAGAGCTTTGTTATTCCTCAAAGGAAATATCTTTACTCAGATTCACATTTAGCCATAGACATCTATAAATACTAGAGTAGAAAAAGGCAATGCTGCATTGTCTGCATGCTGGTCTGTACAGTCTTTATATCCTTTTTGTGTTTTCTGAGTGAGTATTTAGCTGCATATCAGTTTAACGGTACATTAATTTGACTCCTAATCACCGCCTACTCCCTCAAAAATAAAGTATTATTAGCCTTTTATAGCCTATTTAAGTGTCTGACCAAATTAGCTTGTACCTCCATATTGCACCTTGTCCATGTAATTAAAGAGCAACGGTTCAGTGTCTGTAACCTATTTGTGCGAATATGCTGATCTTTTTGTTAACGGCTACACTGTCTAACTGCATTTAATGTGATAATATGATGGATGAGCAGCAGAAGGACGGGGGGCAGGTTAAACTACCTGTGCTGGCAGGTCTCCACGCATTCTTTGCCCTCTCGAAATAGGTGGTCTTTACATGTGAGGCACTCGTGGTTGTGCTTTCCAACACAGGACTTACAAGAAGCGTGGCAGGGTTCGCATTTCTGCCCAGACTCCTGCTCGTAGTAGCCTGTCGGGCATTGATCCACACAGGTGCCATCTGTACCAACAAACACACATGATCACGGGGGCTAAGCAAACATCGCAGATGCCTGACAAGCTTTCCAGGACACACAGCCTTGAGAGAAATCACTAGCTCTACCAAAAAAAGAAGAAGAAGAAAAAAAGAACTCGACTCACTGAGCAGGAGATGTCTTGGGTTGCAGCTCAAGCAGTGGGTTTTGCCAGGACCCGAACACCTGTAGCAGTATTTGTGACACGGATGGCATTCCCCGTGCTGGTCTATGTACTGGTGAGGCGAGCACTTACTGGCTGATGGAACGCACTGGCTGTTACCATCCAGCATCTGACCCTCTCTGCAGCTGGTGCAGGAGCTAGCATGAGGTCCAAAGCACGTGAGACATGATGTATTGCAGTCTGGAAACAGAATTAAGAAGTAATTTAGTAGGATAGTATCAATGTTTCATCTCGACTTGATATCTATATAATTTTAATATAGTTTAACACCAAACTATAATCATATTAGGCAGAAGAATAAAAAAAAATACCATGCCTGGACTAAGTGCCAAAATACATTTTACAAGTAAAAGTCCTGCAATGACAATGTTATAAAATGTTTTACTTAAGCGTGTCTTTCCATACAGCCTCAGACAAATCTGAAAAGGTTCCCCACCTCAGAATCAGATTATCTAATAAAATAACCTTATTTTAACCTTATATACATAAAATGTATATATATGTATATATATATATATATATATATATATATATATATATATATATATATATATATATATATATATATATATACACCTTAGGAACTGCAGCTGGGACGGAATATGTGGATTTTTGTGTCTCTTTTTCAATATTTCTGAGACCTCATAACATCTTAAGCACACGAAACAGCAATGAAATTTTGTAATTTCCTTATTACTATGTTGTTCTATTAGGTTGTTTTAATACCGCTCCAAGAAGCCTTGAGTTGATTAAAAAAGGCTGCACCGAGAGTGCTAACAGGAAGTAGAATATTTCTTTCATATTAAACACCTCAAATTTTCCCAGCGGAGCACTTTGTCCTCAAAGTGCAGTCTTAGGGGCCATGGAGTCTCCAAAGATATAAGACCTATCAGCTCTCAAACCCTTCTCCAAATCACAAAATCACAACAACAGTCACCTCCAGGAGCTTTATGTTATAAGGTAAAGACCTTATAATAATAGAGAGAAAACCCCAACAATCAGATGACCCCCTATGTACAAGCAGTTAGTGGCGACAGTGGGAAAGAAAAACTCCCTTTTAACAGAAAGAAACCTCAGAACCAGGCTCAGGGAGGGGCAGCCATCTGCAGAGGCAGAAGAAGCATGAAGCTTGGGTTTGGGAGACAAATACTCTCTCTCTTTTTAAATTATGAGTAAAACGTTGCTTTTTTGTTTATTTCTCTTTTGATAAAGCTTAGAGAGATCAGATGACCCTGAACCATCCTTGAGTCTTCTCTCCTCATCTATTTGCATGCCACTGTTCTTTGTTTTTCTCTCTTGTGAAGTTCTGCTTCAGTCTGTTTGTTGTTTATCATCTCTCTGTGCTCTTTTCTCCTCTCTTCCCTTTCCCCTTACCCCCCCTCCCCCCTCCAGCCGGTCACAGCAGATGGCCACCCTCCCACCCTGAGCCTGGTTCTGCTGGAGGTTTCTTCCTTTTAAAGGGACTTTTTTTTTTGTTTTGTTTCTCGCCCGTCTGCCACCAAGTGCTTGCTGAAGAGGGGATTATTGGATCATTGGGTTTCTATCTATAACATTGTTATCTTTATACTTATACAGAGTGCCTTTAGATGACTAATGTCATTTAAGCTGATCTGGTGCTCTGTACATTTCATTAAATAAAATGGTTTCCACATATTTGGTTCTCAAGCTACAGGATGACCCTTGAAAATATTTTCTGCAACAAAACTAAACTCTGTCCATTTCACCGCACAGCAGACATAGGTACATGCAAGTGGATGCATTTCTGTTGGCAGCTACTTTAAGCAGCAACAAAAGAGGGCATCGCCTACAACATTTTTGCACTTCTGTGTTTTTGAATAGCAAAATCAGAGCGGTGTGTCTTTCTCGAGGGAACTGTCTTTGGCATCTCTCTGCTGTTTTCAAGGTTTGACAGCTGCCTGTTAACCATCTCAGAAGCGCTGCTATTTCAGTCGGGAAACACGCTCAGGCATAGTAGAGAATATAATTGAGAAAATGTATGAAGGGCGCTCTACAGGACAGAAAACACAGCATCAACTTCAGGAGCGATGGGGTTGTCTTTGTCATGCTTTGAACGACTGACGGTCAGAGTGTATAAGAAGAAATAAATACATAAAGGGGCACGATTTTATGCTGCTGAGGGGAGTCGATCAAATCAAATCAGTCCTGCACACAAAAAACAAGACAGATGATTTGTGCTTTCTGCTGTGTGATAAATGTCGTACCTTTACAGTCTCCTGTTATACCATCCATATAGGTATGGGAGGGACACGCTCCAAGACATGCCCCGTTGTGCAGGGTGGCCTCTGCGTCCGTGCAGGCGTCACAGTCGTCGCTGTTTGGCCCGTCGCACAAAGCGCAGTCCAGGTGGCACTGCAAACACCTCCCTTGCTCTTTGTCCTCAAAGAACCTCTCCGGACAGTCTAGCACGCACAGGCCCTCGTGGAGAAAGTGATACTCCTCACAGCCTGTGCCAAGAACACTCATAAATGCAGGAAGGATTTACTGCATGCATAAGGATCAGAGCCCTGTCATCAGTGCTGGATGTACTCTAACAGATTTTTTTTTCAACATGTGAAGACAAGCAAATCAGCAACTGTTATTCAACAGACAAAGATCAATGTTATCAGCCATGGTTTGGTCCGTATTTAACTGATTCTCCCGTTTATAAGTGTTCATGTTTTGCCCGTGCTTCCTTATCTTTGTCTAGTTTAGTTTTGTTTATGTGCGTTTTGTGTATCAAGGCTCAGGTTGGTTACACCTGTGTTCATTATTTGTACCTATTCTCTAGGTATTTATAGCCCCGCCTCTCCCTCGGTCTCATCAGTCTGTCGGCTGCTTCTATTTTTGCACGTGTGGCGCGGCACAGCTGGAATACACAAACCAGGGTCTGATGAGGACACTGCACCCACTAGTCCTTTGTGTTCACAACTCGTTTTAGCCTTTTAGGGTGATCAAATGTGCGATCCAATGCCTGCCCTTCAACATCTGTTTTATAATAAAATAATTTAAAAAAGGTACATCTTGTGACATTGTGCTATGCTGTAAATTCCATTAAAAGTAGAACTGTGTTGTCATGAGCCCTGTTCATTAAACAGGAGGCTTTAAATAACAATAGAAAGATGATGCAGCTGTGTCACTTGTCAAGATTAATTGATCACTTTACAATGATGGCTCTGACGAGAGGATGCCTCTCCTCGTGTCTCTTCCTCTCCTCCCAAATCTCTGTGAGGAGCACGAGGAGAGGAGGTGAGGAAACTGAGAAACAAGAAGAAGGCATCCACAGACACATGGAGTCTAAACCTTGTACACGTTGGCCTTAGAAAATTTGTTTGAAAAGGTTTCAAGTAAGCTTATTGTGTGCTTGAATTATTATTTTTATTTCTGACACGAGTTTAACACATCTGGGAGCAAGTCTAATTCTATCAGCCTTATTCTGTCAGGGTTGCCGCTGATGGGGTTACAGCTTTTAAGTGACACAGTCGGCATTGTTTGTCACCTTTCTTTCCTGGCATTTAATTGGCATTATAGAGCGAGATTCCTGCCTTGCTTACTGACAGCAGCACATGAAACGGACACACATTCATAGAGCTTTTAAAAAAAGAGATAGACAAAAAAATAGAACATACCGTACAGTGCTATTCCTCGCTCACATACTGCTGCTTTGGCTGCAGCCAGTGTGTTGCTTTTAATTTAGGTCTTTTGCTTACTGCCAACAGACTTTGTCCGTGGTTTGCAACTGGTCGTGCTAGCAACACTGCCTTCTTCATGTGCACAAGCTGTGCATGAGCTCACAGACAGATTTGTGCAATGGCTGAGCTGGATTGCTGGTGTTAGGGTAAGTGAAACTCTGAGTACGCTAAATTTTTAGATACAAACGATTATTCATTTGGAGTCATATTTCTGATCATCAGCTGATTAAAAGTGCAATGTACCCACATTTTTACCTCTGTTTTGGTCTCTACCATCTACTGAGTTCAGTTCTGAACAGATAACTAAGCTACTTTGTTATTTAGTCAACTTTGGGGTGACTTGGTGAAATTGAAACAGCTATAAAACTCTATAAAGCTGCATAGGAAAAAAGACAATGTTGGGGTAGAGGTAATTAATGATTGTTTGTCTGAGAGAAGACACAAAAACTACCTTCTATCTTCTATAAAATCAAAGGTTTTGGCAGCTGGTCTGGAGCATTCAGATGTGTGTTAACACATGACAAGCAGGAAAGTCTACAGCAACAAAAATGACCTTAGAGAAGCAATTGTTGCTGCCCATCATTCAGGGAAGGGCTGTAAAGCCCTTTCCAAACAACTTCAAGTGCATCACTCTGCATCGAGAAGGATCATTCACAAATGGAAAAAGCATCCAACACAGTTGCAAATCTTCCCAGGAGTGGATGCTGCAGCAAATTCACCCTAAGGTCAGACTGTGCAACACTCAGACAAAATACAAAAACACTTGATAGGCCATGCAACAGGACAATGATCCCAAGCACAGCGGCACATCTACAAAAAATGACTGAAAAAGATGAGAATATAAAGCACCTTGAGCTATATAAGTAAAACTGAATTAGATCCCGGTGTTGCAATAGTTCAGCCAAAAACCACATCTCAACTGAAATTTTATGACAGAAACATAAACAAACCCTAATAAATGAAAGCAACAATGTAATGTAAATTTCTCCACAACAATGTGAGAGACTGATACAGTTATATGGAAAATTATTTACTGTTTATTATGAAGTTTTTTTTAAATTATGCCCCGATAAATAAAACATTCAACTTAAAGGTGGTGCACTTTTTTTTTTCCATGTGATTGTACAACTCAACCTGGGGGAAACGTGACGATGTGTTTGAAATTGTACTGCAGTCCAATAGTTATTTAAAGTATTGAACTAAATGGCAACCCCATAGTAATGCTTTAGGGAAAAATAAATGCTTATAGTTATAAAGAATATGCTGTACAGGAACCATGCATAATGCTAGCTGTGTTGTAATGCTGCTGGTAATCATATGGAGTCAGTCATGCATGCCGACTAAAGAATACTAAAAGCACAGAAAGAGCTAAAAGCGGAAGACTGAAAAAGCTCCTACAGCTGAATTTGTCGTAGTTTGCATTGCATTTCTGTACCTGTGCAAACGCCGAGTGGGTCGCACTCCTGGCAGGCTGAGGGGCAGGGTTGGCATTCTCTCTCCTGCACAGTGTGTGCTGGAGGACACTTGTCTACACACTGGTGCTTGTGTAGGAGAAGAGGTTCTTCACAGCTGAGGCAGTGGGTAGCATTCCTCGCACAGGATGCACAGCCAGGTGCACAGCTATGACAAACCTGGCCTGCAGGAAAGCCCCTATTGGAAGCAACAAAGAGCTTGATGGACAGGTAGAAAACGCAGGGCAGCACACTTAAAATACACTTTCCATTAGGTTTGTATTTATTCTGTTATTCGCTTTGTTCTTGCTGCAAACCATGTATGAATAACATGTACTGGTAAAGGAGGCCACTTAGCAAATAGTAAAAAAAGGTCACATGGTCAGAAAGTTTAAATGAAGCTTCATAGCTTGGAGCTTTAGCAAGATCAATATATGGTTCTGGCTTTAAGTACATAAAAAATTTAATAGAACATCAAGTAGGAAATGTCAAAATCACAGGCATCTTCTGACATTTATTTTTGGCTCGCCAGAAGACGTGCCTCAAACATCTTGTGTGACATTTAGAAGATAGCAGCAATAGGATCGACCTCCTGACCTCACACACTCTTGAACACACTGCCCATCCTGTAGGAACAACTGAGCTTTGCGAGCGCTCTGGCAGCGGATGCAGTGCTGAGCGTCCACACACTGCAAACAACCTGCAGGGCACGCCTCGCACACACCGCTCAGCTGACTGGCAATGAAGCCCCCCGGACACTTTAACACACATGTTTGCTGCGTGGTCAAAAATCGCCCTGAAGGACAAATGACAAAAGATGAACGTCATCATTGTTAGCTCAGAGCTCAGACAGCAAGCTGCTGAGGTTTGAAACAGCTTAAAAACAATAAACCAGTGACAAACCTTTTGCACATTTTGTACACTGGTTCTTCTCCGGTCCAGCGCAGGACTCACAGGATGGGTGGCAGTCCTCGCACTCCCCATCTGGAGGGCAAAAACACTTCAATTATCATAAAGTGTCATCTAACAACACAACACAAAACAGAGGCAAACTGACCCAGAACCAGGTGTATTTTGCTATTGTGCCCGAAAAACTTCATTCATGTACTGAAAGTGTTCGTTAAAAAAAAATTACGTTTTAATCACTTGAAACCTCTGTTATGTGTTGTGTTGCCAATCTTCTTATAGACTCATCGGACAGTTTATTAGGCACACTCGCTAGTACTGGGCTGGACACTTGACCAGCAGCAATGCTCAAGCAGGCTATAGCACTTCTCAGTAATGAAGGTGAACTCAGTCTGGGACCAACAAGCATGACGCATTCAAAGTGACTTAAATCAGCTTTCTTCCCCATTCTGATGCTCAGTTTGACCTTCAGCAGGTCATCTTGACCGTCTATATATGCATAAATCCACCGAGTTGCAGATTTGATATCTGCTTTAATAAGCAGTTACAGATATCTAAACATGTGTAGATGTGTACCTAAAAGTGGCCAGCAAGTGTATGCGCTGGAAGCTAGTATATTGCGTTTAGTCTAATTCAAACAGTTTATATATTATATAAAACTTGAGCTACCAGCTTATTAGCACAACTGGGTGACTTGATGAAACTGAAACAGCTACCATCTTTGAAGCTGGTGAGGCTAACACGGTCCAAACTCTTAAAACATCTACAAAGAAGTTTTAATTCAATAAGTTTTAATTCAATAGATTTTTTGGTCATGTCTGAACAGTAAAAATGTCAAAATATTACTATTTACTGTCAGTGACTTCTACAGTTCTTGTCACAATTTCCTGGAAACTTTTATACTATTTGACAGACCCAGCAAATCTGTGTTCTGTGGTCAGTTTGTATGCTTAGTAATCTTTCACAGCTTCTACTTTTGACTGAAATACCTCGATCAGAACATCCCACATAGCAAAATTGGTGTGGCCCAGATCTGGACCACACAATGTACTTACACATGGCCCACATACCGCAAAGAATGACGGCCCTTTGGTGGCCCAGATCTGGTTTGCCAGAGATGGCCCACACATGGGCCAGCACAAGGCCAGTTGCAGACACACTGCTGGCCCTGTGCTTGCCCAGAACAGTTTCAGCTCTGGCCTCAGATGTCAGCCTAATGTGTACCTTAATAAAGCCATGTAATTACAACATGTGCCGGAACATAATAGTGCAAAAGTAACATGACAACACTCTGTTCAGACAGTGAATGGACTGATTCTTATACAGCGCTTTTCTACTCTTGTGGATTATTCAAAGTACTCTATACAACATTCACCCAATCACACACTTTGTCTAAACTGAGTGCTTCCTAACTACATTCATACATATTCACACACTTGACATGCAGACTGTAGGAACCAGGGATTGAACCACTACGCTTCTGATCAGTAGGTGACCTGCTCTACCTCCTGAACTACAGCCACCCAGTGGTAAACATGAGTAAACCCTCACTAGGTTTTGGATAGAGCGTACACTCAGAAACCTGCATTTGAAACGTTGGCTACTATAGCAGTATAGTATTGCAACATGGCATTTGGGTCTTCTAACTAAAATATGAAAATAGAAACACACAGGAACATCACTGCCCGACCTGGCCCACATCTGGTTGACATACACTCTGCCATGACATCAGTCAGTCAGAAGTGCCAGCTTGATGCCAGGTCCAGGCCAGACCTGTTTTCTATGAGCCTGGGCCACATAAACCAAACCACAATCGGGACAGATATGGCATGCCATCACATAAACAGTGCCATCTACGCCAGGTCTGGCCCATATCTGGATGACATACCATTTACCATGCTAGAAGTCAGCCAGCAGTGCAGGCTTGACACCAGATCCGGGCCAGACCTGTCTGCTATGTGGGATGAATACTGAAACTTTGTTTGCAAAACATGCAGCTACAGTTCACACAAAGTGGGAAAAAACTAATTCCAACATAATCATGGATTTTTATTTAGATTCAACAGATGATACATTACTCATCTGTCTAACTTTTCTAAGCTATCGAAGACTTGTACCTAAAACGAGTACTCATTTGAAACTTAAATTGAGCTTTGTCATTGCTCAGATTTAAAGTTTGAGAATAACTTGTGCTCGTTTTCAATCTTTGTATTAACCTATGCACTTTTCTCAGAGTTATTTAAGTTTCTAATAATTAAGATGTCTTGCCTCAAACTAATTACCATACATTGTTTAAGGTCTGTCAAACTAATTTGCGAAGGGAACAAAATGTTCAATGCATACAATTATTTCTAATTCTGTGTCTGGCTGACATGCATTCTGTTTTTGGGTACTTAAGTTGGTACAGAGTTCAGGGACAGTGGCACACAGACCAATTACCCTCCAAGATTTCTTTTCTGCTCCTGTGAAAGTGCCCAAGTCCCTGATTCATTATGGGCAGACAGATGGATTAGTGGAATACAAGTATTAGTCTCACCGCTGAGAAAGGTCTTAATGGGACAGACCTTATGGTCAGACACACACTCTCCGTTTTCTAGCGCCTTTCCCTCCTCACACAACAGACAGTCCTCGTCCTCGGGGCCGCTACATGTCACACAGTCCGAGTGACACTCCTCGCAGTTATTGGAGTCTTCATCGCCGTAGAAACCATCCGGACATTCTGAAACGCACTTCCCCTCTGAGGAAAAAAAAACGTAGCCTCTGATAAGTACTTCATGTGATCCAGGTGGGCAGGCTGCACTTTACATTAAAGCAGCCTTCACCAGTTTCACACATCAGTTTAAAAAGTTTAGAATTACTAAAATACTAAATTACCCAAAGACAGTATCACTATGTATTAATATAATTAATAATATATTAATATATGAAAAAATAAGTCATTTGCATTGGTTTTTAATGATTGCTCTAATAAATGACTAACCATCTGTGAGAAAAAAATTTATTTTTACTGAAGACTGGGAGGACTGGTGAGGTCCAACTGGTCCTTTGTGGATTATCCATGTTGTCTCAAAGCTTTTCTTTCTTTTCTAACCTCCAAAAATTCTAAAATCTGGCCATAGGTGTTTCTTTGTCACCCTGCAACAGATTGGTGACTTGTCCAGTGTGTACTCTGACTCTTGCCCTATGTCAGCTGGGATTGTCACCCTCCATCACACCCTTCATGGGCCTGAGCTGGATAAGTGGAAGAAAATGGATCTTATTCATCTTCCAGCTGCTCCCTTTAGGAGTTACAGCAGATCACCTGCCTCTCCCTAGCATCCTCTTCTGTCAGACCAACCATCTACATAGCCTCCATCACTATATCTAAGAAATGGATGGATATGCCATTTTTATAAAATAATATTTCAGTTTTTGTTTGCTTGTGCACTAATTGACCTATCCAGTTACTTGCCTATTATATTTTCTATCTAGTTATAATACTAATGCATTTAATGGCACGCATCACAAAAATCCATCTACTCTCATGCTTTACTCTTAAAAAAGATTTCATATTTCATTGCAAATCAAATGATGACAGGGTCTCTGTCCATGCTGATAACTTATAGCACTTCAATAACGATGATGTAAATAATCTTTTACAAACTCCAAAAATATTTATCCCCAAAATGCTGATGTAAGTAATTTAATTACATGAAGATTATATATTCCATATAATTCTGTTACATACTTACAATGTAAAAATGTTACATTTAATGGAATCTGGTCGAATGAAATATAAATTGCAAATTGATTTGTATGCATTTAGTTTATACTGAGCATATTTTCCTGTATGAATAATTATTTGAATGAATAATGAATTTGATTTTATAGATTTTAGTTGTAGTTTGTGCAAAATGATTGTTTCAGTGTTTATATGGGCAAAAAATATTCTTTGAGTGTAGCTTAACGTCTTACCCAACGGGGGCAAATTACCTAATAAGAAGAGGTCGCTCTCACACCAGTAGCACTCGTGTTCATCGCAGCTCACGCAGTTGTCGTCACACGGAACGCAGGTCATTTCTTCTTCTACGCTGTACGTCTTAGCCGGGCAGTTTTTGTAGCAGCCATCCTGGAAACTGACGACAAAAAGCAGCGGTTGATGTTTGCATCGCACACAAACATGAGCTCTACTCTCACTGCAAGCAGAGGTCTTTTGCATTAGCTCAGAGATTAAATGAAAGAGAGAAGTGAGCCCAGAGTGGCGAGATCACACACGGTGAGAGCGAGGCACACAGCCTTACTTGTAAAAGCCCTCAATGCAGGACAGACAATGCCTGGGGTTATCTGTCAAAAGCAGACAAAAAAAAGAAAAAGAAAAATTCAGCCGCCTTTTTTTTTTTAAAAAAGAGGACCTACAGGGGCGGGGACACCTTAATTTTTTTCCACTGTGGGCGACATTCATTTATTATGGCTACTGGGTTGTGACTTACACAGGACACACTTCTTGCAGCCTTGCTCGCAGGCCATGCAGTCGTCATAATCTGGGTCTTCCACCTCACCTGAGACAGGAGACAGGGTGAGAGCGCGAGGTCAGTGTGGACAGATGTGAAACAATGCTCCTTAAACACTCCTCAACATGCAACCTTGCTTACCTTCCCCACACTCCAGCTTAACACAGGATCCATCAGAGACATAGTAGGAGGAGTTACACTTCAGGCAGTGGTTGGGGCCTGTGCAGAGTCGGCAGTGGTCTACACAGGGCTCGCAGGTCCTCTGCTTGGTGTGGTAGAAAGCCTCAGGACAGGCGTCCAGACACATGCCTTTATAGAGGTAACGCTCCACCTTAAACTTATCTGGAGAATAAACAGCAATTTCACTAGAAAGCCACGTCTGTAGTTAGGTTTGAGGCCATTTCTTTAAGAGAATGGTGAACGGACTAAGCATTAATCTGTGGCTGGGGAAGGCCTCAGTGAGGACTGCCTGCGGCTCACGGGGCCTCCAGATGTATTCATGAAGAGTGTGAGAAACAATAAAGACAGAGTCAGGGAGGGTGGCGCATGAAAATAAGGACAAACCCGTTTGTACACCTATACATGGTGTGCACCATGCCTCTCACTTTATGACAGCTGGTATAGGCTCCAGCCTAAATCTCAAAGTTTTAGTGTAGCCCTTGGGGAGTTTGTGGCTTTATTTTTACAAAATATCATTTTTCCTTCCTTTTCATCTTTTTAATGTCTCAGCCAGGTTTCCATTCACACACCACGTCACACTTACCACGAGCTATTCATTTCGTACTCACCGGTGTCACAGCTCGTGCAGTTGGCAGGCCCCGCGTCCACACACGTGGCGCAGGTGTGGTCGCACAGGTGACACCGGCCACCCGACTGATACTTCCCACTGGCGCATCCCACCACACAGCGGCCCTCATCCAGAGCCCTGCAGCAGGCAACATCAACATCACAAAATCAACACATATGAATTATAAGTATGTAAATGAGCTGAACTCATTTAAATCCCAGCGTGTACCATATGGTGCATTTACACAGATGTAGCTGGATGTGCCGACAAAGGGAGGAGGAGAAGAATGGGTGGGAATGTTGGCTGAAATGTGGGTAATGTGGGAGTCTTTTTTTTGACATTTTATCCATGAGGAGCATCAGGGAGACATCTGGTCAGCAGCATGACAACAATAGCCACGAGCTGTATGCTTCATTCATGACAAGAAGTGGAGTCCTTTTACAGATGCTATCTCCCTCACAGAGCTCCCTCCAATCATGGAGTCAGAACTTGGATTACAGGAACAGAAAGGGTGATAGGATGATGCTTCATTAAGTAATTAAGTGTTAAGGTACAGTTTCCTACAGACCATAAATGGCACATTTTGTGCTTTATTTATATTTTGCTCCAAGTGGGCAGCTTGGGTGGAGTACATCTGTAGTTTGTGAGGGTTGCCTGAACCCCGAGTTAGTCAGTTTGCAGTGGCACATGACAAAGAAAAGCAGCAGATAATCCTCTCAGGTTGAAGCTTTGAAACAGACACATTCTTTTTTTGTGCTATTTTTACGTTAAAATAAAAAGAAATAATTATTTATCAAGAGGTTTGATGGGGATATATATATATATATATATATATATATATATATATATATATATATATATATATATACATATATAAATCACCTTGTCATAAGTGTATCAGCTGTATACCAAGGCTTATTTCATCATATTACATAGAAAGAATCAATGTTTTACTAGCTTGCAAACAATGGCAATAACAATTCATCTGGGAAATATTATTTCAGGCTCACACCCAGCGAAATATCATGTATTATAGAGAAACAGTGGCATGTACTCAATCTAAAACAGTCAAGTCCAGCTCACTGTGAAGAAATACAGCTGATGCAGTCTTCGCTTTGCGGCCCTGTGCACTTCAGGCACGTTGCGTGGCACGCGTGGCACTCCCCGTTACTGTCCTGGTACTCTCCTGTTAGACAGAAAGCAGGAGAAGCACACTGACTCAGAAATGAATAGCAGAGGTGGCTTTCATGTGCCACGGCTGAATGACTTCTGGTTAAAAAAAAAAAAAATCTGAATGACTCAGAGATGAGAATACATATTTCATGCTAAACTGACACATATTAATGGATTTTGCTTCTGTGTTAAATATCATTTAAATTTATGAACCAAACGTGTCAAGAATAAAACGTGGAAGACGGCCGACTGACCGTCCGTGCACTCGGTGTCAGCAGCACACGATCCCCTCTGCAGGCTGTGACCGCTGGAACAGCTGCTGCAGTTCCATCGGCTCGGCCCCACACAGGTGAGACAGCTGGCGTCACACCTGAAGAGAGGAGCACAGAGAGTGAACAAGTGAACCCTTCACACAAAAATCCTGACCACACACGCAGAAAAAATAACTAAACCCCACTCCATACAGGCGCACAGCAACAACAAACACGAGTGCCAAAACAAGCACAAACACACGTGCAAGCCAACACCAGAATAAGGCCTGCCACCAGCAGATAAACAAACCTCCCACACCTGAACACACACCAGTGAGCTCACCTCCTACATATCCTGTGCCCATCAGCTATCTCTGGGTTTGGTTCTGTGGCGTAGAAGCCAGCACTGCAGGAGGACACGCACCTCCACTCCTCCATCAAGTAGCCTTCTGCACAAGTGTTGCACGCCTCAACACCTGCACCTGGTGCAGCATGAGGCAGACACACACACTTAACTGGATTACTGGATAAAGGACATAAAGGAGCAATGCAAACGGCAGCAGTAAAAACCAAAACCAAAATGTGACTTTTGACCCCCGCTCTCACCTGCACAGGTAGCACAGGCCTGGTGACAAGGCTTGCACGCGACTTCCTGCGGGTCGTGGTAGAATCCGGGTGCGCAGCTCCGCTGGCACCGGTTCCCCTGTAGACTAGAGAGGATGGAGCGAGCATGTGGCACCGTGACACACACAGTCAATCATGTGACACCAAAACGGATGAGTCACTGCTTTCATCCCACAGCAACACCACCACAAACACTCGGTGAACTGAGTCAGTGAACGCTTTATTCCGGAAACTTTGAACTCTTTGTCCGAGATGTTTTGTCCTTTCAAGTAGCGATACAGCAAAGTGTCGATTAAGATAAACTTATCTTTCTAGAAATGTTATGATTCTGCTGAGGGTTTGTGTGTGTGTGTTTGCTCGCATCTGTGGGGAGAATCAGTATTCTCAGAGGCTTAGGGGAGAAGGAGTGGTGTTTACCGAGCAGTTAATTTGAGCATCATCAGAGAGTTTGTTTCACCTTGTGTGTGGTTTGCATTCTGTGCAGATGCTGTAGGAGGTGCACTTCAAGCAGTTTTCACTGCACTTTCTGCACATGTTTGCATCTGTGGGGAAATCAAACAATACGCATGGAGTATACACATCAGAGCCATTAATCAATCTTACTCACATACCTTCAACTGCAGTTATGTCAACTGACTATTCATTAGTGCAGCTGCATTCAAACCGCTCCTCTGTAACCCAGTCAAGGATTTTTTTCTTCTGTCGCATTAATTTAATCACAAAGAATTTCACAAAACAGAACCAACCGTGGTCGAGGTAGTAGTTTTCCCCACAGATCGCTGTGCAGGTATTGGTCCCCTCAGTCAGGTGATGGCCAGGCTGACAGGAAGTGCACTGGTCACTCCGACTTCCAGTGCAGCTCTCACAGGAGGCGTAGCACCTCTTACAACGCCGACGGTCACCCCAGAATCCCCTGGGACATCCTGATACGCACAACCTATCGGACAGCCATGAACCAGAGGACACAGAGGACGAGAGGTGTTGCTATTGATTCGGAGTGGAAAAAATTATATTGCGGGTCAATTTTTGAGATGAGGACACTCAAATAAAAACTATTTTTCACCCTAAATAAGCATGAAGCAATAATTTTGACTGAAATAAAACTGAAATATGTAGAATCAAAGATTTATTTATTCAAGTAATTAATAATTAAGGAAATGTGCTTGTTATAAACTGAATGTATACAAATAGAGTTATCTTAATTTGACTGGATTCCATTAAACGGAAATTTAACATTGTAACAAAATTACATGGAAAATGTACATGTAAATAAATTAGTTAATTTAATTTGAACAAAATGTTGTTTTTAGTGCAATCAAAAGCAAAATTAATTCATAAAATCCAAAAACTACCAAGGACAGAATTACCAGACCCCTGATGCTCGGCCATGTGTCCTTTTTGCTGGATAACAGCCTGAAGTTTTCAGTAAATCTCACACTCGTCTCCTGAGCAACCCCGGCCCATTCTTCTTTGGCGAGTCTCTCAAGCTCCTCCAGATTTCATGCTCTTGTGGCACAGACCTGGAGCTACAGATTTTCAGATCTGTCAGGGCTCTGTGCAGACCAGTCAGTAACCGTCACTTTGGTCTCCTGGGGGTAGTCCTAGTCAAGATGGTTAAACATCCTTCTTTCTTTCTCACTTCTTCCACCTTGATGAGATTCCCAGTTCCAGACGCATGGAAGCATCCCCACAGCTTAATACTCCTACCACCATGTTTTAACTGTCAGGATGGTATTCTTTGGGTTGTTTGCCTCTCTTGTCTTTCTCCAAACATAAGCAACATCTATGTGGCCAAAGAGCTCAAGTATCAACTCACCTGACCAAAGGATGCCCTTCCAGTATGCATAGTCTTTCTCCAGGTTGTCCTTAGCATACTTCAGTCTGGCTTGAAGGTTTCTCTTCTGCAGCAGTGAAGTTATTTTTGGTCTGCAACCTCATGGCCCACTCCCGTGCCTAGTTCTAGTCACTGTCCCTTTTGTGATTATAATTCCTGATTTGGCTATTAGTTATTGATTAGAGTCTTTGCAGTTATTATGGAGTCTCTCGCTAGTTTTCTTTCCAGGATCTTTGAAATATTTTGTTTCCTACATCTGCCAGATGTGTGGCTCTCTTTGAATGTCTTGATAATGCTTCACACTCCAGTCACTGACACTCTAGAAAGGCTGTGATAACTTTGCATATCCATAAAGTTAAGCTATAAAGTTAAACCACATCAGTGGTTTGTGCTGTGACTCAATGAAAAGGTCAGTTTTTCAGGGGGCTAACAAAAGAATTTATGCTTTTGAAGAAAACCAGTATGTTTAGAAAAAACAAACAAACAAAAACCTAAACTGAGAAATTTTCGACAAAAATGTAAAATTTCATACAGGGGAGGGGCTAGTAGTAATTTTGTCCTTATGTGTAAATTAAAATCATAGCCACAGAAACCTGTGAACTTCAACAACGATTTGACACAATATATAAACCCGATTCATTTTTTAAAAGCATATTGTGTGAGCCACATACTGTGGATCTGCCAATAGCTCTGTGCTGTGTAGTCGTGCTAACCTTGTGTTGTTCTTGAACTTGAGAAAAAAGTGCAAGCATGTGACACACTGCTGCGGGCCTGGCCCCTCACAGCCATCATCACTGCATTCTGGGTCGCAGGGTCCTGCAAGGGTGAACACTCGCAAAGTCACAGCAGCATCACGTCACATCACAAGAGAGAAGTTATTCAGACTGCTGATTTTATTCTGTATTTATGTAAGAGCCTGCCACATTAAGCATACACCGCATCCCAGTTCATTAAGCTGCTGACTGAGAGGCCGGAGATAGAACAAGGGAAAGCTTAGTACTATCAAGATGCAGGGTGTATGACTCACCGCTGTATTCTTCGCTGAGATCGCTATCCATCGGAATCTCAGCTGATCTGGCTCGCTCGCGGTGCGCAGGATACGGGCGCTCCGCCGTGCCATAAATCACCAGGGACCACTTCTCCAGCACCCCTGTGAAACAGCAGAGAGATAAGAGGCTTTGTCCCGCGAGGCCCAGCCCTGTATTTTAACTGCAGCGAGCCGAGGTTCAGTGCATGTTTCATAATATTGAGACGTTACAAAGAGGAAGAGCAGACCTAGTTTGGAGCCGTCTTTCTTTTGAGAGGGAGTATCCTGGATTTTCAAAGTCCATTCCCCTGCTGCCTGCTCCCCCCAGCAGTGAGCTGTCATGAATTCCCAGTTCTGAAATCCCTCGGTGGAGTTGTCAAGAGGCCTAAACGAAAACATTACATAACCGTGCTCACGCTGCTGCTTCGTCTACTACTCGTTATATGATGATTTAAGGGATGTGTTTGCTAAAGACACAAAAGCAAAATCACCTTAATTTTTTCAGCTTTATCTGAATCAAAGATAGGAAACGTGGGTCTCTTCAGGAGGGCAAACCGGGTACGTGACAAATCCCTTTGTTGTGTTCTTATTCATGGCTCATAAATACATTACAGCTTCAGCTTTTTGTAAATGATTTATACATTCATATGAAAAAGCAAGCGCATCCCCTAGAAAATGCTATAGAATAAAATAGAAGCAATAAACATTCAGTCCTGTATGAAAGGGCAAATAAGAAAGATGCAGTCCTGTTTTCTAGTCATTTTCACATTTTAAAAAAATCAGTCAATCACATGGAAAAAATCTAATCGTCACAGTCCCTCTTGTCCTCCTGTGCTCACCTGTAATCTATCTTTTCTGCTTCCTGCGTGTTTTTTTAATCTCTCCTCTCTCTCTATGTATGAGTGTGGCCTTACCTGAAAAAGACTTTCAGAGCATATGTTGCTCTAAAAACCTGTATATACCTCTCAGCACTGATGGTACCTATCCAGATGTGCAACCTGCCAATTCCATAGGCGCTGATGCACACCCCATAACCATCAGAGATGCAGGCTTTTGAACTGAGCGCTGATAACAAGCTGGACGGTCTCTCGCCTCTTTAGTCCAGGGGACGCCGTGTTCACGTTTTTCAAAAGGAATTTCAATTCATCTGACCACAGAGCAGTTTTCCACTTTGCCTCAGTCCATTTTAAATGCGCTTTGGCTCAGAGAAGAAGGGCAACATTTCTGGATCATCTTCACATATGGTTTCTTTTGCACCGTGCCATCCACAAATGGCATTTGTGGATGGCACAGCAAACTGTTCACAGACATCAATTTCTCCAAGTCTTCCTGAGCACACGCAGACATTTCTATGACAGCATGATGCCCGTCTTTAATGCCGTGGGAGCATCCAATGTGGATTTTGGTCCTTCTCCAGATCCCTGGGGACTTTTGATGATGTCTTCACGATTTCATGTTGAAAATGTTATGTTTATTATCCAATTCTTCCACAATTTGCCTACTAAACCACTCATCTTTACTTCTGAAAGACTGCTTCTGCCATCATCTTACTGACCATTTAGCCTAATTAGTTGTAACAGCTGTTTCTTTTTAGTACAACTTGCTTTTCCATAGTTTTGGTCCTTTTGTACCAACTTTTTTGAGACTTTTTGCTGCCATCACATTCAAAATTGCTGACATAATTCATGAAATAGTAAAGTTTCTCAGATTTAGATGTTTTCTGTGGTCAACTGTGGCTAATATGTGGACTTACAACATCTGTAAATTATTCTTTTTTTATTGAACTTGTACATGACCTGTTCTTTAACACTTGGAAACACTTGGAGGAAATTGTCTGTTGTCTGGAAAATCATTGTGAGGTACTAATTTGAAATAAAAAACGTCACAAGCATATAAAGAAAGACCAGGATTTTTGGAATCACAACAGGCAAGTTAAGAAAGCCTTCAAATATTTTCTAACTAAAGGAACTTTGCATATAAGGCTGGTAAAAAATGCCAAAGACCATAAACAACGATACAAACCAGCAACAAGGAGGAAATTAAGCCTGTAATGGTAAGGGTGTGTTTACTTTTTTCCATGGAATATTATTAGATCTGTGATTTTTCTGTAGTGTCAAAAAATTAGTCTAATTATTTAAGATAAAATAAGCACCATGATTGCTCCTTTATTTCCTATGATGTCACCACAGCACATGGATCCTCATTGATTTGGCACAGATAACTGCCTTGAGGTGACTGTTGTTATGATTTGTTGTTATAAAATTTAATTTTGCACAATGTGTACAAGCTTGTAACCGGGGATTTTTCATGTGTAAGGCAAACACATTAACCACTACACCATAGTCACACTGCCCATCCATCCATCCATTGTTTTCTGCTTATCCTTGTCAGGGTCACAAGGAGGCTGGAGCCTATCCCAGCCACCATAGGGCAGGAGGCAGGGTACACCCTGGACAGGTCGACACGCTGTCGCAGGGCTAACACATAGAGACAGACAACCATTCACAGTCACATTCACTCCTATGGGCAATTTAGAATGACCCATTAACTTAACCCCATTAACTGAGTGTGTAAAACTTGGTTACTGTTGGGTCTGTGTTTCCACAAGCCCCGCTAGTTTAGAGACTTATTCCTCATGAAGAACGCAAGACAGAACAACCAGCTCGCTAACGAGGGAAGTTTGGGTCAGAACCAGTTCTTGGAGCTCACGCTCCTCACCTGACTCCAGCCCAAATCCTTCCAAGAGCAGCTATTTATTGACAAACTGTTACAATACACATCACAGCAAAAGCACCTCCCCTCATAGGACCCCTCTTGGTTACAAAGACAAGGCACTATGTGTGTGTTTGTGTGTGTATGTGTGTCTCTGTATGCATGACTTCCTGCTCACTAAAAGGATCATAAAAGCAGGAGGCAACATCACAAGAAACAGATCTGTCAGATAGGATGTATCTGCAATAAAACCTCCCCCAGCACAGAGTGGCTGGAGAGGTGGTCAGAGACAAAGGAATGTCTTGATCCTATAGATTAAACTAAGACTTTACAAATTTAAGAAACACAATGACAACATTCAACAATTAGACTTAACACTTACTGTGATCATTAAATGCCATCTTATGTGCTGATTGTTCGATATCAGCTAATACCTCGATGCCACACTAATTATTACCTTTTAGAAAACAAAGATCAAAAGCGTCATGAAAGTAGAACATGAGCAATTAAAAATCATCCCTTTATTTGTATTTTTAAATGGTCGGTGAAGACTTATAGCTTAACATCTCTAGCGGTTGCACAGCAACTGGCTAAATACTCCAGTCTCCTTGCCATCCAGTCACGAACTCTCTCTGTCTGTTGTTTGGTGCTTCACAGGCGGTGCACTTCAGTTTTTTTGGGTTTTTTTTAACCTTTTCACTGAAAACAACAGCCCACTCCTGCTTGTAACCTTGCTGGTGAGAGCAGTTAATAGGAAACCAAAACAGTAAGGTTGCAAGTGGAAACCAAAAGGATGAGCTCAAAGACATCAAAATGATCAAGGGGCTGTAGATACAGTGACCACTCAAGTACTGATTACAGCAGCTTTAAATAGTATCTCAGCAAAGGTGAAGTTGATCATTTTAACAGGTATGTTTGACATTTCGGTGTTATATATTTCAAAAAGTACCAATATTTCTTTAATTTAACAAATGTGTCAAACTCAAACATTCGGCTTTTGAAGGATTTGATGTTTATCAGTTACTATCTGCAGAAACCATCGCTCTCGGTTACCTGTTTGCCAGCAGCTGCGACGTGGTGCCCAAAGGTGACGTGAGGGTGATGGAGAGATCACCACGGCGACCGTGACTTATGTTAACCCGGACCACGACGTGCTCCACATAAGCGACGTGCTGCGGGGCCTCGCCGGAGCAGCCTGTAGTCTCATGCACAGACATTAGCACTGAGCCCGGATGAATAAGTCTGTCATGAGAGAAAAGAGAAAAAAGAGACGCAGGGAGTAGTGGAGATAAAAGAACAGACGGAAAACAAGAAGCGCAAGAGAAAGTTACGAGGAGAGCCGCGGTAAGGAAAATGACACCCATTAAAGTACGACCGCGAATCAGTGTGAGAGAAATCAATTCGAGAAGAGAGACAGAACTAGATAACGTGCGATAAAAGGGGAGGAATCAAGGGACGCCCTGAGTCGAAGCAGAGATCTCTGATACCTGCTCAGCTGGATGGCAGCCTCCTCCGCACATTCATGCTGTGAGGGGACTTGTTTCCAGCGCTCTGCCTCCTTCACCATGCTCTCAGCATCCAGCAGGCCAAAGCCGTACAGGTGGCTCACTAACAGACACCAGCACATCCCCAAACACACACACTGCACATTAGCCGGGGCATAGAGAAGGCACTGTAGCTTATAAATGACTTCACACACTCCTGAGACTTTGTAGGCGTTTATCGCTCTTCTGCTCACAGTACCTCATTAGCTTGTATGCTCGCTGCTTTATAGTTCCCCCAAAAAAGAGCTGAGAGGAACATTTACTAAAATATACTTATCAAGTCAGGCGATTCTTCTTTTTTACTTATTTATTTGTTTTTGGCTGGCAAATATTAAAATAAACAATGTGGAATTAGAAAATCAGCAGAGATCCGATGGGAGTACCTTTGTATCCGGCTCCATTTACACGCCAGTCAGGAGCACTGAGATGATGAGCTTTTGATGTTCGGACAATAATGTGCTGCAAATCCCTCCAGGTTAGCAAGGGGCTGACCGTTCAAGAGAAGGAAACCACATGCTCTCATCACCCGATTGCACAAACTGATCTGAACATGAGCTGCATGTATGGATGCTGTTATTAGAGGGCTGCTTACTTGGCTTCCAAGGTGAGAGCAATGACACCGGCAGCTACAGAGGCGGCGAGGGAAGTCCCTGACTGGGCCGTGCTGCAGCTCTGCTGTGGACCCACGGTCACCTGTGGAGGAAAACAACTTATATATTTTTTTAAATTCACCCACTATTAACATGTTTTTGCACAGAACTGTTCTTTCTTGTGGACTCTGCTTGACCGTATGTGTATTTTTTGCACATCAAATCATTTTGAAAAGCATTCAAACGACTGGCAAGAATTAACTAGGAGGATTCAGCATTATGTGATCAATATTTAGGATTTAGGTTATGGATTTGCTATAAATTAGCTAATTAATCCTGTCTGGTTTCTTACCGTTCATTTCTATATATTTTCTTGGGAAAATGGGAAATACTGATTTATTGAAACATGTGCAAAACATGCCTGAACTGTCCACTTGGACAGTTTCCTCAACATTTTTAAGGACATGCTGTCATATGACATGTTTTCCCGTAATGGCTCTCTGGTGCAGATATTCTATTTTTTATCTGAAAGTCTATTATCTTTGGATTTTTAGTACTCAACTAAAGCAACAACAAAACAAAACAAAAGAGGCAACAAATTATGTGCTAAAAGATACAAGAATAAATTTGGTTTTTGCTAAGTTGCCTGTTATATAAAGACTACTTGAAAAATATTTTAAAAAATTAAATACAAATCTGGTTCCTTGGAAATGAATTGCAGCTCAGGACAGTGCTGTATATTGTAGAATATGGGCCTGGTTAACCAGCAACTGGAACACACTCACCTGTTTCCAAAGACCAGTTAGGTAACATTTGTCATAAAGTAGGTTAATTTTTAAGTTTGCACACACAAGATCACTCACAGAGACAAATGCAACAATTTAACAAAAGTGCCAGAGTGACAAAAATTAATCAAGATAATGTATTTTGTAGAAAAAAAAATTAGAAATACTGGCAAACACAGTACACATAATTCGATTTTTTTTGTTTTGTGTGTCGGTTGAGAAAACAAAATGGAAAACATGTAAGCCTGAGGCCAGAGAAGCAGCTCTCAGTCAAATTACTCTAATCAGCTACCCAACTCTGTTTACCCACAATGTCTGAAAATCACATGACACAATAGAAGTATTTGGCATTTTCTACACTCAGACAGTGATTTTCATTCATTTTATTCCATTTTAATGCCTACTGGATTTTCCTTTATTACCTTTACGTGCAAAATCTGTATGTTATCCTAATAATTTTCACTTACTCTGATTTGTGTTAGTATAGAGTAACTACTATCCTTTGTCCATGGTGATGTGCCATAAACAGGGGAGGGGGGGAAACCCTTCCAGTTAGATAGACTAAACAAAAGAGTGAAATCTGGTATTTCACAAAACATATTTCACACAACATTAGGAAATTTTCCTCGGGCCGTTCTAGTATGTTAATATTATACTGCTGACTGAGTTCTGACGACATACACCACAGTTCTTGTAATGGCTTTTAATTGATGAAAATTAAAGCTCTAAGAATAAACATGAAAACAAAATCATTTGTTGCTGTGGGTTTGAACGAGCTGCTCCTTTCTGTGACTTCACAAGTTCAGCTTTGTTCTGCAGAGACAAAAGTTCACAGAGCCCCCATCTTGGGCATATTTAGTTGATTGACAGGTGTCTCAGACTATCACACTCAGCAGGCGTTGCATGCTCCCCCCCCCCCCCCCCCCCCCCCAAACACCATTGCCCAAAGCCAATGCTTAATATCCCAAATGTGTATTTTCTGGCTTTGAGCAGCTGGCAAGATGCCGGTGAATGTTAAATCCAACTACTCTAAGACATCCAGTGTCATCATCAGAAACAGTGCAAAAATGACTTTTAAATTAGCAGTTAATATAATTTTATTATCTAAATAACTTCATGCCCTCTGAGTGCTAAATGCAGTGCAAACATTAATGTCATAACACGACAAATATCTCGTAATCTGTGTTCAGGAGAAGCAACTGGAGTTTAGTCAGTATCACTGCCTTGCATTGCTTCACTTCTTCCTCTTATTGTAAAATAATAATTGCTTTTGGACATTTATGTCTAAAATATTAAATATTTAAAGGAGTTATATAACCTCTTACAGATAGTAGACCATTGTTTTTCTTGTTTTCCTTCTTGTCTGTAAAAAACTGCATATTTTGCATGATTTAATAGCTTGTATATCACAAGTTATCAAGTTGTCTCCACAACACCGTGAGATACGTTACCAGTAGCTCATGTTTCTGTGAAGGAATTCTGGCCCACAACATTGCTTCATTTCATTTTTGGGGCATTTGTTCACGCACAGCTCTTTTGAAGTCCCACCACAGCATTTCAATCCGGTTCAACACGTGATTCTTTTCTCTCTGAGCCTTTCTATTGTAGATTTTCTGCTGTGCTTAGGATCATTGTCCTGACCCAGCAGGCCAACACACATACACACTGGACATACTGAATACTTTATAATAAAGGAGAGTTCATGGTTGGCTCAAGGACAGAAAGGAGCCCAGAGGTCTTGTGGTTCATTGAGTTGCAACTTTTGCAAACTTCAGCCTCTGAGATCCACAGTGCAAACTAATAGTTAACAGAAATGTTGCCTTTCGCAACATATTTTTTTAGATTCAGCAACTTGTGTTTGTGTATATGAATGTTGCTTTGCATTGAGGCAAGAAAATGTTTTTCCAGCATTTGGGTAAAGCTATCTTCAACAGACTGATGGCAGGAGAGCGTGGCTGCTCACTACGGTGGAAGAAAAGAAGCTATTTTTTGAATCATGTGAATCTTAATTAAGTTCTCTGTTAGCAACACTCACCATCTCCTCTCTGTCCCATCCGCCGTACGCCGTTGCCAGCGTGGAGGGGCACGGCTCCAGGTAATCTGGCTGGCTTCCACGCTGAGTGCTGCTGCTGATAGAGATAGTGTAGATACTGTTGCTGTAGCCGTCACAGGAGCAGTAGTCACCTCTTTCCCCTCCGTTTCCTGACGGCCAAACAAAGATGGATCCCCTCCCTTGCCGGCCCTGAGATTAATTGGGTAAAGATGACAGAGGAGATTAATTTATTTATGATATTTACATATTGATGTTGAGGAAAAAAACAGAACAGCTCTTGCAGTAAATATACAGCCGCAGGTGGGACACAGACATAAACAAACACAGCCACACTTTTTTCTCTCACTGTTTGAACGCCGTTCTGTAAAACAAGACGAGTCAGCGGTCCAGGTCCATCCAGAGTGGCCCCGTCATCTTTTGGGCCCCAGCCGGCTAAGTAAACATCAATATACCCTGGACTGAAGCTAAGCGACTGGGCCTCCACGATGTCTGTTACATCTCCATCCAGCATTCGGATGCCTGGGGGAAAAGGATAGCACCAAAGCGATGATAAAGTTTGAATCCCCTACTGTATCTACAAAACTTTGCCTTTCAAGAAGTCCTTCGGCGTGCGAGTTTCATGGCGTCACATGGACTCACCGCCTATGCGTGCGTGGAAAGAAACTCCGACGGTGCACCGAGAGCTATTTGCAGCCGCAGCAACCACCCCTGCGCACTGAGTCCCATGGCTTCGAAGAAAGGAGGAGAACATCAGAACACGAGGTTAAATGCATATGCATGAGGAGAAGACGGGCTATTTCCGTTACATCAAGCTATGCGAAGATAGAATTTAGACTGGGGACTTTGCATATCCATACATGCATGTAATTACTGGAAAACGGAAAGGGAAAGCATGCATTAATTAGAGTTCTGGATTATGACAGGGAAGCTGCAAAGCAGGTGCAAAGAAAATTCCAGAGATACAAAGTACTCACTTGTTAACAGCACTGTTAGAAGAACGATCTTGGTCTTGTCCGTTCACATCAAAGCTGGCAAAAGGATCCTAAATCAGATAGATACTAAGTAGCAGCACATAGCACCATGCCAGCAGCTATCTGACTGTATTTCATCAGACAAATCACAAAGAGCATTATTCACCAGCCCACTCAACAGCTAAGTGGATCAGACGTTTAATGTCCATTCCAATACTCTTAGCTGGCCTTTCCAAACCTTTGGCCCAAAAACCCTGCTCGCAATATCTGTCTGAGCTCTTACACTAAGAGCTCTGCCAAACTGCTTATGATTAATGTCCCCTTCCCAAGAAGAGTGTCCCATCCCAGGGCACTTACATAATTTGGCTTCAGATCCGGATGCTCTCTCTCGATGCCATCATCTAGGACAGACACCACCACACCCTTCCCAGTGTACCCTCTCCTCCAGGCCGCTGCAATGTTCATGTGAGACTGGCAGGCTTTGGAGTCACTGCACTGCTGTGGAGCGAAATAGTGGGACATTCAGCTTCACCCTCAGGAGTAAAGAATAAATGTGGGTCTATTTTAGGCTCTGTCTGTCTTTCTGGGTTTGTGTGCGTTTGTGTGTCTATGTTTCAGACTTGAGCATGGCAAAGGAAAACAAAACAAAACAATCTGACTCACAATGTACCACAGGCGGTTCCACGCTGGGTCGCTGAAGTCCTGCGTGTGGTCGCTGGACTGATGGTGCGTAGCAGGGAGGAGCTTTCTCCTCATGGGGATAGGAGAGATATGACCGGCTCTGGAGATCCTCCTCACTCTTCTCTGGACCACCTGCTGCTTGAGCCATTCCACCTTAAAAGGAACATTTGTACAGATGTTTATGTCTACTTTTAGACATTCCAATGGAATGTTTGGATCCATTGTGAAATATTTCGGCAGCTATAATGCATTTACTGCGCTGGCAAAAAACAATTATGTTTTCAAGAGGAGGGGCCCTGACACTGTACCTCTGGTTGATACTCTGATGACTTATCAAAGACAAAGGGCACAAACGTAATCAGTGCAAGCTAATGACTTGCACCCTCTTCGTTCAACAACAAAAAAACCACAATCCCAAATTGCTGCAACACGCGGATGTCTCACTGAAATATAAACACACCCTGATCATTCTGTAGATTGCTCATATAACACTGTTTTAAGGTCAAAATGGTAACTTTGTTCAGTGAAGTATCACAAAATGTGGACGCTAAACTTTTCCGCTAGTGCCATTATGAGGCCAATATCTGCTCTTAGTTGTTAAAAGGTTTTAAATTTGGTGCAAATTCAGAATTATTTATTTAAAAACATGCACTTCCCCAGTAAGTTTTTAATTGTTTTTATTCCTGCAAAACTAATTACATTTCTTGGTTCTGTTAATGGTTGTTAGGGTCTCTGAGTTCATTTATCAAATACGTGCTAATGTGCTCATCTGCAATAGCAAACATGGCCAATCTTCTGAAACTCCTGAACAGCTCCATGTTACAGCTGCCATTATAATCCTGTTAGTGCATTGATGTTAGAATTCAGTTTTAAAAAAATACTGTGCTTAGTAAAGCTGCAAACATGGCTCCACCAAAGAAGTAGTTTCCTGTTTCTGAACCCGTTAGAGGGCACTTATTGAAATTCCTGAAAATTCACAATAATACAATAATAGTGTTTGCGTTGGACACTTTTTTTTTTAACTTCTGTGACTCTTTCTCAGGAATTTTCACTGTCATGTAGCAAATCATGTTATGGTTAAAGGCTGAATTTAGCTTTACTTTTGTTGGCCAGCAGGGGGAGCCTCCTCTGTTTTGCAATAGTCCAGTTGTATAGAAGTCAACATAAAAATAACCCTTTGTCTCTTACACCACAGTAAACTCATTGCAGTTGAGTTTCTGTGTTGTGCTTTTTGTGTTTTTGAGGTTTCACTGAATACAAGATGATGTTCACTTGAAAATTGTGATCTCCATTAGAATCAAAACAGATAACAAACGTAGAAGGTTATGATTCTGGGCCTTTCCTTAGCATGCCACGGTGATGTAGGAGAAGTGAGTGGTCCATTGAATTCTTAATCAGATTCATCCTCCCTTTTAAAAAAACTCAGCTCGAGGCAACATTCATCTTCAATATACAGTCCATAGGTCATACAATCTGAATTATATTATGTTAGTGTGTTGTGATTTCAGACACTACTCGATTATACATGAACAAAACATTTGGTACAAAGTGACATTAATGCTAAAAAGTCTGACGTACGCTAAATGCTGTGAAAAAGATTAATCTCAAGCTGTTTACTAAATGTACACTCAAAAGCTCCTTGGATGGTTCCCTTTCCCTAGTTGGAAAAAAGTCCTCCTGGCTAACACTGACACTACTATCGACTATGTTCTTTAACTTCTGAAGGTGGAAGACAAAGAAAGTGTGATTTTGTGTGTAACCAGATAACACTGGGAGTTGCTTCGAACCTGTCTGATTGTACTATATGTCCAAGCTGCTTATTGATACTATAAGAATTTGATGCAACCCTGAACACCTTGTTGATCTTTAAGGACTTCTGACATCTTTAGGTGTTGTTAGTGTTCGTGCACACAAAGCTGTAATGTGAGGGGAGGGACCAGAACAATGAACATGTGTCCCTATGTGTACGTGGAGTGTACGGAGGGGACATGATGCTGCTGATTAATAATCCAGTAGCCTCCCAGTCCTACTCATATCTCATTACTATACCTTGGTCTCCTTGGCGACGCAATCAGTCACTTCTTTGTTGCCTACTTTGGACTGATTCGCCGTCTCGTGATGGCGAAAACTGTAATGCCTCTTCAGGTCTCCAATCTGGTGAAAACACACATCAGATCCTCGAAATGATTTTGTTTGCAGGTGGATGCGTGCTGCTCGTTCTGCTCTGCTACTGTGCAAAGCAGCTTTTTAATTATTAAACTGCTCGTGGTGTCTTTTATTAACACGGCTACCTTATACCTCTGATAGTTTTACAGCCCAGGGCAACCTGAGCCAAAAGGTTTCAGCCACACTGCTGCTCATCTGTGTACTGGTGTAGCTGCACATACCACGTCACTGTGTGCATTCTGTAATGTATGTCAGCTAATATTTTTATACAAGCGCAGTCCACTGAGTAATGACTAGTTAATAAAACACATGACATCTCACACTATTGCAAGAGAACAACAAATTATGCCCTTAAATATTTCATTAATATCGTTTTAGTGAAATATTTACTTTTTGATTTTCAACCTCAGCAATATAAGATTACTGTATAGCTGTCTTTTTAGTTTGAATGGGTCTCTCTGGTTCCTATCACCTGCTGTGAAAACTGAACATCTATCCCATGTGCAATAAAGTACAGCATGCTATGTCTTTGGAGTTTAACTGTTACTTTATGAAAGTGTAGAAAAATGAGTCTAAAATGAGTGCCACTAATGCAGCAGTGGCTCATAGAGAAGCAACTTTGGATTATGGTTACTGGTTAAGTTCCCAGCACTAGCACTGCCTGTAGTGTGTCCATACAGTACAGACAGATATCAACAGCTTTTGATGCAATCCTAAAAAAAAATATTAGTAAAGCCATTAGTGGCTCCACAGTTAGATTTGTCCAATATTTCCAGTTTTCCAATAAATGACACTTCCAAATGCAAGTCTGGTAATTGTGTAAATAATTGCCCTCTTCATGTTTGAGGGCACTCACCTGTCCCATGTTAGTAAATCCATATTTCTCTGCTATCCTGTTCACAGATTCGAGGTCCCCTCTTATTTTTATCGCCCAGTCGTTTGTATAAATCGTTGCGTGGCAAAGCTGGACGAGAGTTCCCATCCACAGCGCAATAAAACGCGCCATTGCTGCTTATTTCTTTCAGTAAATAGCCGGTGCCCAGGTGTTTCACGAGCTGTCCCCGCACTCTTTTCTGCTGCAGATGCTTCTCATTGCGGGAAATCCGCTGACTCAAAGACGCAGGATGCACCCGATGTTCTGCCGGCTGAAGTTGTGAAGACTTGACTCCTTCACTGACTACAAGCTTCTATCAAATTACTTCAATATGGAGGCCGGGGATCAGCTACAGTCTGTCCTTTATTGGGATCTGTGGGTTATACTTTACTTATATAGATCTTTTCTTTAGTCTTTGCAAATAAAATGAATGAGCTGTCTGTATTTAAAAAAAAAAAAAAAATAGAAAGCTCAAGTAATCAGACGTGATAAATATTAGAGGAAAAAGACCCCGTTGGCATAAGTTTGACCTGTACTTTCATTTTTTATTTATTTATTTTTCTTTAGATGTTTTCCTACTGATAAAGACTACCCTATTCATACTCATAAAGCAATAGTCAGAAACAACAACATCAACATTTTCACTTCATAATTGCAGGACCATCTGGGCAATGAACGATGAACTACTGGAAGTTTTTTCTGTAATTTTACACATTTATGCCTTAAAGTTCAAGCCTGAAAAGTCTTGATAGATGGCCAATGATGTAAAATGACATCCTCCCTGCTCTAGGTGGTATATTTAAGTTGAATTCTTTTGTGACTTACCTGTTTGGATGATTGAGTTAGAGATATCAAGGCATAGGCAGCTCTAGCCAGCAGGTGCTGCTAGGCCTCAACTCCATTAATCCGAGCAACTGAAGTGGATCTCTCTGCTGTGTTTGTGCCATTGTGAGACTTTTTACTGAATTATCTTACTAATATTATTAATTGTTGTTGATTATTTGTCTATCTTTTATTAGCCAAATTATTATGTCTGTGTGTTGCATGCATACAATTTGTGGACATAGCTTGCTAACCAAGCTAACTAGCATTACCTGAAGAATTAGCATTAACAACAGCCAAAATGTTAGTGTTGAGGGTTCAAAACAAAAAGTCCAAAACTAGTAGGTGATGTCAGAGTGGCTATGTACAGGGTGGGCCATTTATATGGATACACCGTAATAAAATGGGAATGGTTGGTGATATTAAAGTCCTGTTTGTTACGTTGAAACCAAGCACACCATTGTTTTTCTTGTGACATTACCAATAAGTGTGATGTGTCACATGGCCCTCTTCCTATTGAAAAAACAAAAGTTGTATCCAAGATGGCCGACTTCTAAATGGCCACCATGGTCACCACCCATCTTGAGGAGTTTGCCCCCTCACATATACTAATGTGCCACAAACAGGACTTTAATATCACCAACCATTCCCATGTTATTACGGTGTATCGATATAAATGGCCCACCCTGTACATATTTTATACTGTCTATGGCTGAGAAACAAAAGATGCATGCTGAAGAATAGGAAGGGTGGGCTTTATAAAGGAAGTACTGGAGCAGGTGTCTCCATCTACCTGCTGCAGCATAGAAATATTTATTTATTATTATTAATATTTATTATTTACTTTACCTAAAATTCAGTATCAGTTTCCTACTCGTGTGCTAAATATTTAATACAGAAAAGCAGTCAGCAAGGAGCAGCTACCACCAATTACAAACTTACAGTCCATCGAGCCAGCCAACCACTTTGTTTATCGTGGCTGGTGCTTATCCCAGCCTTCAGGGTGAGAGGTCATCAAAAGTGGCTGAGGGGTGGCTCTAGCTCAGGAGACCAGGTCATCTACTAATTGGAAGGCTGGTCATTTGATCCCTGGCTGCTCCTTTGGCAAGATACTAACCCCAAGTTACTCTCCAATGCATCCATCAGAGAGTGAACGTGTGTGAACATTAGATAGAAAGCACTTCACCAAAGAAGCAGTGGCTGTACGAATAGGGGAGTGAGGCATGTTGTATAAAGTTCTTAGTGGTCAGGTAGAGTACAAAAGCCCTATATAAGATCCAGTCCACTTACCATTTACCAATCAGTTACAGCGTTAGCACACAGAGCGAGACGAGCACAACCTTATAGCTTACAGACTGACCACTCTGAGCGTGACTAGTCCTTCCAAAAAGTTTCTCGGTGGCTATTTTGTTTACAGGTTGATATTTGGTTGAAGAGCAGAGAGCTCCCCTATATTTACCTCTCATGGATACCATGCTCAGTGAAAGGTACAGCATGATAGGTTACATATGTTAGCCAGCTTGAAAGGAGTAGCCATAGATATAAGCTGTTTTCATTTATCAGCAGTTTGTTTAACTGTGGGCTGAGCATCTAAACCACACATAGGCAAAATATGGCCTGTGTGTGAGGACAGGAACCACCCAGCCAACTATCTCAATCCAGCCCACAAAACAAAACAGCCCCCCTCAAAAAAAGCAATAAGAAAGAGCAGCATACAGAGGAATCTTGAAACAAATAACTGCAACAAGTCTGCTCTGCTGTTTAACTCTATTCCAGTCCAATGTGTTTCAACAGGGACCTACACAGTGGTGAATGTGAAACACCTGAAGAGATGTAGGCTAAATGTTCTTAAAGCATTTAGGTGATATTTTTTTGTAATCACGATTTGAGTTTCTTTATGGGGCGATTGTGGCTCAAGAGTTGGCAGTTCGTCTTGTAATTGGAAGGTTGCCGGATCGAGCCCTGGCTCCGACAGTCCCAGTCGTTGTGTCCTTGGGCAAGACACTTCACCGGTTGCCTACTAGTGGAGGTCAGAGGGCCCAGTGCCCAGTGTCCAGCAGCCTCGCCTCTGTCAGTGCGCCCCCGTGCAGCTGTGGCTACAATGTAGCTTGCCATCACCAGTGTGTGAATGGGTGGATGACTGAATGTAGTGTAAAGTGCTTTGGGGTCCTTAGGGACTAAGTAAAGCTCTATACAAATACAAGCCATTTGCCATTTTTCCACCATGCAGTCCTTTTCTTGCTTTATCAAAGTCAGTGTGGCACTCTGGAAACAAAATGTTGTCTACTCCTCATCTAAACTCTTTAAGACGCCATAGTTACCTCTTCCAGCTTCAAATAAAACGTTTTGTACTTGTTTGATTTTTTTTGTTTTTGAAACGCTAACCTACGCCTCTCAGTTTTTCTGTTGATGTTATCAGCCTGTTTTTGAAGCCTGTGCTAATACACCTATTTGTTAACGAAGACCAGACATCAGTACTGGGCAGTGTTGGGACTAACGCGTTATTAAGTAACGCGTTACAGTAACTACGTTATTTTTGTGGTAACGAGCACGGTAACTAGTTATTATGCCAAAATCAGGAACGCGTTAGTCGTTACTGGGATTTAGATAGGGTCGTTACTCGTTACTTCGTGTGGTGGCTATCGCGGAGCTTCCACAGATTCAGTAACATTAGCAAGTGGTGGAGGCCAGCAGGTGGATGAGGGAAAGGGGACGCAGAAGGAAAAGAGACCCGAGGCGGCCGTCGGTCCAAGTGTGAACTGAACTTGAGGTAAGAAGTTATGACCTGCAGTCTATCTGGGTCAGATATAAACCAAGTTTAGGTGGAGTTTATTTTCGTTATTCTGACTTTTTCCGTACTGCGTACTAGCTAGCATGACGGAGTTTCTATACAGCTGGGTGGGTGCTATGAAGTTAATCATGTTGAACTTTATTTTGTTCATAAGTTATTAGAGTTGCCAACCGTCCCGTCTGGTATTAAGAGAAAATATTACGCGTTTCTTATTGAGGTGAAAAGGAACAGTTTGTCCCGTAATTCAGCTACAATGAAAAAGACACAAAGCTGGAGTTATTCTGTGTCTTTGCTGCACAGCTGCCTCTTCTTCTTTCATTCTCCCCCCTCCCTCTCCCGTTTCTACTTCAATCATGAAAACTGATCAGTGATCAGCTGATCAGTTTTCAGTTCTCTCTCAGTTCTCTCTTCAGTTCTCTCTTGTTTGTTTATCGCCCACTTCGCGCCAGAAAGAGGAAACCAGCCGATGTCGCCTTAAACAACAGCAGCACGTTTAAGCTTGATCAGGTGTTGTTAGAATTTATTTAATATTAATTTCTAGTATCAGCTGATGTTTGCTGGAGCCACAGCTGCAAAAAAGCTGCTGGTCATGATATCGGTTTGGTTATCTGGTGAGAGGGAAACATGAAGATGAAACCAGGAGATGTCCTTACTGAATCATCAGAGCTGGACAGGTGATGGAGAAACAGGTTTACCTTTTAGGTGACATGAATGAGTTGAAGGGAAGTTATTAACTGTTTCTGAGAGACAAATAACACCAGGATCCTTTTTTTATGTAGCTGACAGCTGGTAACTGTGCAGGGGCGGATCTAGCAAAGTTTTTGCCAGGGGGGCCAGGTAGGGCATTAACAGGGATAGGTGGGCACAAGGAAATACTTTTCTTTCTTATTCTCATTTAAAATATCTAGCTTTTAAAAAATAATTATCTGAATCTTACAACAAACGATTGATAGATTGATGCATATATACCATCAAGACAGTGTACATCACTGTCACAACAGCGTTTGTTTTCATTCAAGGCTTTATGATTTTTCCTATAATGGTGGGCCATTCAAAATGCCCGGGTCAATTTTCTGTCCCAGTCCAGCCCTGTATGCAGCTCATCTGCAGTCTGGTGTTACCTACATCTTCCTATTCAGAAGGCAGAATTTCCGAGTTCTGAGTACAATCAAAGCACCACGACTGCAGTTTTTGTGTTGGATGTAAAAGGCGCACATGACGCTGTGACGTAGGCTAGAATCATGGCAGCAGTCAATGACGGTCCAGGCGTGGGATTTCTCTCGTGGAAATATGCACATTATCTTTTCCTTTCTATTGGTAGGTGGCACAGTGCACTTGTGGCAAGTAAGCAAGCTAGAAGACTGGCAAAGTTATGGAAGCAACACATTAACAAGAGAATTCTGAGTAAAACCAAAGTTACTTTCCCTAGTAACTCGTTACTTTGAAAGTAACGAGTAACTTGAAGTAACTGAGTTACTTTTGATAGAAGTAACTAGTAATGTAACTAAGTTACTATTTTAAAGTAACTTACCCAACACTGGTACTGGGACACTGACATGTTACACCTACTGGAACTGATGGCCATGGAAACCCATACAGTGAAACTCCCAGTGCACACTGTTTATGCTGATGTTAATGCCAGAGGAGGCTGGGAATGCTACAGTTGCATGGCTAGGTGCTTGATTGCGGCAGCTGACATCAAAGATCAATCCAAGCAGAAGCTTTTTTTCTCACCACCATACATAACTTTTTTTTTTTTAAACTTGTTTAGTATTGAGATTAAAGTGAAGAAAAATTTGGAGAAGGAGATGAATTAACGAAATAATCTGTGTGATCTGCAAAGTTGGATAGCTCAGTTACCTTAGTTACATTGCAGCATACTACAGATAAAACAAATCCTCTCATCCAGAGTCAAAGTAAGCGATTATTCCATGTTTTATACTTCTACAATACTTTATTACATGAAAAAAATGCAAATGGCAGGGGATGATAGGAACCAGAGGATGATTAACAAATATATGCGACACAGCATGTCTCAGTGTGTTCCTGTTAGTCGAATCATTATGCTTTATTTCAGAAGAGCCGGCGCCTTTTCTTGACTTACATCAGACAAAAAGCTGCTAAAAACAGCCGTCCTGCCATTCTTTTATTTTCCCACAGTCCCGCTGTTCATTTCTAACTACACAGTAAGTCAAATGTGCACAACACTGCTTTGTTTTACTCATGAAAACTTAAACCGAAGCTTCACAAATCCCATAAATACTCAAATATTCAAACTCAAACACAAATTTCAGACCGTGCTTAGTGTGCTTGACAGGCAAAGATTGGACGAACGGATGCTTCATTTTCCACCTCACGCTATGTATTTCATACTGTGATTTTATTTTGCCTGAATGGGCTCAAGGCCAATATGCAGAGATGTTTCTATAACATCTACCGACACTCATAGTAATTCCAACTAATGCCTCGGCATCAGTGATATAATTATGTCACTAGAGACCTAGTATACGTGCAGCAGGTAGATGAAGTTCATAACAGCATGTATGCAGGATATTGTTGGAGGATGACTTACTAATTAAGAAGACGTGTAGGCCTCAGCCTCTAGTTGGTGTTTTGATGCCGTGGGAAATAAAGGCAGCACAACAGCTGATCATTTCTGAAAAGGGAGCAGCTGTTCCCTTCTGCCATACTGCACTTTGTATTCATACATACTTGTATACATCTCCCATTTAAAAACCTTTATCATCCAGAGACTTTGGCGACATTTATTTGTTCTGATTTTCTTTGAGGAATGAAAGGAAGGTCTCACAAAAAAAAAAAAAAAATCTTGTTAGATAAAGAAAAATATTGTCTGGAGCATCTGTTCTCTTGTGTTCCGTGTAACCTGAAGGTCTGAGTAATTCTCGGACAATATCTCTGCTGCCGTCAAAATAACAGCCTTAGGGAGAAAAAAAATAATAGTTAGAATGATAGATTTGATGTGCAATCAGACAAAAATTTGTAAATTACAAAATTATAATGTAATTTCATCATGGCATCTCGATTCATGATGCTTTCAAAGTAAGAAAAAAAGAGAGAGAAAGAAATGGCGCAGCTTCAAAAGACCTTCTCGGAGCTTCTTCCTCGCGTACCTACCTGTCAGAATATTTTGGTGGTTAAAGTCTCGCCCAATGCCTGTTCAGACCTTGAGTGGTAAATTACAGAGAGCAGGTCCATGATGCAACGTGGACTCACAGTCTTTATCATCTGCTGCACAATGAAATGGAAAACAAAACTAGCTGAGCAAAACAAAGGGAAAGCACCTCTTGGCAAAGCAGTCACAAGACTTTGAAGTTATCTAACATGTCTTCAGAGAGACCGACTTTGATGTTCAGAAAAGTCTTCTCAAGCAGTGACATATTCCCCTGAAAATAATTGTCAAACGTGTTCCTGAGCACACTGACTGCCCTGCAGGCATCACAGGCGTGAACTCTTCTTCTTTGTTCAACTGTTCTTGCTGTTTTGTATGCTCTGTTGTGTGGCATCATGGGTTTTGCTGCATGACATGCCATTTTGAAGACGCGAGTGTTTGCCACTAACAGTGCGGGTACAAGCAGGGAACAAGGGAACAAGCACATCAGCAGTGTTGGGGAGTAACGGAATACATGTACCGCCGTTACGTATTTAAAATACAAAATATGAGTAACTGTATTCCGTTACAGTTACCGTTTAAAAAGGTGGTATTTAGAATACAGTTACTTTGTTGAAATAAATGGATTACACAGCGGTACTTTCCTGTTTCATATTGTGGCGGGTCAGGCCTGTTTGGGTTTTGTTTGACAGCTATGTTCTGTAGCGGCAGCGTTACGGTTGCCATGGTTACAGGGTGACGCTCTCTCTGTGTGTTTCCTGGGTGAGAGAGGCCTTTGTTGTTGTTATGCTAAGCTAATAGGCAGAATGCTACAGGTATAGCTCTAAAGAATGTAGCATCATAGGCAGTGTAGTCGGGTGCTGCAGGGAGAATGGACTGCCAGACACGTTATGTATCTGTGAGCGGGGGAGCGAGAAAAAGGAAAAGTACGAGCTGTCACCGAGCAAAAACGGGAGCTGGAAGCATGTAAATATAATAATAACCACTGCAACCAAGAAGAGTGCCTGACGAGCCCAGTTGTAAGTAAGCTATTAAGACTCGACTGTACACCGTGTTCGTGTTTTCCTCCGAAACAATAAGTTCCGTTGGAGCAGCCTTTCAACGCCTCTCTCTGTCTCTCGCTAGCAAAGTTGACCCAGACAACAAAGTAAAGCTAGTTTTCGGCTACGAGCCCGACACAGAACCCACCGTATTAGCCAGAGGTCCCTTTACTACGGTTCGGAGCCGCGGACCTTCAGTAACAGTAATAAATCACAGCAATAGTACATTCATGTAGTTGTAAACAGCATGATAATATATTAAGTAATCCAAAGTATTCATAATACGTTACTCTCATTGAGTAACGTAACAGAATACGTTACAGAATACATTTTGGGGCATGTATTCTGTAATGGAATATATTTTAAAAGTAACCTTCCCAACACTGCACATCAGTAACATTGAGAGGACAAGTTTTGTGGCGTTAGCCTCCAAGAGGATGCGCGTGACTTGAAATGGAAGAACGCAAATGCAAAAGTCCAAAATCCAAATTTTTTAATGGCAAGAAAGGTGATCAGGAGAAGCAAACAGATCCAGCGAGGGAGGAAGCAAAAGCAGAAATCAAAGGAGACTAAAAAAAGGAAGAAAAAAAAAAGATGATAACTCAAAGAGCAGACAAACAGGCATGCACAAGGAAAAAATAGACAGAAACTGCTCAAGGAAATGTTTGAACAGCTGGACAACAATGGCTTCAAAGACAGTCTGACAAGTAGGGGGAGACTGCGCACAGTAGCTATAAGGAAGAGCTTAGTAAAGGAGCTGGTGAAGAGGTGGTGAATGGAACTTGTGTGGAAATGAAACAAACTAAAACTACCAAGACTGCACAAGAGCCAATGAAAAAAAAATGCAAAACAGGAAATCAGCTGAGTGATAAACATGAAAAAATCCTTTTCTCTGGCATTGTGTTTGGTATATATGTTTGTATGGTTTAATGAAACCATCACATAAATCATAAATCTACATTGTTGACATCATATGTTCAAAGATTGAAACAGGCAGACAGTTTTTATCACCATTTTTTTGTCAACAACTCTGTTTTTATTTTATTTGTTCTTTGAACCAACCTTCTAGAAATTCTTCATGCGGTTATACATTAATGTTGCATTTTATTCAAATTAATATTAGGCTAGTATGCACTCAAAGCCTCAACAATTCATTACACTTTTACTCCTAAAGACTTGTAAGAGAGGTCAAAAAGCACAAGGGGTCACTCTGATGAGGAGTCTCTCAGAGGCCAATTACTGCACCAGAGCCGTTCAGTGAAACAGCCAGACGTGGAGGAATGTAATGATTCAGCATCTGGTACCTTCAGAGCTACTTGCTTCTATGCTGGGGAGAAAGACCTTGCATAGTTTCACATTCTCTGTCTCAACGGGCTCACCACATATGTAACATCTTGGATCCAGACAGTGAGGAATGCGGAATGCTCAGAAACGGATACACTTTGTGAAATGTGCACCCTGTTGTCAGGAAGGCTTCCAGAGTGACAGTGGCTTGACACGTGTTAACTTGTTCTGCTGCACTCTATTTACCTCAATAAACGTCTCTGTGAAAGACATTCCTGTCTCTTATATGTCCTTTCTGCACAAGCAAACGTCTCACGTTATAAAGAAGCGTGATTGGAAATAGTTTTAAAAATTCTCTCTTCAAACCTCACGGAAATGCTTTGCTACAACGGGCTTCTCTAGCCAAATGCCTAAGGGGCTCTAAAATAAGGCTAATCAATGGCAGTGGGAGCCTTTAAAAAGATAGGAAAAGCACTTCCAGCCTGCAATTTCCACTGTCCAAAATGTCATGTAAGAAATAGCACTTAAGGGGGAACTGCCGAAGACAGCCTTCAACCTTTTTGTAGGATATCCCTGCACATTTAAATATATATATATATATATATATATATATTTTTTTTTTTTTTTTTTTTTTTTTTTTTTTTGCCACAGCGTGTGGGCAGAGTGACTCCTTTTAGATGTGGATGAAGCTTTTTCACACAAGGCTGATTATTGGCTTGAACATGACCAAGTGTCACGTACACGAATATAAAATGAAAAAGGCATGCAAATGTCAAATGACCGACATTTCAACCGTGGCATCTCAAAGAGACAGAAAAACAAGTTTCAGCCCTAAAAACCTGATATTAGTTTTACTACAACTACTAAAATCCTAGCGCAGAGGCTCCACAGTGAAATGGTTTATGTTTTCCTATCAAATGAATGATTACCAGTTTGATTCCGGCAGGAGGCACAAATCATTTGGGGATTGTGTCTGGTGTACAAAAAAATCTGTCAAGAAATGTGGAGCTTCTTGCTGTGGCACCCCATTGTGATTAAGGAAGCAGCTGAAAGTAGAATTCCAGTGTGTTTGATTTGTGGCATAAATATGCTCAGTCTTAAGGAAGGGGGGTTCAAAAATGCAAAGAGCTTTAAATAAGGAGAAATACTTTAGTTAGTTTTTGCCTGATTAAAAACACACTTTTAACACACGTTTGAGCTAAACTGTATTGTGGCAACACAGAGAAAGTCATTAGAAGTGAAAGGAATTAAAACCATTTTAATGAGAACAGCTCCTACGTAGGTGTTCCTCCAAAGCTAATATTGTATACTATTGGGAAGTTGGTCTGGCTCTTCTGAACCTCCTCCAGCATGAATTCAGTCAGGGCCCCCTTGTCACATATCATCCCACTCTTTCTTAAGATCTCTGCTGTGTGTGCTTTCTCTGAGGTTTTCCTCTGAGTGGAAGATGTCCAGAACAGAGCCAAATAGATTATTAACGAATTCAGCTGGTTGGAATTTTCCTTCTTTCTTTTTTTTTGTTTTCCTGTTACCTCAGCGTGTGCCGAGGACATCCCATCACATTTCTCTCCACAGCTGGAAAAACCCTCGAAAACCCTTCGTGTCACAGAACCACTTTGAGTCCTTTCTCAGCCCCAGCCACGGCGTGTTTACGTTACATTGCCCCCACCCTGCCTTTTTTTTTTTTGCATCAGTGCCAGCAGTGGCAGGGGAGAATTTAGCTCATATTTTATTAAACCAATCTGCAGCTATCGCAGTTGACTCAGAAACTTGGCAGGTCGTCTTGAAATGGGTACTTTTTAATTCATTATTTACCATTTCCAACTGATGCATGCGCTCATAAATATAACTGTGCGTTTGTGTGTAGTGCCTCTGAAATCTACAAAGATAAGCCAGAGGATGTGCCCAGGCATTGTGTCAGTCGGTGTGTGTGTGTGTGTGTGTTTTAATTTGGATCCCCAGGTCCGCATTCAATCCATATTTTTCTTTTATTTGGTCACTAATGAGGCTTCTTTCTCAGTTCAAAGAAAAGAAAGTACTTTCAAGTATCATTGCAACTCTGGGGCTTGTTTATCAGCATCATTATTAAGTCATTGAGAGAAGACAGTTTATGTTGCATAATTTATTGCATTAGCCTCCAAACAATATTCGCTGCAGGACCGGCGGACAGGTTAAGGCTGCTGCACCTCTTGACTTCTCACTCTGAGTGACTGCGAAATGACCTCTTTAGTTGTAATGTGGCAAAGTAGCAGCCGAAGCTCAATGACTCATGCAGTAATAGCTTTACCGCTTCCTCTCAGCGTGTAGGGCCGGTTGTTTTCACATGCCCATTATGCATGCTTGTTGATGCCTCCAGACATGTTCCCCCGCACCCCTCCTTCATTTTCAGCCTCCTTGATGTTGCACCGAATTGCGTGAGCCAACTTTGACCCTTGATGTTTCTTTGAAGAAGCCGTTGAAATAAGCTTGTTCTCTCGCATTTCTCTGCAGACAAGCCTGGACCAGAGGCGCTTTATCTTATATGTCAGTGTGACACACCGGCAGCCAGGGTAGCTTTCCATGTGTAGCTTTTGTGTGTGCCAGCATTCTTGAATAACACTGCAGCAGTGCTGACAAAATAGTTACCGACCTCACCTCAGAATCCTTACACACACACACACTCACACACACACACTCACACACACTTCCTTTCTCTTTATAGATTCAAAGCCAGTCTTCTCTGGCTCCTTTGTTCCCCACTCCAGGCTGGGCTCAGATCCTCTCTGCTCTCTGTAAGCCCGCTCCGCTCTGTCATCAGGATTACAGGCTGTGCTGTAGCAGATTAATGACTGACAACGCTACACTCCTCTCAGCATTGCACGGCACACACAGAGCTACCAGGATGGAGCGTGTGCCCGGTTGTGAGGGAGAGAGGAACAACTGCGGGGGAGATAATGCATTGTGTTGGTCTGAGAACAATATGTTAGCTGTGAGATTGGATGTGAGTGCCTGTGTGTGTGTGTGTGTAGTTGCGAGAATGTGTGCAGTTGCGTATGCGGCCGAGTTTGTGTTTGTGAATTTGTTGCTTATATGCACGTGCAGAGCGAGCTTTTCGACTTCTACACGGCAGTGCAGTCATGTCAGTGAATATTGGGGGTAGTGATGTGCGATACTGCAGATTTTGGTGTTGATCCAATAAGTATATACAGGGCCAGTATTGGCGATACCAGTACCAATACTTTTAACTTAATAAACTTATGGGGAGAGCAGTGTGTCATGACTTATGAGATGAATCATCATCGGTTTGTAAACTCTGAACACACTTTAATGACCACTAAACTACTGATGTAACATTTTAAATTGTATTAATACAATGTCTGGCACATGACTGTTCAAACATATGACAAAAAAAAACCCAAAACAAAAAATAAAAATCCATTGAAAATTCTTGAAACTCTGATTTTTCACAAACTTAGTTGACACAACAAAACACGCCTTTCAGCTTTTCATGTATTTTGAAACTGCATCTTTTGGAGATCTGCAAATGTGGCTGTCTCTGAAGCACTTGTGGTTAAAATGTTTTACATTAATAAAACATTATTTAGACATTTTTTATAGTGCATGTTTTAAGTATATTTTCTTGACACCCCCCCCCCCCCCCCCCCCAAAAAAAAAAAGGATAGGATAGAAACAAAGTATTGATCCTACCGCATTAGTATCGATCCAATACCAATACCACCACTGGCATTGCTACTATTGATTTGGATCAATCTGCCCACCTCTACTGGGAGTTTAAAACTGCTTGAAACAGTGTGTGTCTGCACTTATATATGTACATCTGTGCATATGTACATATATACTCTTGTCCTGAGCGAGTGGGGGGGAGGATGTAGCAGATACGTGTCCAGTACATAAAGAGCTGTGGACGTCCTGAAATATCCTGAAACATCTTTCCCCTCCAATAACTCTCCCCTGCAGAAACAAAGCACAGTCTGTGTCTAACTGCTTTGTTCGAGGCAAAGTGGAAACTGCCAGTTGTTGTGCAAATCCAAACAAGCAGGCAAACAAAACTGAGAGCTAACGCTAGAACTCCGAAGTTTGGAATAAATTAGGCCAGGATCTCACACCACCTCAGAGCCTCGCAGAAGCAGCTTATGTGTGTCATGAATTACTAAGTAGTAATATTTGGGGCTTCTCACAGCCATCAAACAGCTGAGGCTTAATTTCCCGAGACTTGCCCTGGAGTGTCCACAAAAGTGGGCTGTCGGAGCTGCCATCTGAGGACTGAAGACTCGTCTCTTTTTGATGTCTTAGAAATGTTCCTAGAAGTCAACAGTGATTGTTTCTTAGAAGTGATAAATGCCTAATGATAATCAGTGATACCCATGCTCCATTTTTAAATGACTTCATTCATTTTCTCTGCTCGGCTAACACATTTCAAAGAGTAAATATTACAATTTCATTGAAATTATTTGAAAACCGGGGGTAACTAAATTAGTGAGATGTTGCATGTAAAAGATACAATACATTTCTAAAGCACAACACATAGTTGTTGTTGTTGTTGTTGTTGTTGTTGGTGGTGGTGGTGGTGGTGGTGGTGGTGGTGTGTGTGTGTGTGTAGTAATTTATTTCAATATATTTCATCTCAAAAATATGATTTTCTAGACTGAACAGAGCCTCACACATCCACATATAGCACTTTCATACAGCTACTCAGCACATCCATATAATTGCAACATACACACACAAATATACACATTTTCATATCTTAGTGAGGACATCTAATCATAACTCAATCGTAACCCTGACACTAGAACCAAATATGTATTTTTTCCTCTTCTTATTCCTCTTTTTAACATAATTATTATTTATTTTTTGTTGGGTTTTTGTTGGTGTTGTTGGCAGTGCTTTGTCTCCACACACCATCCTGTTGTATGTTTGTTGTTTTACAATAAAATGTAAAAAATAATAATAAAATAAATGTGGGTGTTGTTGCCTTGATTTCCCTACATTTCTTTAGTGGGTTTATTCATTTTAAACTTACATCTCCAAATAGTATTCAAAGGTATCAAGTATTTATAGAAAATTATAAAAAAATAAATATTGATTTTTATTTTTATGTATTTATTTGCACCATTATTCCTATTATAACTCCTCAGGCTCTGGGGACTTAACCTCAAGAGGAATTCTACATCAGTGTAGAGGACAGCCAAACTGCAGTTCCTCTAACGGCCATTTGAGGCCAGCTTCAAAGCAAGTCCATCCCCGTTAAAATGCCCAACTTCATGACATCACCAGACACAGCACATACAATGCAAAAACCTTTATTTGGTCTCTGGAGCTTACTTTTTCCTCTTTCGAGAAATGTACCGGCCATGATATTTTTTTAACCTCCATTTAAATGATGTTATGGCTTAAAGCTGTGTATTATTAGGGGAGTGGTGGCTTGGTGTGACAGACTGGTGCGAAAGTAAGGGGATTGTGTCAATGCCAGCAGCTTTTTTGATTCACTAAACTGGACTTCTCCACTGTCCATGTGTTTTTTTGTGCCTTTTGGAGCTACATTTGTTTGAGAGTCAATATGGATACCTGTCAAATTAGCAACAACAGCAGTCCCTTAACTCTGTAATGCATTTTTTCCCTTCACGGAATAAAATTCAGTTTTTATTTTAGCTACAGAACATGTTAGCACTGATCGGGTAATTCTGTGTCTGAGTGATGCAGCTTGCTGATAAGGCACCGCTCATTCAAATATAAACTGCTGAAAAAAATTGAAGATCTCAATGGGGGGAAAAATCATGCTTGATATTTACACAAATATGGACTGGGTAATGTGTTTGGAATGAAAGGATGTCAGATGGAATTGATTTGGTGGAAGTGGTGGACCTGCTAGTTTTGGTATTCTATGGCAAATGCCAGTGGGGCTCCATTGTACTGGGCAGCTAACACAGAGGACATCAGTCTGTTTCTGATTGTTTGGTCAGAGACATTCACACCTGTAGCCTGCTGGAGGTCATTTTGTATCTCTGCCATTGCTCATCCTCTCCCTCCTTACACAAGATAGCAAATGCCAGTCTGCTGATGGGTTAATAGTAGTAGTAATAGCCTGTCTCCTGGAATCTCCAGAAATCCATGCTCTTGAGACTGTGCTGGGAGACACAGCAAACGTTCTGGGTATGTTACATGTTGAATTATGTGATCGTACTGCAACCTCTGTCCAGGTATAGCCTGTAATCTAAACTGTAATCTCTGTAGAGCATCATTTTGAAACTTCAAACATTTGGGGGATGTCACAGTGACTATCATTTATACAGTCTATGACTCAACTCCCAAACCGGACACTGCTACTTACGCTAAAGTGAAAACCATACACGAAGCAGCACCAACACAACCAGCTACAACGGTGCCATGTTTCCATGCTCACATTCTTACACCATTATTTATTAATTAATTACATCAGTCACAATAATTCCACTGTGCACTGTGATGGGCAAAAAGCACACTGAAGTCTGAATGACAAGAGATACCAAGGAGCTGTGGTAAAATACTTTTATTCAGCAGTAATCCATATCTGAAATATAGCATCCAAGCAAAACGGCTCTGACATATACAGAACTCAACTCACCATTCTCTCAAGTCATATATGCCTTTATTTATGTAAATATGTTGATTTATTTGCTCTTCTGTGTGTTGGCATGTGTGCTGTATGTGCATGTAGACACATGTAGTGTCTTTTTTTTATTTTCATCAATTACATTATAATAAAACTTTTAAATACAGGTCATAATAATTCTCTCGCTCTTTCTTTTTTTAAATGTCTCTGGATATAAAAGCTGGTGTTCTGACCCTCATTAGTCCAGTAATGAAGATAAGTCCTATTTCTCTTTATCTCTTTGCCCATAAAACTCTGTTCATTACATCATTTATAAATATGCTCCATGGTATCTGCTATACTGCCGCTCGTGCTGTGCCCCTTAGCCGCCATATATTCTTTTTATATCTCCTAATTGCTTCCTAACCGTGAGTCATATTATGGACTGAACTTTTACTTTTATTTGACTTCAGCACTTTTTACTTCCCTGCACCGGTGTCAGACCTGTGAGCGTTGAAGAGGCATTTTAAAAGCAGTAACAACATGTGCCTCCCAGTCAAACCATTATTTTAGACTCCAGCAGAAACAGCTTAAATTGTAACCTTTGTAGCGCTTTCTCCACCCACAGTTGTACATTTGCATTTTAATCCACCCGTTCATTTAACATTTGTTCCTTTAAACAAATCTCTGCAGGTAATCTTTTTTTCTTTGTTTTTTTTGTTTTTTTAAGATCGTTACTCAGTGCATTATAGTATAAAAATGTCTCTATCCTCTCGGTGTTCAGAGGAACCAGAAGCACTTCTTCCGGTTCTTCTTGGTAGTGGCAGGGGGTCGCACTGGTTGTGGGGAGTCCTGTTGGTGAGGTGTCGTGGGCTGGGGTGTGGGTGTCTGTGGCGAGCCTTCTGGAGGGTCACCCACCTTCCACGTGCGTACAACCTGCCCTTCCTGCAGGCGAAAGTCATGCTCTACACTGGAGATAGAAAGGGAAACGGAGGCAGTTCAGAAAAGTGTCCGTAATTCACATTTAGACCTGCAATAACTGACTTGATGGCCATGTGGGGGCAGCAGAAACAACCAGTGAACGCAACATATGACCTCTAAAGTTGGCTGCACGACCTTGATGGCAGTTATTTGGAAACAATACAAAACTCACTTGCTGAGGTTTCATAAAGCAGAGGGGAGCTTGCCCTGGCCCCCCCATGGGCTCGTCCAAATGTGTTGTGCTAAATTACACAACTGGTACTTAAACCTTCTTTAAACAGCGTGATTTACCGGAAAGAACGCGTATGACAAAGCATCAAACTGAAGCTAGAAGGAGGTAATGAGACCCACATCTACAACTTCCTCACAGACAATAATGAATCTGTTGACAAAGTGAATCAAGCGCTAAAATGCTGAGGATGGCAGAAATGTCGCAGCACCAGCACTGATCCCCAGGACTGCAGTTGACACGCGCTCCAAAGGAAAAGTCAGCAAAGGTGCATTGTCAGTCACATTCAGGTCACATGACCGTGCAGCTCAGGGGCTTGACCGCGAGAATGATACGTGAACTCTGATGCACCTCTGCAGAACTGTAAAGGTAAAGGTAAGCAATAATAAATGAATGCATGCGCAATAAAGGAATAAGGACAATATTTGCTTACTGAATTACTTTTGTCAGCAGTTACATGTTGGGTAAGCATTTCCCCAATGAACTGATTCTTCCCACCCCCCCCCCCCCCCCCCCCCCCCCCTCTTCTCTTCTCTTTTCTTTTTTTCCCCCCATTTTACTTTGCTGCTATTCTTGCTTATTATGCAGTGGCCTAGTTAGATGGTGTTTCTCATCACAACACAGATGCTGGAAATAAAGAGGACTCCCTCATACATGTGGATACGATGAGAGAAGTGCTGCAGAGGAAGTGAGGAGCACTGAGCTCAGCAGCAGCAGCAGAGGCAGGAACAGCACCAGCAAGGCCAGGAGTTTCCAGGCAAGAACAAAGAGGGCTATTGCATTCATATCCATCTGGCTTTGTAACTCCCACTACCGCAGTCACTCAGCCACTCCACTCTGGATGGCCCACTGGTATTCTAACGCACAGACACAAAAAAACAAAAAGGAAAACAAAACAAACCTCCCAAAATACAAATGAAACATCAAACTCCAGACAGGAGCACAACACAGGTAACGGGTGTGAGTGTGTAAAAAGAGCAGTGAAGAGGATTTCTTCCCTCGTCGATATTTACAGCAGGTAAAAAAAAAAGTCACTTCAACTAAAGCCCTTTGCGACAGCTTGGACTGCTTCACAGCTGGAAACAAACCTCCAGAGCTGTGTAAAATGAGCCACTAGTCAGTAGAAAAGTACGAGATGGAGACTATGTCTCTATCTGTCTCTGCCAGTTTTTATTGCCCTAAAATGAACAGAGTAAATAAAATGCACCATCTTCGCAGTCTCCCTGTTTGTACCAACATACAGCTCGGCTCCCCTATAGAGCTCCCCAGTGGCTCTTGTCTTGCTTCTGCTGCGTTCCCTTCTTGTTTATATGAATAGCCTCGGTCGACGGTTCTGCGTGATCAAGGCGCATCGTAGGGAACTGTCCACCCTCAACCTTAATTACTGTATCTGCACACTGAGCCCACAAACTGTGGCAGGCAGGAATCTGTGAACCTAACAGCTCTTTCTCCGTGCTCCTCTTCTGTCCTCCGCTCACGTCTTTGCAAATTTTTAGCTGGAGGCTGTGCCCCGCCACACCTCCAGCCCGTGGGCAATTAGGTGTGTTTTACACACCGTACCATGATGGCCACGCTTTTGAAGCAGCGCGGCAGACTGTGAGCAGAGCTGAGGGTGTTCTTATAGTCGTGGAACTGTAAGCGATAATGTGCGTGTGCAGCCACACTTGAATTTAAAGTGTCAGGAATGATGGCGATGATCAGATCTGATCAGCTTTATGGTGGTAATCACCCACATCTGAGCTCGCCACAATCTCTGGACATTTACAAAAAGATGAGAGAAGAAGCAGATTTACATATGGATGCAGTCATTTTACAGGGCATATAAAATTAGTACATAGCACTGTTCGGTATAATTGTATTACATAGATACACAAAAAATGTGTTATTCAGTAATGAATAAAGGAAAGTCTTCTTTAATATGCATATACTCGAGTTAAGTAAAGAATGGTTACATGTTTTTGTTCTTTGGGCTCTGTTCTCTAGCACATTCCTTCTGAAATACAATAATACAGCATCATAAGTGCCGTGTTTCAGCTTTAATTTGTGAAGGTTCACATCAGACAGTCTTTGTTCCAGGCTCTTTCTTTCTTTTTTCCAGCCTGACCTTTTTATTGACCAGAGGTGTGCATGTCTGTTGTGAAACCTCGTAGGCTGTCTTCTTTTGATCATTTCCAGATAATGCATGACTCACTGTGCAGTCATAAAGGGCTTGTTCTTTGCCGTGCTAATGATTCTCTGTTTTTGATTTTTGTGTTTTTGGTTTTTTTCATGTTTTAAAGTCTGATTTTTACTTTTATTGGCATGGCCAGTTGAGTACTTCTTATACAATAACAATCATAGCCTTGCCTCTAACTTTGTCTCCAAACAACCTGAGCTGTCCCTCTGATGTACTCATTTCTAATTTTGTCCCTCTTGGTCATTCCCAACAAAAACTCTTAACATCTTGAGCTCTGACACCTCAAGCTCTGCCTTCTGTCTCTGTTGTCAGGGCCAACATCTCCAAACCATATATCAAAGCAGCTCTCACAATGTGAGATCTACAGTGCGTTTTGTTTATTGTTTTGTTTATTGTTTTATCACTTTGGCAGTGTGTTTGAAATCATTATCATACTGAAAGTTGAAGATGTTGCTAATCAGACACTTGCACAATGCATGATGGATCAAAAACCATATTGCATTAATAATTCCATACATTTTGACAAGATCCCCAATGCAACTAGCTGAAGTGGAAGCCCAAACCATGACATAGCCTCCACACACAGGTGTGTACCCGACCACTCAACCTTTGGCAGCTGGGATAGACTCCTGCACTCATGGAAACCCTTAAACTGGATATGGAGTTAAGTCATTGTCTAAGGAGCATCTAAAGAAAGAAAAGCTTCTGAACTTCTTTAAGTTTCCTTGAAGACTTTTCACCTCTCATCCAAGAAGCTTCTTCAGTTCCAAGAGAAATGTAATATAATGGCATTTATTAGTGACCAAAACAACAGACATCCGAGTTTCTGTGTCAACATCAAAGCCCGTCGAAAGTCAACTGAGATCACGTAAAAAATATGATATTTCACATTGTTAAAGTGTAAGTATACCGTTCATTCCCACTGAGTGACCTTACTTTGCACATGCTGGTCCAATCCTAACAGATTTATTGTAGAAGCTGCCTTTTATAATCATTCAGTTTGGGAGACAGTGACCTTGCCCAAGAGCACTACCACAGCGCATCTCTACAGGGGATTGAATCAGCAGATTTGTAGTTACAGAATTCAAGGTTGTTTCCATCAACTACTTGAAAAATTAGCAGCAAATTAAGTAGAATGATTGAAATGTTCTTAACAATTTTATTAACACTATCAGACTATCAGTCGGATGAAATTCCAGTTGGAAAAGAGGATGATACTTGGCTGCGTGTTTGACACTTTCTGTAAATGAGTGCGTTACGGAGTCAGGTTGAATATGATTAAAAAAACAGACAAGGTAAAAATAATATTTTATAACCACATTTTAAAAATATATATATAGGCATAGAGATTGGACACTACTTCATCTCTTTTTCATCCTTCTTTCTATAAAACATTCATTCAAGTGCACCAGCAGGAGATCATCATTCCTTCTCTATCTCTCCTCTGTGGTTTTGCTGAGTAGTGGTGGAGAGACATTGGGCAGAAATATAGCAGCGTGAAGGCAATCAACTCGAAATATCTTTGCAATTTTCGCTCCTATGTACTGAATATCCCTCAAGAAAAAAGAAAGAAAAAGCCTGAACATTTCCTTACGACAGGGTTTGATGAACAGGCAGTCTCTGTGTGAGAGCCAAGTGTTGAGCCACCACACCCACAGATGCAAAACAAAAGATAAACGTATATGCACACACACACATATACACTCTTACAAAACCTTGATACCTACAGATAATCTGTAATATTAGAACTCAGGAGAACAGGCTGCACCATGAGGTAATATTGTTGTGAGATGGCCTCATCATCTGCTTTGCTGTCACAGAGTGTCCCAAACTGTGGTCGTTTACTTTTAAAGGCCCCTCTTTTCCTTTTGTATTAACATTCAGATTGAACTGCTTTGAAATGGGATATAAACAGACAGAGTGTTAGGAGTGTCCAAGGCAGTTGTTTGAATCTAGTATTTCATTCTCCCTTTTATCCAGCCTGGTGTGATTTGTTGAGCACGTCTATTTCAGTAAACCATTAACTATGATGAGGGATCTTGAATTCAATCTTTCCCAGACACTGACCCATGTACTGCTGCTTGTATATGTATATACTTTTACAATATTGTGTTTGACCCACGTTTCTGGTGTAACTACACCACATGTCCGTTTTATTTTGTTTTTCTCTTGAAGCAGAGAGTAACGTAATGCTTATAATTAATATAGGAACTAGAGGTGTATTAAATGGGAATATACAAGATCTTCGAGTCAAATGAATGACAAGCACAAGTATCTAGGATCATCACTTAAAAATACTGCATAGAAAGTGCAATTGAATTTTGCAAGGCTGTAATAAGTAAGTAAGCAAATAATTAATAACAACAATATGATGATACCAGGTTTTTTAGCGGATGATCTAATGTTGCTGGCGATGGGGCCGATGTCAGTGCCAAACACTAGATCCTAAGTTTTACTACAACTGATATGGATGAAATTTGAATACAACCGATTAGCAATGGCAGAGAAGCATTAATTGAAGTAGGAAAGGCTGTTTCTGTTGTTGGGCTAAACAGAAAAAGCATAACTGTGTATCATCTGCATAGAAAGAACAGGTGATACCTTTAAATCTATTTAATAGATGGCCCAAAGGTAACACATATAAACAAAAAAGAATTAAGCTCTGGTGAGGACAGCAGATGAGGATGAAGGATGTGTCCCACAAGTATGATGAAAACTATTTGAGACCAGTCAGTAGGAAGTCAATAGTGAAGTTTACTTAAATAGTACTTTACAATATAAAATAAGATACAACAAATAGAAGTGTAAAAATATGCCTAACAAGCTCTGATCAGCTGACCTTTCAGACCTCATGGTTACATACAGATGTAGCAGTTCACCAGTATAGGTGGGCATCTGACCAGTGATCACCAGCGCTCTAGGAGTATAGAAGTTTCCATGCTCAAATGTCCTCTTGGTACTGGATTTCTTCCACTATCATATGACTGTAAGTTAACTGTGTGTTTTTCCCTCTTTGATTTTATGTCCTAATAATAATATTATATATAATGTAATAATCTACAGCCCAATTGTGAGCAAGGCTGTGGCGATAAGTCATGTTTAAAAACAAAAGCTTGATTAATTATCATCACAGATGCTCATCACCTCCACGCATTTGGATTTTGAGTCAAATTTGCCAGAAAGAAAACAGACATAAACAAATACAACATAACAGCATTGTTTCTATTGTTTTCAAATTCTCTAGAGATATTACAGTGGAGTATTTTGACCAAGATCATCGTGATGTGAAAATCTGATATCGCAATCTCTGCACATGCAGACAGACAAAAACATAAACACCTGCCAAAATACTGCAAACCATTTCTCACCACAGCAGGTGTCTCCGTGACCACATGACCCCCCGCCCCCTTCCCCCAACCACCACAGACAGAGAGAGAGAGAGAGAGAGAGAGAGAGAGAGAGAGAGGGAGAAGCAGGTTTGTAAGCTGAAAACAATATACAACTACATGAACGCAGCTGGTGATAGCACCAGGACTCTACAGTCACGCTATCCACAACGAAAGGCCGCACTATCTTTTGAACAACAGAAAATTTGAGCCAAATTCTATGAACAACTTGCTATAATGATAACAATGACCCTGTTTTAATTTTGGATGTGGCCATGCTAAAATCTTTTTAGTAGCACTGAACACAAAATAGAGCTGAAGCTGATGGATACTGAAGTGTAATGTGCTATGCACACCATTTTTATTGTATTTATGGATTGTTTTTAAATGCTACTGTTTCTGTGAAGGCCCTTGTATTTTGAGTTCAGAAGGCTATTATAGAAAAAAAACAAAGTAAATAAAGTTTATTAATCTAAAGTCTTATTTTTGAAATAGCTTTTTTTTGTAGGGGGGGTCCAAGAGACATAAGGTGTACAGTGGTCCCTCGCTATAATGCGGTTCATCTTTCGCAGCCTCGCTGTTTCACGGCTTTTTTTTTTGGTGTAATTTTGCATGCTTTTTGGGGTTTTTTTTTAAACAGCGCATTGTGTTCTGCATTCTGATTGGCTGTAAACCATTGTCAATCACCTCGTGCTGTGTCTCCTGTACAGTACAGAAAGCATTCAGCTTGTCAAATTTATCTAAGTCTTCGATCGCTAGCTGTGTGACTCTGAAGTGCTGTACTGTATGTTTGTAAGTTTTCTCCAACAATACCCATTTATATGGGTATACCCAATACCCATTTCCGTGACAAATGTCGATGAAACATTTTGCATTGTCAAAGGCACGGCTGCCTTTGGTTTTATTCTATAATACTGGACTTATTTCTCTAGGAAGGTTTGAACATTTAGAGTTTAAACCATAGAGAAAAGTGTGAAAATGTCCAAGCTTGTTGGAGAAAAGTGTATAAAGTGTGTAGTGAGGGGTTTTACAGCCATAAAACATCTATAATAATTGTAAAAAAATAAAGTTGGCCACTTAGCGGATTTCACTTATCGTGGGTTATTTTTAGAACCTAACTGATGAACGAGGGACCACTGTACTTACATTTTTATTCATCTTGATGGGGTTTTAATTGTACTGAAATACCTTTGTTGTAAGTATTAATGAAATTATGCACCGTGATGCGCATTTGTCATTTTGATTGTACACATTAATTAAGCAACAGCCAAAAGACAGACATGAGGCAGGATTCACATGGACATATTCCCAGCAAACATGGGTGAAACCCCAACATCATGTCCTTCATCAAAACTGGACACAAAACAATAAAAAAACGGAACTGTAGATGGACAAGTGTTGGGAAAACACAAGTTGTGTCAGACTGTCTCTCATAAAGTGAGAAAAATAGATCAGATTATTGCAAAATAAAGGAAGTAATGCGTTAGTACTTTTTAACAACAAATCTGGTTGCTGACTACTTGTGAAGGCGACGTCTTGGCTAGCTAGGTGTGTGTTTGTTCATATAGAACAAGCTGATTATTCACCGCAATGATCAACTTCTTTGACATTTTGATGCTGAACTACAAAGGCAACCACATCATTCTCTTAGGATATTTGTATAACATTGATTTGGTGGTGCTTCAGCTGAATTACTGATCTTCTCTTGACTTGTTCACAATAAAGCCTTACTTAAGGCACATGCCGCGGCTAACTCCTCTCCCATCCCGGAATTTCTGCAACTTCCATTCACCTCCCACCACCGGCCATCCTTCAAACTGCTCAGCCATCGCTGGATCTGCCCTGTTGGACTTCAATTTTGTCCGACCTCTCCGGTGTGCTCGCCGCTTCTGACCTGGATTGGGACCTCTGGGAATCGCACTCAACGCAGACACCTAAGCACGCTGAGACGCGCCTCTGTCAGGGACAAGGAGACTAAGAGCTGGATGGTATTGTTAAACACAAGGTCGTTGGTGAATAAATCCTTCCTCCTCCCTTTGCTTGCTTTCTTACAGATACTGTAAGTAATCTAGGTGTTTGTCTGGATAGTTCACTTAAGCTGCATAAACAGGTTTCCTCAGTGGTTAAATCTGGCTTCTTCCAATTGCGCCAAATTTCAAAGGTCAAACACTTAATACCATACAAAGAACTCGAAAAACTGATACACGCCTTTGTGACCTCCAGATTAGATTATTGTAACTCTCTCTACCCTGGACTCCAGCTCGCTCAGAATGCTGCGGCTCGTCTCCTAACCGGAACTAGAAAGTTTACTTTCAAATGCCTAAATAACCTTGCCCCTGAGTATCTCACCGGTCTCCTCAGTCTCTATACTCCCAGCCGTTTTTTACGATCATCTGGTCAGTTACTTCTGGCCCAGCCCAGGCACCGTCTGAAGACTAGGGGTGATCGTGCCTTTGCCTCTGTAGCACCAAACCTCAGGAATAGTCTTCCTGCTACCATTCGTGCCTCTGACTCTATTCAATCCTTTAAAGCACGCTTGAAAACGTACCTATTCAACCTGGCTTTTCCGACTCGCTAATTCTCACCGCTCATTAATTGCTTTATCGCTACTCATTTCTCTGGATAATCATGATTTCTCCCTATCTCTACACTACTTATGCTTTTGTTTGTTCTCTGTTTTCTCTATTTTACCTTGTTTTAATGACTTTCTGTTCAGTGTAATCATTTACCGTTATTCCTTACTGTGAAGCACTTTGGTGTACCCCCTGGTTTTAAACATACTATATAAATAAAATTGTATTGTATTGGTTATTAGTACTATCATTAGTATTATTGACCAGTTAGCCTACATTAGTAGACTAATTGCACTGTAATGTTCAAAACTGGCTGTGAGAAAAGCAGTACTATAGTTCCAAAAAGCTATCATTACATTTATGCTTTATTTGTCTATAATTGGTACACACAATAATTTGAACCACTTATATGCATTCACACCTTTCTCACAAGTGCTCATTTAGTAAGTAGCAGCTAATTGAGTATGATGACATTAATATAAATTGAACATAGTACATATACAGACACTGGTTTGGTTTAGAGAGTGTGGCATTTCAATCCATAACTCCTCTGAAGTTAGTCTCTGCATCTCAAGACATGTAATAGGGAAAATTTAAGAAATGTCTGGCATTTGAAAACAACATCTTCAAATAAGCATCTTGGGATGGAGGACTTTGAAACTAAATACGAGCTTCAAATAATTAAGTAATGATCATGAGAAATTGTTTTACATCTAAAGATAATGAGACAATTAAGATGAGAGCTCAAGCATGACAAGCAGTCTGCCAGGTTACAACCAAGTTTTGTTGCTGTCGTCAGATTCACTTTATTGACAGCTGGATGAAACATGTTTCCTCTGAAGGCCTGAACTGGGGTTGATCCCAGTGTAATCACAAAGCTATCCGAGGAGTTTTTGTATTGGACAGAAACACAGTGACACCAGTAAATTCCAGACCTTAATTTATCAAACTCAAAGAGGTCTGGAAGAAATCTAATTAAAAATCTGAAGATACAGCAGGCTTCACTAACAAGATAGCCGACTCGGGCAAGAACCAGCTGAGACGGATGCCTACAGCAGACTGAGACTGGCTCACTGAAAGGAGACTGTGTGACTGAACAAGAAATGAAAGACACTGGATACATGAATAATACCTCAGGGACACATCATCACAGATTTATGCTGTCCATGATAGGGTTTGACTCTATAATTATGCTAATCATAGGATGCTAAATGTCTAAATGCACGCCATCAGCACTGAGATCACTTTACAGCAAAAAACGTCTTTGCAAACGACAGAGCAATATGATGTATTGAAGCTATTTGTATTTGGATATGAATGTGACTTTTTTCAAGGTCGGCACATTTGGCTGAATAACTAAGTGCTGAAGTTCTTGGCAGCAATTCAGAATAAACAAAAGCAAACCTGTTGTGGATGTTTTAACCTTGTGCAACTTTAACATAATTCTCTATCCTCTCTATAGCTTTTCTTTCACAACTCAAATAATGAATACCCAATATTTACATTTTTATAGCAATTACCCACACAGATTTGACTAATGTGACCTTATTAGAGACCGCTGGCACTTTCAAAAGTGCTTTGTTTTTCAAAAATCAACACACAGCTAATCCCAGTGAGAAAAAAGGATCCATCTCACCTTGTTTGTATTTCGCTTCATGTGCATGAATAAGTAACATAAACTGTTTTTTATTAAAAAGACGAGATAAAGTGTAAACATCTAAAATGTTTAAGTTGTTGGGTTTTTTTTAAAATCCACTGCATCTGCATGGTGTTAAATAAAGAGCAAGTCAGGTTAAGATTGATTGGTCAGGAAGCATAAGCTAGGGATGAAGAAATGAAAGCAGCTGCTGTCCAGGAGCTTACAGAGTTAGCCTCTATCAGCTTAAGACTTGACCCGCTACTGTAGTCTAAGTCTTAGTGCTTTGTTTACTCTGTAGAGCTCATTGTACCATGGGATGATGGTGTACAAAGTGTATAAATGAGACAAAGCTTTACATACACTAAACCATCAGCCAAGAGTGAGGCTGGCTGTTCTTTGCATTCATGGTCTGCTCTGTGGGAAAAGAGCTGCTTGCTGTGAATTCACATTCATTACTGAATTACTTTGGGAGGTCACTGTGCATGCATGCTGCTATCACCTAACTGCCTCTGTCATGAGCTGTTTTGAGCAACTCGATTATTAAATGTAGCATAACAGAGGAGGTGAACTGTAAAGCAACACAGCCACCTTACAGGCAAAATGAAATGACACCAGAATTTGCTCTTTATAGAAATTAAGTTATGCTAACTGATCCATCATGCCTATAGATGTTATAACGTAGCCATCGCTATGTTACCCAATGGTTTGTGAAGGCCTGTTTTGAAAGTTTGAGATGAGTGTTTTCGACAACAACACTGGTGTTTTGAAACCAATTAATTATTGGCTAACAAAATTGAATTAATGTTTTATTCACTATGATGTGAAACTGATTGACCAAACTCATCAGGAAGGTCTTTACAGAGGTCAGGGCAGAAGATGTTTCCCCAGATATAGCTGTCGTGCTCTGATAACTTTTACACATCCAGCTGACAACTCTGATATATTCTTCAGAAACTCTTTGTTTACTCACTGAAAAACGAGTATTTGTAGCTGTGAATGCTCCCTACCATTTTCTAAAGACAAGAACAATGTCTGGTTCTGCTAAATCCACTACATAATTTGACCAGCTATAGTTGCCAAGCAAATTACATTTAAAATGATACTTTCCTGTAGCTTCTATGGGCTAAGTCACTCATTTTGGGTCACACTGAGTTAGAATTAGGTCTATTTTATAAATCTTGGTCATGCCATGCTTCGTTGTCTGTATCCACACATTCATTGACTAATTACTTGTCTGTGACAATCAAACCCACCCCCATTTGTCTCATCTCAGTTCTTGAGGTTACAAAGCTGCACTCCAGAAACCAATGAGTGATGCCACAGCAGCTATATCCATCTTTTACACTTTCTATTCTTCCACTGTAGTTGTGCTAGCAGCCCATTCAATTCATTTTAGTTCTGAGCAGGTATAATTATACTAAGCAATTTTCCTGAAAAGTCATGTTTACAAATGACCGTGATAACAACAGAAAGACAGAAAACGTATAAGACAGAAAACAAAAGTAATAAGTCATGTAAAATGAGGGTAATTGTGGAGGGTTAGTTAACAAGTAATCTTATTGTTATAAGGGCAAGCAAGTCAAGCACTGCTTGCCCACTGAACTCTAAAAACACACAAAGTGAAAACAATCTCTTTCCTTTCAGTTCACCCAGTGTCTTGTCCCAGTTTGCATCTGTCCTTTAAATTACTGCCATCTTATGGCTGCAGTTGGCTATTGTCTTTAGAAGTTAGTTTGACTTTGAGTTATTGGAATCTATAGTTTCTGTCATTTTCATGGGCATATTTGTGTCCCATTAACACAGACTTGTGTTTTGTGAGCTGAGAGACAAACGGCATTGCCTGTCATGCATATCGTGAATAAACCTCTGTTTTCTGTTCGTTTAATACACACAGACAGTTGACCAGCATATTAAATAAGCTACTTCTGGCTCTGCTTCTTTCACTGCTCTGAGATTAGTTATAATCTGTGTGTTATTATACACATGTGAAGATATGTGTGGAATGATAGTTAGCAAAAGTGAAGTAACCAAGCAAATTACTCTGTGATTGAGCATCTTAACAAGCAAGATTTGTCACGCTGATCACCTTGACCACAATGTGTGACGTAGCAGACTGTTATTAGTAGACTGTTATCATTAGATTCAAATGATGGAGAAAGGACACAGAGTATGATAAAAAGTTGAACAGGTGCAGGGTTCATACATGTTTGAGATATCACTTGATTCACCGGAAGTACCAAGTTTAACTGGCTGTTTTGCTACTGTGTCAACATACCAGTTACACTGCCACATTAAGTTTTCATTTATATTTTTAACCACGTGTAGATATTGACAGTCAGCAATGTCACATACACTATATGGACAAAAGCATTGGTCCACATCTCTTAATCTTTGAACTCAGGTGTTTTCAGTCCCACTACCAAAATTAAGCACCTAGCCATGCAGCTTTTTATGGCTAGGTGCTTGAGCAGTGTAAAAGTCACCATATGCCACTGAATATAAGGAAAGAAAGAATGAGTACAGCACTTTTCAAGTGTATTATACCTTAAAAGCTGGAAGAAACAAAAAAGCCCTGAATTCCATCACAGACATCAGAATAAATGGATACTGGGAGTGGGGGGGCTTTAATGGTAAATCTTTCACATGTCTGCACTTTGCCTATACAGCACAATTTCTGGACAACTGAGCAGGAAAGTTGGATGGTGGATGTCATTTCAATTCAGCCAAGCTGTAATTCTGAGTATAAGCACAGCTTCAGTGTGTAATAGTGGTCAAACACAAAGCAGTGTAGATTTGTGTTGATATGAGCTGAGTGCTGGTATTGAGAAAATTGGACCAAAATTTACTGCTCAGTCTCTCTGAGCTGTTGTGGGCCAAATTTAGTGCAGCATATGTGATGAGGCGTGCTTACCCAGTCTGTCCTAACACTCAAGCCAGGATTTTTCTTCAGCACCCGCCTACAATCAATACTTATCCAGAACTCAGCAATGTTGCACATAAAAGAACTGCAAAGTTATCTCGTTGCTCCAAAGGTTTGTCCATAACATTACCACAACACAGCAACTGTACAGTAAGTCAGCTGAGGGGGAATTCAAAGGCATAACGTGATGGCTGGTTGCACACAGTGCCAGTTTGTCTTCAGCAAGGCTGAGGTATTGAGTGATAGCTGCTGGAGCGGAAGGCTCTGATGGATGAATGGTGATTGAGGAGATCTGAAAGATAGAGGTGTGATGGCATGGTGGCAGCTTGCCACTTGTCAAAAAAACCCAAAAAACCAACTAGCAGTTAGGATCAATCCATCTTTATATCTGTCATAGCCATTCATAATCATATACTATTTTAGTAGCTTGCTCTGCATAAAGGGGTGTGGTTTTGTTGCATCAACATTTCAAGGTAATGAAAGATTGCGGCTAAGATGAGCTGGAAGATTTGTGCACAGCTGCAGCTAATATGGATTATTAGCAATATTTACTTCACTTTTAGACAAAGAGGATTTTTATTTTGGAAAAAACAAAAATCTCAGCCATATTTGACATGCATAATCCATTTGTTTTATGTCTTTTAAAAGATAAAAAAGTATCAGATATTAGATTTGATGAGTATTTTAAAGCATTCCTGTTGTAAATACACTGAATTAGTCCATTCATGATGAAGACTGTGAAAAAGATAGGATCCTTTTTTTTTTCAGAAACAGACTAAACCCAACCAAAAACTCAGGGTGTGTGTTTTATGACCAATACAGTTATTTTAAGGTTGGATGCAATTCTGATAGATTGTGTCATTTAAGGTCAGGGTTATGTTATACTGAAACAGGAAAATGAAGGGTTCATTGTTCATCAACATTGCAGCAGTGTGTTTCTCGAATTAAACAGCAATAGAAAGTGTGAAACCACTTAATTCCACACTACTGCTGGGATGCTATTCTGCTACATGCGCTGCAGACAGTGCTGTAAATAGGTGGAGCACAAGCTAATGAAAGCCAATATCCCGATATAAGACATCTATCGTCCGATAACGATATAAATCACAAAAATTTAACATTTTCTGTAAATTCTGTGAATCTCGAGCAGCTCGACTTGCATGAAGTGTTTCCAGCTGGGCGCTGTGTACCTGGAGTCGAGTGTTTTAACCGATGCATGAAACGATACATTTTTAGACATAAGTTGTAACGGCCGCCGTTTTCTTTGTGAGTATTTATTACACGGCGTGCTGCGGGGAAAAGCCTGTTCTAACGTTTGAGTCTAAGGTTTATTTTTTAGGACCTGACGGCTCTTTTTTGCTTCTCATCCGTAAATACTCTGCATCTTTCACGTGATTCGGTTTATTTTGAAAAGTCTCAACAGGATCTTGAGCTTTATTGTGAAAGGTTCATGTGGAAAATAAACAAGCGGACACGTGATGGTTTTACTGTAGTGATGGTAAATTTGATTCTTTTTACTGAATCGAGTTTTAATGAGTCACTCACCAAAGTGAATCGGTTTTGAGTCATTTGATTCACTGAGTCAGTTGACCAGAGAGTGCAAAAAATTTACATTTTCACTCAAACTTAATTTGTTTCTCTTTTCATGTAAATCCCACTGCTAAGATGAATGATTCTAAAAAAACAACAACTATTTTATAGAGCAAAAAAGAGCAAAAACATTTCTAAAATTAAGCAATTTCCTATCAAAATTGCTTAATAAACATTTATTTTGTTTATTTGTATTTTATTAGTATTTTCCTTAAATGTGTTAAATATATATTTTCTCATCTAAATGTCCACTGAGCTGTGAGCCAGGGGGCGGTAATGCACCTTAACATTGGTTGCCAACCAAGAAGAAGAAGAAGCTGTGAGCCAGGAGGGAGGGCGTGAGTGAGTGATTCGTTCGCTCGCTCTATGATTCAGCACAGGAGGGAGGGGGTGAGCGAGTCCTGAGTGATTCGCTTACGCTTACGATTCAGCACAGGAGGGAGGGGGTTAGTGAGTCCTGAGTGATACGTTCCTCTATGATTCAGCACAGGAGGTAGGGGGTGAGCGAGTCCTGAGTGATTCGCTTACGCTTACGATTCAGCACAGGAGGGAGGGGGTTAGTGAGTCCTGAGTGATTCGTTCGCTCTATGATTCAGCACAGGAGGGAGGGGGTGAGCGAGTCCTGAGTGATTTGCTTACGCTTACGATTCAGCACAGGAAGGGAGGGGGTGAGTAGCTCAAATGTGCTGTTAGCATGTTAGCAGAGCGATGCTACTGTGAACCGAGGAGCTATTTTCTTGATGTGAGCTTCTACTCAGGGTTTTTTCTTCCAGTTCAGAGCAGAAATGCTTTTGTTAAGAAACTGGCTGTTGTTCCCCCCCCCCCCCCCCACAATTTTAATTATAAGCTAGATATATTTCTACTAAGCGAATTAGTTTGCTAACAGAAACAGGGATGAGTCAGTGAGTCAGTTGGGCTTGTGAATCATGATTCACGAGTCAGTAAAGTGATTCTCGAGTATTGAACGATTCGTTCACGAATCGAACATCACTATTTTACTGTCCTTGTTGCTAATGACAAACACAGGCGCTTGTCCGTCTGTTGTGTGGTTATATTAAATATAAGAGAAAGAGAGAACTTTAAGAAATTAATATAGCCACTACAGTGACCATCAAAACGATGAAAAAATATTGCCGCAAACAGTTTATTTTGCGACACCATGAAACAAACGATAGCGTAAAATTAAATGATAGACATTTTTATATGGTCTTCCGATATATATCGTTATATCGAACAGCCCTAACATCAATACCAACATATCTGTCCTTAACCAATATTGGCCATTGATATATGCATGTATAAACACCTTTACACATACATCTAAGCTGCTGTTATGATTTATACTGACCCATGACCAGAGATGGGCGTTACTGTAATCAATTACTTTTTTCAAGTAACGAGTAAAGTAAATGATTACTATTGCAAAAAAGGTAATTAGATTACTGTTACTTTCCCGTAAGCACGCTGCGTTACTGCGTTACTAAAACCGCGATTCTTTTGCGAGAGTGTCTCATGACAATGACGTAAGGAGTGTGACGTTCGTGGCAACAGCTGTGTGCAGATCAACAATGGATAATATATCAAGTGTGGGAAACAGTATGACCCTGCAGGGTTTAAAGTGTGGAAGTACTGACCTTACTTTGAGTTTGATTCCATAAAAAGTGACAAAATCATTAGCGTCCGCTGCTCACTGCCTGGGAAGAAAACTTCTTTTTACAGCGAAGAAAAAACCCCTAAACTTCCAAACAAGCACCGACAGTATGTTGCCACTGGAATGTGAAATTCACAAAGAAACTCCCAGATCCTTCCACTGATCGCTGCGGCACCAGGGCAAACCTCCGCCTGCCGCACTCCTGCTATACAGGTTAAAATAGAGCAACAGGACCGCTGAGTCTTTGATTTTATTTATTTTCTGCTGTGTTTTACGTGCATCTATTTGGAAGAGTGAGTGTAAACACAAATAACTATTTTATATGCTGGAATATGCAGAAAATAGGTTTAAATGTTAAACAAATTTCTTCCATTCAGAGAATGTTGCATATAATTTAATGTTTGCTTGATGCATAAAGTTAAAAGATTAAAACTAATAAAACTAGTTTCAAAAAGAGACTTTTTCATTTGATTACATTTTATATGATGGATTATGCAGAAAAAATAGAATCGGCTGAAATGCTTATTGCTTTATTACCTATTCAGGTTGTAAATATTTTTTTTTTAAAGTAACTAAGTAACTAATTACTTTTGAAAATAAGTAATCAGTAAAGTAACGGGATTATTTTTTGGGGGAAGTAATCTGTAATTAGTTACTGATTACTTTTTTCAAGTAACTTGACCAACACTGCCCATGACTCACACTAACAAAAGTAAAGGTAACTACTGCGAGTAAAGGAAGAAGTGAGATGATTTAGGAATTGAGCCACAAAGGGCTCATGGAGACGGTTGGGGCAGATGGCTGGGTAAGCCAACACTGGATTTTATCATGGAACATAATGTTTTGTTTCCTGCTCCAAATACAAGATTTTTTTTTTATACTGTTACTGTTATATAACTTTAGCATATTTAACTTTGCAACCATGATGCTCAAGGTCATTTATTTATAAGAAAACCTTTGCTTCTTTCTAAATCCAGTCTTCACTAGATGAAGATTTGTGAAAAGCAACCTTAATGGGCATTCAGGTTGGGAGGCTTCAACCCCAACAACGTGTTTAATAGACACGCTGGTCCACTGTGTTCCTTTCAGGCTTTTCCTCTCCAAAATGTGAAGTTGCAGAAGTTGCTTAAAGCTGCATTAATAGCAGAAGGACATTTTTTATTTCAAGTCAATCGATTCTGACGATGAAGGACCCTGGAATATACTTAATAAATTTTTTGCTCACTATCGACTTTGTGGCTTTAAATATATTATCTCCCTCTGCTGGTAATGCAGGGAGATTACCAGCAAGAGATTTACCCTGCTGGTATTGCACCAATTGCATGCACTAATTCAACTTCTGCATGCGTATCCATTTCATGTTTTAAAGAGGCAAAGTGTGAAATGGACCAGCGTGTCTATTACACGTTTTGCCGTGATACTGGGCTGAAGGATTGTTGCACTAACAGAATTGGCTGGTAGAATATGCCAGTTGATTTTACATGAAGTAAGGCTGATCAAAATGGTGAAGCTGTAGTGTTACTTTAATAAAAATCGGCTCTATAGCATTGTTTTTCATCTTGTCTTCCAGAGTTTAGTTTAGGAGAGGTATAAACATATTTGTCTGTAATGAGAATGGAGATCACGATCTACTGATGTTTAATTTCTATCATGCCCCAGAGTTTATGTTGGAAGTGAAACACCAACCAAAGGGATATTCATACAAATTGCCAACTCAAAAACAACACTATAATGGGCCTATAAAACATTATACACTGACTTATTATCCTCAATCAAGCAGACAGTTACCACTTATATCACCCAAAATAAAGTGGTCCCCATGAATACTATTAGAGCAATGGAAAAAAGAATTCCAGAGTTGGCATTTAGCATTTAATATCGCATCTATTGATCATATCTGATAATGACAGAGGCACAGTGCCAAAGCAGGGAGAAGATTGAGAGTGGGTGCTAGTGGATGAGCTTTAGGGATCTAATTTAGCTGTGGGTGAGATTCTAGCCTGATTATTATTTATATGACACATCATCCACATTAGGCAGAGCTTCCCTGTTCCACATGCCACTCTTGATCTTCCTCTCTCCTCCCCGTTTCAAAGACATGGCACAATGGTGATGGGCACCATCTGGCACTCACTGTTGGCACAAGTTCGGTATGTGATTAGCAGCATGAACAAGGGTTTTCGCTCTCCTGTTTTTCTTGGTGTGTCTCTCACCCTTCTGTTTCACACCCAGGTTTATATTTGTCATTTCCACACACAAACAAACTCACGAGTGGATGGATACACATTTGTAAGGACATAAAACAATTTTATGCTTTCGCATCTCCTCTGAATGGTCTGGGACAAACATGTTTTCAATGTATGCACTATGAACACGTCACATACCACGGCGCCTTTTCTGACCTAGCTGTAGTGTTGTCAGCAGTTCAAGATAAAAAAAATAAGTATGTAGAGCCAATAATGCTCTTCATGTCTATTTTCTTGTTTTCTCACTGTGAAAATCTCGTGCTCCAGCTGGCTGAACATTTCGACTGTGTAGATTCATATGAATGAGATTGATGCCTACAGTGTGTTTTCTCCCTCTCCCCCGCGAGATGCCTGTTGATCCATGGCTCAGCCCTGAAGTAAAGATGGATTACTGCAGAAGAACTGCCTGCCTTGCCCTTTACACATTTCACACACACCACTTCTCCATTATCAGGCTCATCCACGGGGGGAAGACGTGCACATGTGCGCACACATGCCCCAACATCAACACAGGTCTTAAAGCTCTGATGGGGTTGTTAGCAAAAGGTCACTGTCAAGACTCTGACAAATCTTTCTTTAGAGAGACAAAAACGTGTCATATCCAGTTACATTCGCAATATACCAGGTATCAGCTTTTTGTTGTCTTTCTATCACTTTCCATTTACATGTCTCTCTCTGTTTCTCTCTCTAGTTTCCCCCCCCCCATTTGCTTATGTTGTACAGTAAAGAATTCATGCTTGTATGTTTGGATCAATTTCCCATGGAGTGCCCACAATCTGGATGTAAAAGACATCCATAAAATCCAAGCTCAGTTATTGGCAGTTTAGATCAGGAGGCACCTGGATGCTGGATATTGACAGCTTTAGCCTCAGGATTCAGTTAAAATTGTTTTGACTGGTAACTAAATTATTTTTGAATATATCATGTCTAAGAGCTATTCTGTTTATTTATGGCTCGCCCAACTCCAGCCTTTTTTTAAAAGGACATGGACATTTCCATAAAACTGGCAAATACTACAGATTCCAGAGGAATTGTATTAAAGCAGAGTTAAGCCTGCTTCCAGAGACCATAGCCAACTGTGGCCACAAGATGGCAGTAATTTAAAAGATGGTGGAAAACACGCAATGAGAGAAACAGAACACCGTTTGACATGCAAGGCTTGCATTGATAGTGTTTTATAATTTTCACTGGTTCTGATAAATCCTGTTTTCTAAGACATAAATGGGCAATATTCACACTCACTGTTTCAGACGCTGTTTACTACTTGTCTATGTTTATCAGCAAAATGGTCTTTTACACACAAAATTACACTGAACGTGAGTCATCTTCTTGAAATAATGAAAGGTAGAATAACATCTGATGCTGCAAAATTAGTTGGTAATAAAGGAAACTTTATTTAGTGTGATGGAAGTGAAACATATAGGATCAAAGGATGTCACTGACTCACATATGATGGGATATAAAATATATTCGAGGGTGAGCTATGCAAGTGAAATCTGAAATATCAACTCGTGCCCAGGGGTGACAAGCAAATTGCTAGATAAGTGGATGGACCTTAATTACATCTGCCTGCTGTTTGGTGATGAATAAGCAGGTGTTCATTGGGTTGTAGAGTTTTTTTTCTGAAAAAAAAAAAAAGGTGTGCGCTGCAGTTGTTGACAGTGCTTTGACATCACACCAGAATGTTAAAAAAATTGTGGACCATAAAATAAAATAAACAGTAAAAAAGAAAAAACAAGCAGAAACCTGCCACGAGACTTTACAGTTTTTTACATTTCGGACCGTAGGCATGTTAGCATCAGCAGAGGAAGCTCTGTCTCAGTCGAGGGTTCTTTACACCATCTTTGAGGTCACAAATCACAGCACTAGTACTACATTGCTCCCGAAACTGTCACTGCTGCCGCACAGATGATGTCACGGGACTGGAGGAACCCCTCAAAATAAGGACCATTCACTTAAATGATTGCAGACTTGGCCCTGCAATGTAGAAGCAAATCAGATTAATGGTGGAACAGATGGAGTTTGCTTGATTTGTGAGACTGACGCTGTACGTGACAGTCAAGTCTGGACGACGTCTGCTCACTCTCTTTTACACAAACACACTCAGGTCCCTCTGTCACTAAATTATACTTTGTATGGTTTATGTTTCATAAAAGTAGGTTTTGTGTTTCATCTTCCTCCCCGCTTTGCTCCATTGCTTCTTCAAGTACAGATGCACTCTTTTCCTCCTCCTCCTCCTCTTTCTTCCTCTCTGTGTTTTTCTCCCCTGAGAATTCATTTTATATTCTATTCAGTCAGGTCTTCTCACTCCCTGTTATGATAATGGAAGAGAATTGTCAATGTTTAATGAAAGCCTTGAGGCTACATACAGGTTCAGACATATCCTTGTGTACGTGAACATAAGAAGTTCATCTATAATTAGTTCACGCATCACTGTGTTTCAAGGGGAGCTCTGTTAAATATGTGCACATCGGGGTGCAGATTTTTTTGGGACAAGTGTCTACTGATTTGCATACTGCATGTATAGTGCAATTGTTGATTTGCCTCAGTAAACTGTGCATAGAAACATGTTGGGGTCATGGTTCATTTATCTATTGAAGGGAATCCAGTGCTGTAAGTAGCAATTGTTCCCACTAAACACCTCTCTGATGTTCCTCTCATCCTTCTTTCCTGCTGCTGCTATACCCAATCCAGAGTTGCCAGTTTGCACCACTTCACCTCATCCCCATTTAGGTGTGAAATGTATTTATATTCAAGGCGGGGAGAACGGAGAAGTGGGGGCAGAGCAGAGGAAGTGACACAAGCAATCTGTGGGAAAAGACGCCTCTTTCTGATGCCTGTAAAATAGCATATTCGTCTGGATAAAAGCAGGACAATGAGAAGCTGTCGGTAGCTATGGGCCACGGTTAGGGACATGTGAAGAATAGTTACTTTACTGATTACTTCTTTTCAAAAGTAATTAATTACTTAGTTACTTAGTTACTTTTTAAAAACACGATTTGAATAGGTGATAAAGCGATAGATCTGTCAGCCCAATTCTACTTTTTCTGCATAAGCCATCATACAAAATGTAATCAAATGGAAAAGTCTCTTTTTTTAAACTTGTTTTTATCAGTTTTAATCTTTTAACTCTATGCATCAAGCAAAAATTAAATTATATGCACCATTCTCTGACTTGAAGAAATTAGTTTAACATATAAACCTATTTTCTGCACATTCCAGCACATAAAATAAAATATTTTTTGTGTTTACACTCAGTCTTTCAAATAGATGCAAGTAAAACACAGCAGAAAATAAATAAAGTCAAAGACTAGTGGTCCTGTTGCTCTATTTTCACCTGTAAAGCAGGAGTAGGGTAGGCGGAGGTTTACCCTGGTGCAGGTGTGCCGCAGCAGTCAGTGGAAGAATCCGCGAGTTTCTCTGTGAATTTCCCATTACGTGGTAGCGCACTCGGAGCTTGTTTAGGGTTTTTTTTCAGTGTAAAAGGAAGTTTTCTTCCCACACACAACAGCCACTAATGTTTTTGTCACTTTTTATGGAATCAAACTCAAAGTAAGGTCAGTACTGCCACGCTTTAAACGCTGCACGCTCATACTCTCTCCGGCACTTGATATATGATCCATTGTTTATCTGCACACAGCTGTTGTCACAAACGTCGCACTCGCTTACGTCACTGTCATGAGAGACATTCTCGCAAAAAATCACGGTTTTAGTAACGCAGTAACGCAGCGTTCCTACGGGAAAGTAACGGTAATCTAATTACCATTTTTGCAATAGTAATCCCTTACTTTACTCGTTACTTGAAAAAAGCAATCAGATTACAGTAACGCGTAACCCATCTCTGGTGGAGAATATTTGAATTGGACTGCTATGCCCTTCTGGGCCAGATGAGAAGGTAATTCAAAGGTGGTGGAAAGAAACGTGAGACCGAGCTGTGAAGTGGCACTCTGGATAGGGAAGGAGACAGAAGCATATTACAGCGGCCAAGAGTAGTATGAATGAGGGCTCTATGCAACACAGCCCACAACTCTTAACACTCACTTGAGTTCCTGAAAGGGAGTTTTTCCTTCCCACTGTCGCCAAAGTGCTTGCTCATAGGGGGTCATATGATTGTTGGGCTTTTCTCTGTATCTATGAAGCGCCTTGAGGCGACATTTGTTGTGATTTGGCGCTATATAAATAAAATTGAATTGAATTGAATTGAACTGAAAAGACACTATGAATTTTCTTACTAGGTTCTTCACTTTAGTGTGCTTTTCTTTATTCCCTTGTTCAGCCTTTCACAGCTTGACAGAATCACAAAAAAGCCACATGCTGTTTAAAAAAAACAAAAAAACAATCAATTTGTTCTCTCAATCAATTAATTCTGTCTGAAACTCAGCTTGCATTGTGCTGCATGTTTAATCATGCAAGGCATGCAGAGCTGCTCCATCACAGAAATCCACTGGACAAGCGTCTCTGGCAATCATCCTCCACCCATATCGAGCCAACAAAGAGATGACTCCAAGTCTCCCCCGGCACTATTATTACTTTTTAAAATCTTTTAAAGCCGTTGTGATGAATTCTTGATGTGGATTAATATTTCACTGCACACAAGAGTTAGACATTTGTGCAGGGGAAAAAGAAGAAGAAGTAAGAGAAGAAGGGATGGGACACTTGCCAACATTTTTTTAAAAAAAGGAGAAATTGAGATGCATCGAGAGTCATCCGCAATTCATCTCCCACGCCCAGTCTCCAGACTCTCTTATTCTCAGCCGACTCTCTCTGGGGTCTATCACAATCGAGGGACAGCGTGCGAATATCTGTCGTGCAATGTTGTGCCAGTGGAGCTGTGCGTCAGGAAGCGCTGATTCACGGTCGGTGTGTGGTGGGATTGGGGAGCGAAGAACTCTTACTGTAGGCGCTGTCACAAAATGTTCATCTCAAATCATCCCGATGGATCAGTCTACAGCCCGATTCTTACGAGACACGCAAAAGAAATCCTCTGTCACCACCGTGCCTGGGCATGCATGTGCATATCACTGATGTGAACAGGCACTCATTGACAATTGTTTAAAGAGTCTGACTAGGCTGTAAATGAGAGCAATGGAGAGAAAACAATATGAGTGTGGAACAAGGCCACACACAAGATTGGCAACAAACACGAGTGATATCTCCGTGGATAAAAGTCAGTGAAAAGGAAAACAAGAAAGGCAGAAATGCTTCCTCAGCACTCCTTTTTTCCTCAATTATCTGCTGTTCACTGAAGGCGACGAAGGTTTTGTTTTAAAGAAAGGGGAAAAAAAGAGCAAACTTTAGTAGACTCATAGTTCAGATGAAAACATATCGTCCACGGAGTCATTAATCCGTCTCAGAGTTGCGGCCCATCAAGCTCCTCCAGCGAAACGCGTGATCGAGCAATAGACAGAGCAGTTGCAGAGATAAAGCAGCAGAGTACAGATCTGATTAGGCTGCTGTCTCCGTACACTCCACGGGGATTAAGCACAACAGCTCCTTGTTAGACCTCCCTACTTCATTTCATACAGCACATTCGCCATTAGCAAAAAGAATAACAGGGAGAGAAGGGGTGGGGATCACAAACGCATTCACTAATTAACACTCCTGCATGGCCACACAATCGAATTCACATTTTAATATGCAGTTAATGTGCCACTGGTGCTGGATAAATAGCGTCAGATACATCATGCATTATTCGTCCTGTAAAATGAGACCTTTAAAAAAAAGGCAGAACAAATGAAGTGCTTGTTTATGAACCGTGTTTGGGTACAAAATGCTCAGAATGTTACTCTCTGTAGCCACTAGAATCTACATTTGCATGCTTAAAGTGTCATTAGCATTTTTATATAAGCTCTGCCGATGTCCTGAGAAACTCGAGAACAAAGCCCTGTGCGCAGACACACAAAGGCATGCTTAAATACACATGTATCATAACAACTTTGTGCTTAACATATTCATGATGTTGTTAGGTGTTTATGTTTTTTTAAAGAGATGCTTATCATATCCAGCTTGGTGCCTGCATTAAAGTGAGGGTTAGATTTTGCCCTTTTTTTCCTCCAAATTTTACAATCCCACTCTTACACATATCATTACGTAACATAACTTTTTCCTAGACAATAAGTTGGATGTTTTTTTCTTTTCTTTGTTATTTCTGATTGATTACGCCTCAAACTGCCCTTTGGTAACCAGTAATTAAATTTAAAAATGTCATTGTCCTGGTCACAAAAGCAAAGTCTGAAAAGAATAATATGGATTTTCTCGACCTTTGAGGCAATCAGGAGAAAAAACACTTACTACACAGGATCAAAAGCGTAGTGTAATTGCTGTGTTTGAAAACTGCCGACTCTCTACTAGAATGTATCGTCGCATTAACTCTTTCCACCAGCAAGCTGTAAGCCAAACACTGATGATTATTGTTAATTGGATATCAGGATCGCTCAGGACAAATAAAGAACTGTATCTTTCAACTCAATTTTGGTATAAGATTTAACTCAAAACCTCTAAAACTGCAATGGAAGAAAAATCAGATTAAATGTAGATGAAATCTATGTGCATTAACACAAAAAAATACTATGGTTTCAGCTTGTGTCCATACCAGAAACAGCTGTGTGACACAGCCAAAAAAAAAGCAAAACAAAAAAAACAGCAGTTTGAGTGCAGTGAATCAAAAATGCAGAAAATTCCTCTTTTCTGCCGCTGCCCTGCCAGTGCTGGCACCAGCTCTGCCTGAACATTACACTGCATTATGCAGTGGAGGCTGGGGGTCATTACTGGAGGAAGAAAATCATCAGGAGAAAAATCTGCATTTGTGTAGTTTCTTGCCTTAGACCCTCACAGAGCTACTGAGGTCAGTAGTTTGAACTTTGGACCCAAACGACCAAACCATCCATCCATCCATCGCAAACAACCTCTGCTGGCTCCTTTTCGATGTGGCAAGCATGCAGCCACTTTTATCAAAGGCTAAGCACCAGCACCACATGCCTGAGGAACATGTACGAGCTGCCGGCCAACAAACCAAAACAATGGCTTGATTGTAGCGGTATTGACCTGCGAGCTTATCGCGACCCTTTTTATACAAGTGCTTATCTGATCCGTGAAAATAAATACTCTTTATTTTGCTTTGAAATGAATGTCGGTCACATCACTCAGCTAGAATTTGTTGTGGCTGACTTGTCAATGACAAATAGTCTTGCACAAAAATTCTGAAATGGAATTCATTTTTCTGAATAAACTCCCATCTCAGCTTTTCAACTAGATTGACAGAGTGCGGCGTGCTGAGCTGGGCTTTTCTTCGAAGACTAAGATTCCAAGAAGCTTCTTAATTGATGAAATCTGCCTTGTCAGATTTCAGGGCTTTTCCATCACTCACTTTTTCAGGCTACGCTTTATCTTCACCTTCTTTTGTATTGCTGCCAACTTCTCTTTTTCTAAACTCGGCTCTACTAGAGTCGCAGAGAAAAGAGAATCCCCCCCCCCCCCCCCCCCTTCAAAGCAGGAAAATCCTCTTGTCACACATGGAAAGAAACATGTCGACTCGGCGGCAGATTGACTGATAAGTCCTCATCTGACCATAAAACCGAGGCTTGCGATGTCATCGGCAGGTTGCAGTATTAAGTCAAGTTAAGTCAAATATTTCAGAACTGCTACCCGAGAGAAAAAAAACTGCGAAGAACATCCCAGAGTGATAACTTTTGAATCTCTCTTCTTTTTTTTTACTTTAACATTAGGAAGTGTTGCTGCTTCAGACATTCCTGAGGAGTAATGTGGCAATATTTCAAGATGAACCCCTATTTAGGTTCCAACTCAATCACTTTTCTTATAGGCCTCTTCTCCCTCTTTTCTTCTTTCATTTTTAAATCTCAGATCTTGTCTCTTAGATCTCTCTGTTTTTTAATTTCTTTTTTGCTTTCTTGTCCTCAACTGTCGCCCCCACTGTCTTCTCCATGTGTTTTGATGGAGGGGCTCTCCACACACAAATAAATTACTGAACACAATCAGATTAGGATAATAGTTTGATTGAATCATTTATGTGGTTTACAGTAACTAAGCTTCAGTTATAATGCCATTTGCTTGATAATGGAGTTAAGGTTGAGGATACGTCGCAGCTACAGGAAACACCTTACTAATAAAATAATAAGCAAAATAATAAATAACAAACGAGCGAGTGGGCACGGAATCAAATCACTGGAAGTAATCAGTCTGAGGTGAATGCATGTCACTTTTCGCCGCTCCAGACCACAATTAAAAAGACTGATGATGAATTTTGTCTCCTTAATTGAGTTATCCGTTCGCAGATTTATGAAATAATTTCTTAGCCCCCTTCCGAGGTGTTTAAATGAAAGTTTTAATAATCAGAGTACTGCTTTAATCCTGCCATAATCAAATTACATCCACGCATGCAAGCACTCTTGTCACCCCTCCTATTCTATCATGGGTTTCATTTCTCCTCTTGTCTCCTCTCTGAAGGACGCCCTCCCCTCCCCCACAGTTTTTGACATGTACAAGCAGGAGACACGGATTTCAATTGTGTCACAATCCCCACTTTTCTGTTCTTTTTTCACTCAAAGTGTGAAATCCTGTTTGTTAATTGACTGATTTTAATTCAAATCTCAGAGCAGAATGATTCTGGAGTCACTCTATGTGTGTGTGAGTGCCTGTGTGTGTCTAAAAGAGAGATGACAAGAGTTGAAAAATGAGAGGAGCAAAGAGGGAAGAGGGAGGAAAAAAAGTGGGTTGAACACAGGTGCATGACTTAAGTCTGTGTTTCTTGTTTAGCCTATTAATTTAGAGGAGGAGCAGGAGAATGATTGCGATTAATGCAGCTCTTATAAATGCGTTCAGTGATCAAAACTGGCAGCGGTGTTTATGCAACGAGTGGCCATACTCAGAGTGCTTCATATCCGTCCGTGCTGTCACACAGAGCAGAATGGCAATCCTACCAAGCCATAAAACTGAACTTCTGATGTGAGTCAAAGTGACAGCGTGATGCACATAACTGTGCACCGACACAAGCTCTGTGCTCTCGGTGCTCACGTGTGATGCAAGCAATAAACAGTCAGATTTCCAAATGCGTATACATCCACGTACCTGTAGATGATGCATGCGCAGTCCCTGCAGGTCCCACAGTTCTCGATGTCCTGTCCGGTTCTGTAGGAATGTCTTCTGTTGAGAAGCACAGAGATGACATATCAGGGGAACAAAATAAAAGAGGAATGCTTTTGTGTTTGTGTGTTTGTGTGAGCCCACAAAGACATATTGAGGTTATCATTTTTCCCTCGCTGAATCAAATTTTTGGCACACGAAGTCCTGAATATAAACCGATCTCCTCCCTGAAATCACCCCTGATCATTTTTTAATGAACGATACCCCTTCCAACGAGCTCGGTCGGTTACGTAAACCATGAGTCACTATATCACTCCAGGCATAAAATAATGCTTATGAGGTAGAAGTCAAGTCTGCGTGCACAAGGCCGGGGACTGAATTTAAATACTGGAACATGCAAGATGTGTCACTTTATGAGACAGTAGGGTGTTCAGTCACATGTTCAGATGTCTTCAAAGGGCTGGCATTAGTGTTAACACTGTGATTTGGATTACGCTGCTCAGACATCAGTCAAGTCTTTCCATGGATTCACAGACACGCATCCCTTCCTGTGTATCCATGATTCTTCTTTCGCGTCGTCCCCCCCCCCCCCCCCCCAAACATGTACTATTTTGGAATGATAAGGCTGAAGAAATTACTAAGCTGCTTACAATGTAGGAAGCAGATTAATTAAAGACTTGATGAGGAGGGCTTTACACTAAAGAGGCATGGAGCATCTGAAACCACTTGATGACAGTCTCTCCCGCCTGCTGCATACATGCATGAGGAACAAGGCTTCGCGAAATAGGTGCGCCCAAACTCCCATAAGCCTCCCCGTGGTCTGACATGAGATCAGTTCCTCAGCATATTGAGAGCTGACACTTGCCTGACTGACATGAGACGTCGTCAAAATAACTACAGATGCTCCCCTGCTTTCTGCTGTGCTCAATCTGGTGTTGCGTTTTCCTCTTTCTGTCGCTCAACCTGCCGTTTTAGCTTTTGCCTTTTTCATTCTGACCAAATTTATATTGTGTTCTGTCCACAGAGATTTGTATTGACACTGTGTGCAGTAGGGGGATTGGCTATAAATAGAGGAGCTTCATCACAGCAAGGCTTAGGCACAACAACCATCTATCTGTAATATTCAGAGCACACGATGCTGGAAAGTTATTACTGCTGGGCTGTGGATATTCCCTTTTTGGTGAAGAATAATCTGTCTACAACAACCCACTTGTCTGCTCCGTTCCATGAGAGAAGAGACAGTCTATTAGTGCAAAGCGCTGTTATGTCTGGCTTTGATATCTATCCATCTATCCATCTTTCTAAATTTAATAAAGGCTGAGCGATTGACTGTTAAAAATTAACAGATGGCTTCTCACACTGTGCTTGGAACTGTGCTGCAAGGCTCTGGTAGCCTTGGGTTTACAGTTCCATTAGCCCAAGGATTGCAGTCACATTTACAGCTTCAGTTGTGGGATAGCTCCTCTTTTAGCCCAGGGCTTTCACACTACTTTTAAAACCAAACAAGCCCTTTGGAGGCTCTTGATTTAACCCCAGGCAGCAGCACCTTTCACACTACTGGTAACACTACCTTTGGAAACCACCTTGGGCACGTGGTGCCAAAGAACAATGGTGTGATCCGGGGCCATCTTCACTAGTGTGTGAAATTTCTAAAATTAAATTCCAGACTTTGATTGTGATTTTTTTAAAAAGGCCAACAGCCTTTTTTAATAGCAAGCTCAGGAAATGAGCTCTACTTGCGGAACAGTCCAGCAAACCATTAAAATGTGCTGACCCTGCTGTCATGTAAGAGCTGCGCATGTATGTGTATTGCATATTTTTAGAGTTTGGGCTCAACAAGCTTCGGTTGTTCCCAGTTGCTTTGGCTCAATAACAGTCAAAACTGTCACAAACAATATCTGAAAACCTTCAGCTTTAAATGTATGCACATCAAAGAGAGTATTTCTCTTTGTTATCGTCTGTTATTTAGCATTTGCTAATATCTTTTAGGACATTTAAGCAAATAACTAACAACCATGGCATGTCTTTGTAATTAAAAGCAGACTTTTTTGTGTTTGGTGGTGGTCAGAGGGCCCGGTGGCGCCAGTGTCCGGCAGCCTCGCCTCTGTCAGTGCGCCCCAGGGTGGCTGTAGCTACAATGTAGCTTGCCATCACCAGTGTGTGAATGTGTGTGTGAATGGGTGGATGACTGGATGTGTAAAGCGCTTTGGGGTCCTTAGGGACTAGTAAAGCACTATAAAAATACAGGCCATTTACCATTTTTTAAAAATAGTTTTGCACTTTATTATGTATGTCATTAAATGCAGAATAGTCCACCAGAAAACCAAAATCTGGTGATCCAGGTGTATGTACATATTTTATAGATCTTGAGAGCAACAGAGTTACAGCAGTTTGTTAACACTGAAGAGCCAACTCATTTTATAGGGCAAGCAGCCTGCCATGAATATAAGAAGATCCAGGAGAGTGCAGAGGACGGATGCGGCATTCAATGGTTCTTTCTCTATTACACTGAAAGCGAACACATTAGGTGTGAGGTGGCTGAGAATCTGTGGCCAACAGAGTAACAGGATGTCCAGTGAATCCAGCACTGTTTATTGATGTAGAATACTAGAAAACCGTGTCTTGTTTCCACGCTATGTGCTTAAAGCGATGATAATCTATGTGGTGGTGGTGGTGGTGTGTGTGTGTGTGTGTGTCGGGGGGGGGGGGGGGGGGGGTGTCTTTGCAATTATGTTTAAATTTTACAGTCTGTTTACTGCAATTTACTATGTTGTATGATAATTGCAGGAAATTTTTATTCATCACATTACATGCTAATGTATGTGTACGTTTGCTCTACAAAGTATGCAATAAACACTGCTTGATAAATCATCTGAATTCACTTTGATACACAACAGCACTCAGTTATCATCAGGAAAATAAGCCGAGTGAAACACTGTCAATAGAAACATGTAGAACAAAACTTTTTAGGGAAATTAGAAGATGAGGAAATCACTTGTAGAGTTATTTCGACCAAATACTGAAACATTCTGATGACTCTGGTTTACACAGTGTCAAATGAGCTTGTCGTTTTTTGGCAGGAGTAACTTATTCATTGAGACAAAAGCCTATTCTGAAAGGTTCGGGTCAAGTTACAGTCTTTTGCAGGCTAACTATGGTGTTTTTTCTATGTTTGAGAGAAACTGTAAAATGTCAATTATCAGTTGTTATTGTGGCAAAAAAAAAAATACAGCCAGTAGATCATCAACAAATAGGCTTAGTAGTACATTATTGCTTTATAAATCAGATGAACCCAGGTGCATATGAGACTTGTGTTTTCTCTTTGTTTTCTATTACTGTTGATATGAAGTTTATTGTTGACTTGTTGTTTGGTTATGTTATAGTGATGCCCCAAAGTCACCAAAGTCTCAAGTGAAGCACTTAAAGATCATAGTTTTACTTTAAACAGACTTGTTCATAACAGTCACAATTTGGAAGTCTCCGTTTTCTGTCTTACCAGGGTGAAACGTACACTGGAGAGTTTATGTGTTGTTCATGTGGCTTACATAAACTAAGTCACTTTCTGTCAACCAGTGATCAGAAAGAATGATACTGCACCTCCTGGCTTACTAGTGGGTACAGCAGGGTGCGCGTGATCTGTGGGTGATTACAACTGATAACAGTCATTTAATTGTCTAATAACATTCAAAGCAGGTTCACTTTTTCATTATGTAAATTGTCTCACTGAAATTAAATATAGCCTCACCCATCTCTCTCAGCTTCCTTCTTCTCAAGGTCTTGAATGACATCCAGCAGGACCTTAATGGTGTTCTGGCTGGTCTCCAGGACCCCCTCCAGGCTGTGAAGTTGAGTCTGCAAGCTACGAATATCATGCAAGGGGCCATTGGGACTCAAGAGCTTTTCTGTCACCCTGGATGGGTCCAATTTACACCTGGCCCCAGACACCAACCCTCCCAGAATTTCCTGGACCTGTCTCAGAGTATCAGCCTGGGTGGCAGTCAGGGGCCCAGCTGTAGGCCGCCCCCCAGAAGCAGAGCAGCCCCTGGATCCAGAGCATCCCTGCTGATTTGGAGGGAGAGCGTGTTGGCTGTTGGGGGTGTTCGGCCTGACGTTGGCTCCTGAGCAGAGCATTTTGTGTAGCGCCCCAAGCTGAGCCTGGGCTGAGCTAAGACAGCTGGGCTTAAAACAGGCCTTGGCAGGAGAGGAGGAGGAGGAGGAGGACTGCTTCTCTCCCTTCATCACAGCAACTGGCGGAGTTTGAGCTCTGTGCTTCAGAGAGCTGGCTCTCTCACAGAGCTTTGGTGAGTCTTTTATATCCTCCTTTTTTTCCTTCTCTCTATCTTTATCTTTGTTGCTGACCTTGCTGTCTGCCCTGAGCATGGGTGTTCGGACTGCAGGACCTGGCGGATCATTTCCCTTTTTTCGTGGTGTGTATGGTGGAGGCGGTGGAGGAGGAGGTGGAAGTCGAATGCCCCTCTTATCCTGAGCATTGTACGGTGTCTGAGAAGGGGGGGTGTATGGTGGTGCAGCACGAAATGTGGAAGAGTACAGAGGAATGGCTTTAGTTGGTGTTGCACATTGTTGAACATTTGCAAGAGTGGACGCATAGGTTTTCACAAGCGGAGGCGGAGAAGTGCAAGATTTCAGTTTTGGGACGGGGGAGGAATAAGGGGTTATGCCTGTGCAAGCAGAAGAGGTATTTTGCGAAGTTTGACATGGGATGTTGCAATGAGAGACAGTTTGAATAACTGTGGCATAAGAAGGTGCAGTTGGATTCAAGTGAGGTGCATGGGGACCAACTGCATGTGTAGTTGTGTAATATGATATGGATGTGCAAGATATGGCAGTTTGAGTAACAAATGTACAGGGAGTTACATTTGATGAAGGTGTAGCATTTGATGCTGCTGATGGTGGTTGATGTATTATATTTGGGGCAGGGGTTGGCTGTTTGGTGGGATCAGCAGGAGTTATAATGGGTGTTATAGTTGGGGTAGGGGTGGAGTGGTTTAACTGAGGGGATGACACCACGTTTGACATAAGGGGGGTGCAGTTTTGGGTGGGGCATGGCGATGCAGCTGAAGAAGCACTGGAGCAGACCGCGGCTGTGCTGGGTGTTGTTGGTGGGGACACAACAGTGTAATAGGGGACCGGGAGTTGGGTAACAGTAGGTACAGAAGTGGCGCAAGGAATGGAAAGTGCTTTGGGAGGAGGTGGGATTGTGGAAGCTAACTTGGCTGGAGAAGTACAAGGTAGCTTTGTGCAGTGCTCAGGAGTTTGTATTGGTGCACTTGTAGGTGGGGGAGATGTACAATAAGGCACAGTAGTTGTTTGGATAGTAGGAGGGTCTGGAGTCACTGTTGGGAATATAGGCTTGCACAGAATTTGCACTGAGCTGGGTGATGGTATTAAAGGTGGGGAAGCAAACGGGCTTTTAGTTTGTGTCTGTGTAGTGGAAAGTTTACGATCAGAAGAGTGACTGGGAGAGCTTGTTTGTATTTGAGCCGTACACTGTTCAGCATTCAGAGGTAGGGCTGGATTGGTACTGGTGGTCTGAATTTGGGTTGTGCGTTGTTCCTCACTTGAAGGTGGAGAATGGTGATTTTCAGTTTGACTCTGGGAGGTGCTGTACCTTGAACTTAAAGGAGGGGATGGGCTCTCAGTCTGAACTTGAGTGGTACAGAGTTTGGTATTTGAAGGGGGTGGGGACGGACTGGGACTTTCAGTCTGTGTGGGAGTGGTGCAGTAGTGCACTTCCTTTCCAGGATCACTCGTTGTCCTATTTAGACGCTTTCTCCTCCTGATCGCTGAGGGAGTACTGCTTCCCTGACGTTTGGGGCCATCTCGGCAGGATACAGAGGAACAGTGGTATGGCTCAGCATTTTGAAGGACTAAAGGGGGGCAGCTGTGCCTTGAGGTTTTTACAGCAGACTTAATTTCTGTCCTTGATACTTTAGACCTTCGTTCCACCACAGTTCGCTCCCCTGGGCCAGGAGGGCCGTTCTGATCTTTGGACGCAGGTAACAACACATGGTTGTGAGTAAGGAACTCGTCTTGAGAGTCATGTTCGTCGTCCCCATCCACCCCAACTGAGTCCCCAAGGCTGTGGCTACGAGTGTGGGAGGAAGGGAGAGATTGGGGCTTTTTCAGGCATGGGGAGGTCTGAATGGCTGTGCTGGTGCTTGTACTGGGCCTGCGTGTCATTGGCAAGGTTAGAGAGTTAGCCTGCGGTGGTGCCCAGGTTCGACGTGTAGGACCAGGTGTCAATGGATGAGGAGGCGCTCGAGCTAAAAAGGCAGCCACCACCTCTATAGTGCTCGCCATGTCACCACGCACAGCCCCAACCACAGAGGTTTGGCCAGGTAGATCCTTGGTCTGTGGCCTGTCCCTGTCAGTCCATGGCAGGGGGGACCTGCTGCTGTGTTTGCGAAGAGGATGTGGACTGTCACAGTCTTTGACAGGCTTCTGATGGCTATTGTTTTCCCCTGTTCCACTATTGCCACTGCTGCTGCTACCATCCTCCAGGTCTTTGAAGCGGACCTGGTGGGTGCGGTTGCGGCGCCGCTTGAGGCGACTTTCGATATCGGGGGAGTCTCGATTGAGAAGCACAGAGCGCACGGTCATTGTCCCAGGTAACTTATCTGCCAAGCTGCTCTTGCCATTGGTCTGGCCTGTGAGCAAGTGGTCAGGCTCTTTGCTCACCATTTCTCCAGTCTCTCTCGCTCCCACAACATCCACACACTGTGAAGGCAGGTTGCTGTTGTGGAGAATCTCTTGTGTTAGTGTGTCAACAAGGAAAGCGATCGCTCCATCACTATATATTCAGTGTAACAGTGAGAGATCTATACGATTGACTGACTACGTTTCACTTTCATCCCAGAAAATACTGTAGATGTAGCAGTCTCTATACAGTATTGCATTTAGCTGCTCAGCTCATCTGTACACCAAGGACTTCCTTTGCAAATAAGATTGTCCTCAAGAAAAGATGGATTACCATTTTCCCAATTCAAGGTATAGTATAGATATCGGTGAGAAAACTTGTCTTAAACTTCCCTTTAAAATCTTATATAAAAATAAATATATGCAGCATCAAATATTCTTTAAAATGTCCATGCTGTTTCATGTCTTCTGAAGTTGTACATGTATTTTTTGCCTCTTATTCACATTTCTCTGTAACGTTCCAGCAAGAAGAACTCTTGCAGAGGCCAGGGAGGTTACCTGCAGATAAGTGGAGAGGAAGGGAATGCAGCCTATCCTTTGTCTGTCCATCACATTGGCTGGTCTACTTGGCAGCCTGTCCTTCTCCACCTGCTTTGTCCCCTGGGCCCTCAGGAGATTGGATGGCCAAAGTACGGGATTGGCTTGACTGCGTTCCCATAATGATCTGGTCTTTTTTACTTGTTTTTTTGGTCTCTTCTGCTTCCTTTTTTAAAATTTTTTTTTATCACTTTCTTTTTCTCTCTCTGCTTCTTTCTTTTCTCAGCTCTTCTCTCCGTGACTCATTCTCTCATGGTCGAAGGCAGCATGAGTTCCTAAAGAGAGGAGAAAGATAAAGAGAGAGACGAATAAGAGACTGTAATTGTTTCCATATTATTGTGCTTCAGTTTCCATCGAAACACAATGTGCTCGTTCCTCCGGATAATGAAGAAGATGTAAGATAGGCAGCTATTTTGAAATGCATGAGAGCGGGGGTCAACACAGAATGGGAAAAGGAGACATGAATTCAGAAAAAGTGTTGAAAGGATGGAGGTTGGAAAAGAGAGAGAAAAAAAGGCTTGGTGTATCATCAGCAGTGAAGAAATGTAAACTGAAAACAAGTGAAAAGAGATTGTAATTAAGGCCTATTCACACTGGCCAAGGGGGGTGTATAATGTTTCATTCCTTTTTTACGCTCTTTCCTCTCAGTATTGTTAAAAGTAGCCGTGTTTTAGTGACAGCAATAATTTTTGCATTGAGTATCACTTCTGCTCATGGGCACACAGTACGACTGTTGTCGTATTCCTTAGATTTCTCTTTTTCCTCCATGTTTTACAGTCTGTTGCCCTGTTATCAGTTCTTGATGATCTGCCATGGTGACATCCTCTCTGATTCATCTGGTCATTTTGTGACAGTCTGTCCACCATGCTGCAGTTAGTAGTATGTTCTCGTCACCCCGATTCCGTGCTCTGTTTTTGACGATCTATGGCCTTGATACATGCAGTATATATCACTTCATTTCCTGTCTGCGAAACAGGCAGCCGGGCGTGATGCTGTCATTTGCCTTACACGATCTATGGATCTGTTCCTCGTTATCTCCCCGTGATAGCCTCTGACACTGACAGGCTCGGGCTAATTCTGTTGTGCGAGTGTGACTGGCTGTTACTCTGTTCCCCTCACCCCACCCACCCTCCCATCTTCTGTGGGAGGGGTAATTAGTGACTCCTTCACAGCTCCCAGGTTATTTAGGGAGAGAGATACCCGAGGGGCTGCCACTTTTATTTACATCCACTGTTTTCCTCGCTTTCCTCTCTTTTCTTTCCACTGAAGAGGAGGATCTTTGGCACAACTGCCCCCCCCCCTCCTCCCTCCCTCCCGTCAACCCCTTTAAAAACATGGTTATTTGGATTAATCATGATTAAAGTCACAGCAGATAGAGCCTTGAGGGGAAATATCAACCATGCACACTGTGATATATTAATGGATTTAGAAACAACCCGCGGGATTCCTTCTCATTTTACTTTCTTATCGCCGCCGTGTATACAGATGAGCCACTTAACTATGAATCACCCGGAAAAAACAAATGACTCTGAGTTGAGGTACGCATTTTTTCAGATGCGGGCGTGGGTGACGGTGCACTACGAAGGCTCAAAAACACAAGCTACGGTTCATCTATAGCATAGAAACTTCTGTTCATTTGACCTTGATGGTGATTTCTCCTTTCCTCACTTCTCCCTGGATAAATTAGTGGTTCCACCCTTCCTGTGTTTTTCATTAATATCCAATTTCACTCCGGTCGTTGGTCTACCCATTTCTTGTACGAAGCAGCCTTTCAACCTTCACCCTGACAGATTTTCCTCTACGTATCATAGGGCCATTACCCTTACTCATTCTGGACGTGTCACCCTGAGCACACCTTTCTTTCATCTTTCTCCCATCTGGCCGTTCTCCTTTTTTTCCCCACTCTCAGCTCTATCTTTATTTCCCAATCTACCGAATGCTTTGCAGCAATCTCTTCTGCTGCCTCTTTTTGTCTGCTTGTGCTTTCCACAGTTCATCCCCCTCACTCTGCAAACTACCCTCGGATCAAAATTTACGCTGACAGTTTAATGAATCCCCCTCTTAATGCTGCATGGGCTTACCGCTAGGGCTGAGGGCAGCCCTTTTGCACATGTGACATTTCCATGTTGAGCTTTATTGGCAGACAAGAGATAAATCACCAGGGAAGAGGTGGAAGGTGTGCAGTGGCATAGTCCTAGCAAGAGTCATAACTCTTAGCAGTTATTGTTCAGGATGTACCATAGTCTCTTTGCTATCTGCTTACGTCTCCAAGAAGGTTTTGCTCCTATTCTCTTTCCTGTGTGTGTGTGTGTGTGTGTGTGTGTGTGTGTGTGTGTGTGTGTGTGTGTGTGTGTGCATCATGAAAATGCTAAGGTCACATTTGATCATCCCGTGCTAAGCTGTTGTGACTCTTAGAAACGCATCTGAACATTCAAAATAGAAGAAGTCAAGACTGGTTCCACGGATATAATAACATTCTGATGATTTCAAGGATACCGAGAACTGTATCCATGCCAGTAGCACACTTTTGGGTCCAACTATGCAGAGGGGATGGGAGGTGTCATGGATTGGATTGTTATGTAAAGACATGTCAGATCAGATTGTCTAGGCACGCTTAAAATTTGTCAGAGAGTACTGCGATGAAGAGGAGGCAGAAAGAGGAAGAGGAAGGAGAGGAGGTAGACATGCTGGGATATATTTAGAGATGCTATGAGACACATAGCAAAGCAAGAGGAGTAGGAATCGGAATAAGTAGGAGGGAGGAAGAGGCAGGGGGAGACAGACAGGCGGGGGGGGGGGGGGGGGGGGGGCAAAAGCAGGAGGAAGCAACCCCTGGCAGCAGAGGAAATGTCATGGTTAGGGTTCAGTGAAGTGGTAAATCAGGAGCATCAGCGTGTCAGGGCATTTAAGGGAGAAGTGGAGAGGAACTAAGAAAAGCTATATGATCAGCTATCGGTCCTGTAAGCACACGGAGGTTAAGAGTTATACCTGTGCTTTGTCACAGAAATTTACACAACGGTCGGCTCAGAGAAGAGATGCAAAATGCATAAGCCGTTTTGGTGTTTGTGTTCTTGTCCAAAGAGATTTCCAATTCAAGAGCAGCTCCTTGGGAGTTGCCTGAAGATAACTACTTTGTTAGGTAAGCACTGAGTGTAGTACAGCTCAGCAATCTCGCAAACAAAGGGATGTTCAGTTTTATTTAATACAATAAAACCAGAAAGTGCGTTTAAAAATGCAAATAGAAGGCTTGTGCATGCATGCGCAAATCAACAGCATAGAATTATATATAGGTTTAACATATTATTATTATTAGAAGCAAGGGAGTATGTGAAGTAAAGCAAGTAAAAGTATTGTCCTCGGTGCTGGTACTTAAATTAGAAAACAGTACTACTGCTGTAGCTGCCTCTCACCGCTGAAAGTCTTGAGCCTGATCATGCTTAACAGCAAATTAAATTAAACAAACACAAATTAAATTATGATTCTTAATTCATTAGATACCCAACGCAACACGGCGAACACAGCCATTGTCATTCCTGTCAGACACTTGTGTAATAGCGTCTAAATGTAAATGCTGGTTTGTTTGATTATGACTATGTAGGCTACTGGCATTCCAATTTGACCAGCTTCAATCTTGGCAAGCTGTTTTTCATCAAGCTCTAGCTGCAAAGTAAGTTTTATATAATCAAGCTGTATAAAATAAAGCTATTGCCCAAGTGGTAACCACCGTGGCTGAGAATGAAAGAAGTTTAGCCTCTGGATGTTAACCCACACGCATTAGAAAGCTGCATGTGTCTCTTGTTCTACGAATCTCTAACGAAACTCTATCATAAAATTACATTATTTCTAATGACCTGCAGGGGGAGACTCCTCCGGCTGCAATCTGATTTATGAACTCAGCAGGCACTTTCCTAAATAGTTTACAGTTTAAATGACTAGTGTAAAAGCTTTCTTAATATAGTAAGGTGCGCATTTGATAAACTACAGTGAAATTTAAATATTAATGAGAAAGCAGACCCTGCGATATCATCTATTTATATGATCACTACCATATAAGCTAATGGTGCTTTTGGCTTGCTGGTCTGATTGAGCTCTTATTCACGACATCTAACCCCAAAACCTGGACGACCATGGTTAAAATGTCAAATTTAAAGTTTCAGAATGTTAGTACGAAAACCTGGTAGCTAGCATTTCAGTCCAACAAACTTCTTTTTCCTCCAGTTTATTCTAATTGCGAGCATTCGTTACTGTACTGAAGAAGGCTTAAACTAAGCAACTCCACCAAGAAGATTTTGTGTGGTTTGTTTTTCAGAATGATCAGTCTAAAAAAAGTCATGGACAGATTTGCACAAACAATTATTTATCAAAAAGTTCCCACTATACCGTCACAAAAAATATTAGACTGATGGAAGAGAAAATGGGTAATGCTGTCTTGATCTTCAAGACAATACTTAAAAACTAGCCTAGATGGGGTCAGCCTAGATGGAGCTAGGCTTCTGGATGCAGAGACTGGAAATTTTCCACTTCATCAGGAGTATGCAGTCTTTGATTGTTCTTGTTGCAAAGTGTTTAATGAAAGTCACAAATCAGATGAAACGTACTGTAGTTATTTTCATATAGGTTTCTATACAATCTCACTGCTTGTTTGTAACCAGAGGAGTCTCCCCCTGCTGGTCATTATAACAAATTAAAGCCACTCATTGCATTGCCTTTGCTTTTCAGACCTGAAGGCCAAGCCGTGCTTACTACATGCTTCTGCTGTTCCCAAGCGACAAGAAAACAATCATTATTCACCTCACACTGTTTGGCATAACCATGAGATTCTGGCCTGGTAATACCGTTAGCCCCCCCCCCCCCCCCCCCCCCCATCACCACCACCACCACACACACACACACATAGACACAGATGTCTTAATTTGGAAAAGCAGGTTTGTTTTGAAGCAGTAACTCTTTGAATTTGTGTCAGACATGAAAAAATTTTGAGTTTCAGTGCAGAACACTCTTAAAATTGTATTTAATAACAGATCTGTACCACAGTGATTTAAAGTGCTTTATTGCGATGCTCTGCACAGCTCAGGTGGCAAATACTTTCGCTTCCCCTGCCGCCTTCATGACTTTAAAAAGTCATTCAAACATGCATGATATGTTATCTCGCAAAGTTTCTCACCAGCTTCTTACTAAAGAGGACACTCTACTTGTTCCAGCTTTCTTCAAGGATGGCTGGATTACCTCTATCTTTCCGAGCGCGAGTGCCAGAAATGATTTGTTCCATCTGTCCTCTTTCAACCAAAATCCTCTGCCTAATATGAAATCCATATATGTAGGCCAGTGGATGGTGATAAGCATACTTAGCCAACTGTGAGCAAATTTGAGAATGTTTGGGTGTCTGCAAAAGAAAGCCAGAGTAAACATTGTTCTTCCTTGTGCTCATTCTGCAAGCCCAATTGTCTTGCTTCGCTGGCTGCCTCAGTTTGATTCTTCTACTGTTCACGTCACTTCGCCACTCTGTGCCACAGATTTCTAAGGTTCCCAAGGTCTCTGTGTGAATTCAGCAACACCTCATAACTCGTGGTCAGACGGACATGTCCAGTGCACAGCAGCATGTTACACATATGCAGCACAGTCCACTCCCCTGGGGGGGTAACTCTCTGCCAGGCTGCAACGTTGCTGTCCAAACTAATGTCCCAAGAGTACATCATAGTGTGTTACCTATGAAGCCAGCATGCTGTCAGTCCAGTGGAAACACCTGGCCCGCGGATAGGCATATTCTCCAAGTGCATAAATGAAATTAAGAATAAAAGAAAAGGACACGTTAACTTCTCCTGGGCAAAGACAGAAAATGAAGTGACGCAGATAGATGACAGATTCTTTTTTTTTAAAAGCAATGTGCTAAAAGAAAAAAAAGTGCTAGACGGAAGAGCCGAGAGACAGCAATATCTGACCTCTTTAAAGATGAGAGATGAGATGAAAGGGAGCGATACAGTGGTGCAGCGCAGAAGGAGGGAGAGAACAAGGGGGAAAGACTTGCGCGACAACAGTCGGGATTAACAGCACAGCGTTTCTTCACACAGGAAAAAGCGGGCGCACGAATCTGCACCTGCGCGTGGCGCGTGCACGTGGAGGTGTGTGTGCGCGCACCCGCGCGAAAGAGTACGTGTACGGCTGGGATTGTTTCATGCGCGCCAGTGACAAGATTGCTTCAGTGACGGATGCAAACACATGTGCAAACTATGAGAAACAATTACTCTCACATGTGTGAGAAGATTACTGAAGCATGTTAATATGATTGAAATTGAAATGCTCATCTTGCCAGAGCAGCACACACACACGCGCGCGCATAAATAAACACACACACAGATCCATACAAATGGAATTCCCTCATTCAGAGCCTCCTCCTTAAACTTTCTGTGTATAGCTCCAAACACTCACACATGCACACACAAACACACACACACAATCCTGCTCATGACAAATGTGCAATGAAAGCACGCCGCTGGAATCTGCAACGCCACACCGCCGACAAACCAATCTGAGCTTCTCACTCTGTAAAGCTTCTCATAAAGCTGCCCAGTATCAGTAAACGACTCCCACACCTGCAGTAAAGCAAAAATCCAGAAATCACTAGATTTCTCACACACACTCACACACACAAACACAAATCAGCATGGGCACACCCCCACTGCTGGAATATGTGCACACACACACACACACCTGCCGAGTATGTAAACAAAATGTATGCAGGCACGTGTGTGCACGCATGCGAGGACCATTCAGCGGGCTGTTGGGAGCCAGAACAAAACAATAAGTCAAATATGTCCTCGCTGCCAACGTCCACTGCACACAATCAACACAGACACTTGTACGCTGCTTTTTAAATCTCGCCTCTTCTCTGATTTGCCTAACTCTCCATCTCTATGGTGATGCTGCGAGAAGGCTGCTGATGAGATTGCTGTACTATCTTCCATCAGGACACAGAACTGAGTCACACATACCTCATCTCGCTGTCTCTCTCTTCCTGTTTTCCTTCTGTGTTGTCTTCCCACAAGTGCTCGCTCCCTCTTCCCAAGCTATTCCTTCACGTCGCTTCCTCCCATTCTTCCATCCCTCTGGCATTCATGTTTGCTTTTTTTTTTTTTTGATTCCCACCTCTCTGTCACTGCTGCTCAGTGAGCTTCGCACCGTTCCCCTTCCTCTGTGCAGAGTCCATCTGCTCCTCTCTTGTCTCCCTTTCCTCTCCAGCTCACCTCTTTCTCTCTCTCTCTCTCTCTCTCCTCCTCCTCCTCTCTGGTTGTGTCTTCCTCTATTTCACCCTCCTCTTTTCTCGTAGATTCATGCCTTTCACGTGGGAACCCTTTTATCCATCCCTCACAGCTCTCAGCTCCGCTGTGCCTAGCTAGTTGTCTGAGCGTTTGTTCTGTGTGTGGAAGTGAAAGGACAGGAGGGGGAGTAAGAAGGCAAGAGTGAGCAAACAGGCAGTTATCGTCTCAGATGCTCCTCTCAGTTCTCCCCGTCCTGCTCCTTTTTTGCTCTCTCGCCTTTTCTCTCTGCATCTCTTCATCATGACCTCCTCTCCATGTCGCCATGCAAGCCCCCTGTCTCCTTGTAAGCAAAAGGAGGGAGGGGAGCGAAGAGAGGCTGGGGGAGAAGGAGTGTGGGATGGAGAGTAGGAGGTAGGGGGAGGTGGAGCTAGTGAGTCGGTCTAATTAAAAAGCAGAGTATGTACGGCTGCAGAGAGCGAAGAGGGAGACAGTGAGAGGAGGAGAGGGGAGGAGAGAGGGAAGGAAAGTGATCTAGGGGGCGGATCTAAGGGACATGGAGGAAAGAAGCAAAAGAAGCAGTCAGCGGGGGGTAGAAATGAAGAGCATGGGGTTGTTTAAGGGGGCGGTGGTACGTAGAGGCTAGTAGTGCGAGGTGGAGGAAAGGAACGATCTGACAGAACACCAAGGTCAGATGGAGAGGAACGCAGAAAGGTCAGGCATGGAGAGGGGGAGGAAGGAGGGGGAGAGAAGCAGGGAGAAGGCGATAGAAACAGACAGGTAGAATTATTCTACAGATATCTCCCATATGAGCGGGGGCAGCAGAGCAGGGGGAACCGTGACCAGCAGGATAATAGAGACACATGGACAATGGCCCTCAAAGGCAGAGGAAGCTCCGTAGTCAATGAAGGTTAAACTGCTCCCATGGTTTCAGGCCTCTGGATTAACATGCATAAGTGCCGTGCATGCAAATGAAAAAGGAAAAAACACCGACCTGTATTACATCAATCGCAGATTTTTTCTTTTCACCTCATTTTCTTTCCTGTCTAAAGTTCCAAGCTCACTTTTTGTTTTTCGGTGGGGCGAGGGAGTGCTGACCAACTGATGTACATCGAAACTATCATCGCTATACTGGCTGTTATTACCTGAGGCTAGGCAGCAGAAACCACTGTACTCTGCAGAGATAGAGAGATAAAGTCTACACCTAAATGCCTTCAGGGCTGAGACACCTCATCCCATTTTATCAGCTCTGATCACTTATCTTGTCCCATCTCCTCCGTCTCGATCAGACTTACATTAACATCCCAGCAAATCTTGTTGGGGTTTTTTTTTCTTCTAATGTCTAAGATGCTCTGTTTTTTGTTTTTCTAGAACTGTATGGATTTAAAGTGCAATCACATGCATAAAGTGCATAATAACTCCCAGTGATTTTAGAGCAAGTGGAGCTGAATGGAGAGGCACTCCCCTGCAACATACATACAGAACAGGATATAATATACTATAATGCATAGGTACATGCGAATACTAAGTCTTGCAGCTCCATGCACTACTACAGATACTGCATTTAACTTCCTGGCAGACAGACTAATATATAAAAAATATATATTTTTGCTTTCCCTGGAAATTGCCACTCAACATCTGCATCCCAGTACTTGAGCAGAGTGTCACAGTGTTTGAAAGGATCACCCAGGGTCGCACGCTGGATTGAGAGCTTCAATTTGCACGACCGAAGCCACTTTGACGCCTTCGAGAGTTAAAAGAGCTCGTAATGTTAGAATCAATGTCTGCGGCTGTCAGCGTGGTGGAACGGCAGATGGAGCAGCGGAGGATGATGACAGGAGGACAGACTCAGTGAGGCATCTAAACAGACAGAGCAGGCTGCTGATTAAAGCGAGGACCTTGAGTTTACGGACAAGAAAGAGCTTCTTCTGGCGGAGCTTCAGGTGGTGTTTAGCGTACTGTCCATTAAATTTTGATGACGTTTGAGGCTCTCTACAGTCTCATGCGCTTCACTGTGGATTATGAGTTGCGTGAGGGTCAAGCCATTTTTAGGAGATCTTAAAAGCAGTTCTTTATAGCTTCAGAGACTTTCAGATATGGAGGTCGTGCGCACACTGCTTTATGAAGAGCCACATGTTTTTGGTGCTATTCCACAGCTTCAAATTCCACTATGGTGATCCTTTGACTTTTTCCATCTAGTGTTAATATGAAGCAGAATTTCACTTTATTCAAATACTTTGGTTTGTGACCAAGCACAGCCGCACAAAGCTACATTTTAATCTAAAGTTTATATTCTGCACAGAGCTGTCATTTTAAACCCTTTGCTTGGCTTTCTCTGTGTTTGTGCTGCCCACGGTTACCATGCACTTGGGTGAGACGGGGGATTGTAATTATTATTTAAACTAATCCAACGGCGGCCTGCTTGCACTCAGTCAGATCTTGTTTTCAGAGAGCACCTACAGAGCCACCAAAGGAACACCACTAGTTTCCCATGGCACTTATTAATCAGCCTTTGTGTGTCTGCAGACCAAAAAAAAAGACTTTTAAGCAGATCCTATAATGTACACTCAGCTCAAGTCATCAATCACAGCCTAATACAAGGTTTGAGGCAAGGGGGCATGTCTAATGGTGATATCTAACTGTAGCCATTACCTGAAAAGCTTTTATTATTTTTGCTATCTCAGTTTCAAACATGATGGATGAACGAGGTGGCGAGTCATTTGCCGGACCTGAGTACAGCTGGCATCTCCCTCTTTGATCTGAGCCGTGTCCAGGACAGTGTCAGAGATCTTTAGTTGCTTTGATGGATGAGGAGAACTTTTCCCTCTTTGTTTCTGGGCTGAATAATGACTTTCCGTGTCTGTCCCCTCGTCTCAAAACAAGGCTGGAGGTCAGAAGAGAAAATGCTGCTTGGCAACATAATAAATGGGTGAGAAGATGGACTGTGAAAATCGAGAGGTTTCTGGCTACTGCTGTTGCCCTAACAAAACATTGCATCATCCCTAATGCTGGGGCCTCACATCCACCCTCAAATAATAAGTCTTGGAAAGTGATTTACAAAACAGTTTAGAGGCTCTAAACCAGTTTTACTTGGATCAATGAAATGCCGCGCAGCATGTGGCGGCTCTAGCTTTAATAGAGGTAAATAAAATTGCCTCGGGACGTGGTGCTTTTTAAGGCCTCTTTCCACCAGGTGGGGATGTTGTTCATAAAGTGTTGGGCAGTGTTGCGTCACAATACACTTTTCCAAATGATTCAGGAAAGAAAAGCAAATCTATTTCACCGAAATGCTCTTTTAACTCATTGGACACTCAAGGGCTTTATGTTTGCTAAATTAGAAACTACTAGCAACTATCAGAATAAACGTGATGATCAGGATTATTTTTTTCCTTTTCTTGCACGACTGTGCGCATCCTCCTGTGATGAATGAAATCCAGCAGAGCGTCTGTACCGCCAAGCGTCTTAAAGAAATGTCGCAGAAACAGATGAATCACTGGCCACGGGGTTTATTTGATGCAGAGCAGAAAACAGAAAAATCTGACACACGTTCCTGATTTAATTCATTCAAACTTTTTTCCCTCTTTCCCTCTTTCCCTTATGTTCCAGGTACATGTAGCTGATAAAGTGATGATGCAGCAACCATGAACACCCTGATCTGCTTTGGCCCGTTTCATTTGATGTTTTTAAGGCGCACATCAAAGACGACTCTCCAGGATGTGCAGCTTGCCAAAGATTAAAAAGGGAGGACGTTAGAAGTGTTTTTTTTTTAGAGTTGAGCAATGACCTTATCTTAGAGACCTATGAAGCTGTGATTTTATCATAGGAAAAAAAATGCAATAATTATAACAGATGTGCCAGTATTTGAAAATGTTTTAGTTTGGTTATAGATAATATCAAACAGCAGACATTTTGCATGAGCCTCCTTAGGCTGAAATGTGAAAGTTGTAACACAAATCACAGATTAACTACATACATATTTTAAAAGTGTGTGCGTGTGCTATTACTTTCATGTACTCTATCATTAGTTAGAAACAAAGGCAGATCTTATTGTTTCCCAGCATTCTCTCTGTTGCATTTAGCCTGCAGTATTATTTTGGGCTTGTGGAAATAACAGGTGGGCACTTTATGGGGTTGCTGTTGTTGTAGCTTGGAGATTATAAAAGTGGACTAGTTGTCTGAAAGATGCTGGTTTGATGGCAGATGCTGTCATGTCCTCCTCCTCGTGTTTTTCGCACACAATCCCTGACAAAAAAAATAAGCATAATCCATAAAACCTTAGTCCACAGACTTGTATCGTTCCAGACTCAAACCAAAACAGGTTTGTGTGTCATTTTTCACAAGCAGTGGGGGCATATTTAGACTGTTTGCACAGTCTGAGTTCATTCAGTGCAGTGGAGGGGACTGCCTGCTTCAGAGTAGTCTGATTAAATAGCCAAGATACACTTTTGGGTTGTAAAGACTATGTAGCTATGACGGCTCTGGGATTTAGAGGAGACAAAGAGTCATTTAATGCTTTATTGTAAACTACAGTCCTGTAAAAGGTAAGTACACCACATGATTCAGTAGCTTGTAGACAAACCTTTAGGAAGTTCTGTTCTTTTTCAGACAATCTTTGACTCTTGAATACTTTGTTGAGAAACAATCCCCAATCATCATTTCTTCACCACTGTGCTTGACATATATTATGATGTGTTTGTGCTAAAATGCTATGTCTGGTTTGGCACTGTGCATTATGGCTAAACATCTCCAGTTTGGTCTCATCTGTCCAAAGGACATTTTTCCAGAAGCTTTGTGGTTTGTTCAGATGCAGCTTTTGAAATCTGAGCTGTGCCGCCATGTTGTTGTTTTTTTTTTTTTTTTAAACAGGTTTTCTCCTGATAACCCCTCCAAACAAGCCGTACTTGTTCAGTCTTCTAACTGGGGCCTGTAGAGTTTGAGATGTAGCTCTTGGGTTTTTTGAGGAGTCTCTGAGCATTTCAGTCTGACCTTGGGATGAATTTGCTGCGATGTTCACTCCGGGGAAGACTGTAGCATTTTGTCAACACACACCTGAACGCTACAGAGTGGCAAACTGCCAAAGCGCCTGTTTTGATAGAGGTCCTCACACATGATGACGATCAATTAAGCAACTGCATTTGATTTGCAGCACGCTCTTAATTCCTCTGGTAGCAGTAAAAATTTATTTTTTATTTATAATGCACAGAATCGCATGATTACATATGGTAATTTAACACTGTTTAGGTCTTTTGGTTGAATTATTTTAAGTTGCTAAAGATCTAAAATATCTGTAGTAACCACAGAGGTAAACTAATCAGAAGCTGACTTCATTTGCACACACTGGGCAAATTAGTTCATAGAAAACTTAAATGAAGAGTCAGAGGAGCAAATAACTACAACTCAGACACCATGACATCTATCACACATTTCAAAGCCCTGAGGTCTTCTCTACCACTAACTGTGGGTGCAAGAAAAAAAACAAATGGATAAAACATATCAATAGCCTGGATTATTTTAATAGAAAGGAAGAAATGATGAAAAAAATAAAAGAGAATAAAAAAGAAGGATAGTGTCCCCTTAAAATGAAATAACCTATAACCTATAACCCATTGTAAACTCAAAGAGCTCTGTGAAAATTAAGGATGTCCACTCACTCTTCATGCTGTTTGTCATTCACATCTGCCAAACAGCAAGAAAGCTCCTGGTTCAAACCCTGGCTGGGGCCTTTGTACAGTTTCTACACACAGTAATTGTTGATTCTAAATTGAGTGTGGATGCAATGTAAATAAAGTGCTTACAGCGTATAGAAGAAAGCATTGTGACCTGTAGTCTAAACCACTTGGTCAGTAAGAATATAAAAGCACTATATAAATTCCAGTCCATTTCCTACAATGCAGTACGCTCTCCTTAAAAATCTGCATTATTATAATGGCTGAGTAAGCGGATTTTTTTAAACCAACAGCAGCACTTAATGCAAAATACTAAAAGATTTACAAAATGCCTACAAATGATGCATATCTGTACGCGTGGGAAGGAAAAAAGGAAACGCCTTTGCATGTCTGTGCCAATTGGCCCATTGTCCTATAATCCATCCATGAATCCAACAAATAAACTGCTCTCGTGCAGAATAAAGGTGATATAAATATAAATCTCCAGAGGAATGTAAGAGCCTGTTCCCAGAACCAAGAAAATTATACTTAATCATCTTTTACAAAGTAAAACAATAATTAAAAGTATTTGCTTTGAAAGAGTCTCAAAGCATGACATGAAGAACAGGCCTACAATTCAGCTTACTGAAATGAGGTGCTGTGCAAAAGTTTAGACCTTTATCCATCACAATAGCTAAAGTGTCCCATAAATGAGTGCAAATATACAGACAGAGACTGAATTTAAGCCACAAGAAGAGCAAGGAGTTTCGCAACAGATGGTATCACCACCACGGAGTCCGTTTTGGGCATCGTGAAGTCACTGTGGGCTTACATGAAGAGGCAGAAGTAATCCACAGAAAAACCGTGGCATCCAAGATGCTGTCAAGTACTATCTAACTCTAAATACACTGCTAATGGAGACACTGCCAGTTAACTTTGTCTAATAATAAAAAAAAAAATGAAAAATGTAATTGCAACAAATATACACAAAGAAAACATGAAGGGGGCTAACACTTTATTTCTGTATCTAAGTGTTGATAAAAATCTACTACAAAGTACTTTTAGAAAATCTAGAAAGTCATTTGCTGCATTAATCTTTAAAATTTACAACAAAGCCAACATGGGTAGAATTTCCACCTGTAACGATACTAGACTGTTGACCTCTGCCCATTTACAATCAAGTGTTGGCTGGTTGATTGGCATCGCCATCAGTTTAAGTATTTATTCAAGCACTTTGAGTCCAGAAGTCAATCACTACTTGCTTTGTGTTAACATAACAGACTGCGGTCTTGGGTTTTCAGCTCATTGTTGCCCATTGAGTTGATACAATGTTGCATCCACGTCCATCTGTCCACAGTTTACAAGACCTGCTACTCCTCCTACAGTATCGATCAGAGTTTAGTGACTCTTGCACACAGTGATCACCCAGTGGGTCTTTACCATTACCCACACTGTGCTCAAGGCCAATGTCATATTTGTTGTTTTAGAGTCATTAACACATAAAATGTTTTACTTTTGTTCATTCTCCCTGTAAATAATTGCTAGTGCTGTACGATATTGCAAATGTTGGTATTGATCAGATACCAATAAATACACGGCAAGAATTTCTGATAACAATAGCCATGCCAATGCTAACAATAGTTCAACTTATGCAGAGCAGAGTAATGGGGCACAATTTATGAGAAGCTTATTATTATTTTATATATTAGGATTGTGGGTCAACTTCTGTTGTTTAGATACATCTGTTGGCAATACAAAATAGATGTACACAAAAAGTTTCAGACATTTTTTTTTACAGCGGAAGTTTGAGGTATATTTTTTCATTTCCAAAAAAAGAATTAATTTAATCCAATTCAGTGGACTACATACTGAACCTAGAGGATAGAAACAAAGTATCAATCTTATCTTGTAGTATTGATCCAGTACCCACACCAGCGTTGGTATAGATAGCCTACTAATTACCTAGTAACTGCTCCTAACAGATCATTAATGGTGTGAATGTTGGGTACAGTATGAATAGGTGCTCAGGACTATCTATCCATCTATGTGCGATGTTAAGCTGCACAGTCTGTTTGTTTACCTCTTCCTTCTTGACACGTGGGAAAGCGGAGAGGGAGGGGGTGCGCGCGGGGAAGGGAGGGCACGGGGAGCGGATTAGCGCTGCGTCGGTGCCCGGTGTCATTTTTAGACTACACAACAACACAACAACGCAGAGTGACTGAGGGTAAAGTGTACAGGGTAGAGACCGGCTTTCCACCTGCTTGTCCCCCTGGGTCAGTGTCAGCATCTCTCCGAGCTCTTTCACCAGCCTCTCCCCAGCGTTCAAACATGTCTCTGTCCGGCTCGCAGACGCCAGAGGACGGACTCTACGGTGAGTGATGGTGGCACATGGACCAGGCCGTTTCTTTGTTACGTCATCACTGTTAACTATTTGCCTTTTAATAGCGTATCTGTAGCCGATTGTTGCATACCTTAAACAGGCTGTAAATTAATTTTGCGTGCGCACGGGTCGATTTATACTCCAATTTTAAGATGCAAATGTCAACAGTGTGTGGGCAAAACATTTCAGGCAATGAGCACATTCATTCCCTCACTGTGTTTGAATGAAGAGCTAGCCAGCCGTGGCTGCTTATCAATGGAGACAAGATACTAACAGCCTGTCAGACTAGGAGAGCAGGTGTGAGAAGAGGCCACAGACGGAAACAAGGCACAGGCAGTTTTATAGTTGTCATTGTCGTTACTGTCATTGTGTAAATGGATTCCCTGACTCACCTGTTTGTATCTCTGTAAGCCAATTAAGCTGCGGAGATTTTCTGATACTTATAGCTCCACTTAGCTGGCTGCACATTGCTTGGAACAGAGGATGCTGGGTAAAACATGTGGATCACTGTAATTGGGAGCTGTACAGTGAGTGACGTATGGAAATCACTGATGTGCAGGTTGTTTACTAAATAAATAACTAAATAATAAAAGATCAGTTTGACAAATATTTGATTTCAGCCCAAAACTGAAAATCCATCACTGATATGTCATCTGATAGTTTCTTGTTTAGCAAGAAACTATCAGATGGTAATTTCAAAATCCAATAATCCAATATATCCACCAGCATTTTTTTACTTTCACACACACAAAACCTAAACAGATTTCCCTCACATTTGTTGCTAACAGGGAAGGTGTATCTGTCCTCTCCAAACTGGGGTGGCAGGAGGTAGAGTGGGTTGCCTACCAACTGGAAGCTTGGTGGTTCGATCCCTGACTATTTGAGCCCGCATGTTGATGAATTGTCCACAATGAATCCATTGGACTGTGAGTGTGTGTCAATTTTAAACAAGGTGCTTAGATATGTAAAAGTGCTTGTATGAATGTGTGTGTGATTGGTTGTAGTAAAAAAGCATTTTGAGTACTCGATTAAGGTAGAAAAGTGTTATATAAGTACCAGTCCGTGTCTTCACATTTCATTAATAGTTAGCAAGCTAGGTATTGATCTTCTTTTCCCACTTTATTTCAGGGTCTCCATGCCCGTTTCTATCACAGCCTTTTTAAATGTAAAAAGAATCACAATTATTGTCTGTATCAATACATTCAAAAATATAAATGCAACTATATTTTCATATTTTATTTATCTTTTTTTTTTATTTTTACATCCACACGAATAGGACACAGCTGCTTTAAAGGTAACTTTTTATTCAATTCTAGAAAGACAAACAAAATCTGAATCTCCCGTGCTGTCCAAAAATAATCTGATTGCCCCGCAGCCGCTCTTTCAAACTGCACCTCACACCCTAATTTTTGTTTCTTTTTCTTGGCCCTAAAATGGAAACAGTCATTCTCAACCTAGCAGAGCACAAATTAATCTGTTGTGCTGCAGTTCATTGAGTCTTTTCACATCCTGGCTCCACATTACATAAAGCTGATTTGGCACAGATGAATGTGTACAGGACTGCGCCATAGAAACTGATTTAGTGCTGCAGAGTGGCATCACATAGATAAGGCAGCCAACAAGGCAGCTGTTACGTCACAACTCCCCTCTGTAGGAAAATAACTAGGGCAATGGCACAATTTCCTCTGCCCTCCCTTCCCCCCATCCCTTGCTTCCACCCCCTTCAGCACTGTGCCCGCTCATGCTTCCACCGCCTCTTGTTATAAAGCGTCATAAACCAGGTAAAGTGACAATCAGAGAGGTCAGATGAGGAAGGATACTTTGGTAGGTAAATGAGGGGAACTGTTTCGGAAGTGCTGCCTCTGTCCGAGAGATGTGGGGCAGCATGACAAGGGAGAAAGAGGAAAGAGGAAGGGAGAGGGTGAATGGCTAATCTCTCACAGAAATAAGTTCTTGCGTAAGCAAGCATGCTGTCAGGCTGAGTTAGCCCTGCCCCACTGTTTAGCTGTGGGAGCGCGCGCACCATACAACATGCCAGCATGCATGTGTGTATATGTGTGTGCTTGTGTAAATCCCTTTCTGCTCCTGTGCCCGATCACCAAACCCCGCCCCCGTGTCCATTCATTCATATGCAGTTTATGTTTTCAGCACTCATTGATGGGAAGAAGCAGGCGCACTCTGTCTCGCTCTCACTGTTTATATACGCCATATGATAATATGTGTGTTTTTTGGACGCGGCTCAGCGTGTCTCCATCCAGCCACGAGCTCTGTGATTCTGAGGTCATCGAGTGTCATGTCAGGACATCCGCGGGGCACCTTCTAAATCTCCACATGTCAGTGGACAACGACACACACCTGTCCATTCACTGCCCACTCAACGCTAAAGAGATTAGAGTTCAATAAAGGACCTAAAAACGTGCATCAGTAATGCAGTGTGAAATTTGCTCTGACAATGTTTCGGAAGCGGGTTAGGATCAGTTAACCGGCAGTAAAAATAATCTGAATATGTCATTATGACAATAAAGCTGAAGTAATCTGCATAATATAGTTGGGTAATCAAATGACTTAAGTCACGTTAATGGCAAGTATAAATAAAAGAATCAGGAGAAAGTGTGGGGTAACTGCATCATTGCATAGAACATTAAAAATGAGTTTGCACATCATGACTCCTTCTTGGCTTATTAGAAATCTAATATAGGTGTACTGAGAAGCATTGTTTTTTCCCCTTCTTACCGACACCTGAGCGTCAGCACAAACTCTCAGCTTGCCCTCCTCTTTCCTTGTCAGGCTCCTGGGTCGAGCTGGAGGAGCTGATTGCAGCCGTGAGCCGCAGAGAGAGCCTGACAGGGCCGCAGGACAGCGTTTCCACCGCCCTGCAGGGGGAGCTGGAGAGGATCCTCCTGGAGGCACAGCTGGAGTGCGAGCGGAGTAGAGACAGGTAATGATGCAGTTTGTTAGCACGAACTTGTTTTGTTTGGGGAGTTTGGGGCGGGCGAGCTGCACAGTGAGGTGTAGAAGTGATTTGCACAGTAATGAGGTTTGTTTTGTGCTCAGAGGAACTTTGCTTGTTTTCCACGGCGTGTTTGCTTTTTCTGTTCTTGTTTGTTGGGCTGTAAAATTATCACGCTGCAGCTTGATTGTTTCTCCAGACCGCACCCACCTCGTACAAGTTTACTTGTTGGTTTTTTTTAATCCACAGTCCTCCACAGGCGACGACTCCACAGTCCACCGGCTCACCAAGACCCACCAGTGAGCACGACAGTGACTGTGTCACTATACAGGTGCTGGTTTTCATTTGAACACAGAGACATGGTTAATATTTATCAGATAAAGACACCAAAAAAATATATAATTTTTTAAAATTATTCAACATCATCTGATTCTTGTTGCATTCAGGAGGAAGGTGAGCGACGGGTGGACACTGACTGGGTGTGGGATTGGTCCAGTAGACCTGAAAACATGCCACCGAAGTAAGCCTAGCTCCTTTGAATGCTACTGTTATTTATTCCTGCTGTGATGATTTACTCCAGCAGGCAAGTAGCTTAGTTTGGCTTAAAGACTGACAGCAGGTGACTCGAGGCCCGCGCCTTCAGAGGTACATAATTAAAACATTCTTTCTAGTTTAAAAAAATAATACATTTTAGAAAAAACGAATTGTAACACGAACCAGCCAAGATTCATGACGTCACCCTGGCAGTACGCCCTCTAAATATGCATAAAAGTGTAAGTAAACAAAAATAAGCTTTTTGTTTGTTTGGTTTGGTTTGTTTGTGTGTTTATAAAAAGCCTGTTTTACTCACAAAACATTTCAATAGCACATTGGGTTTTTTTGTTTTTTGTTTTTTTAATTTAGTTGGATTATACCTTTGAAGCCCATGAATCGCTTTCATTTTTATTTATGCTGCCGCACTTGACATTTAATCTCCTGCAATAAAATAAGCCTGTTTGACAGGTAGCAGTTCTCAGGCTCTCGGTTTCTTTCTTGTATTCTCAGGCTTCTCTCTTGTGCTCTCATTATCTCTGTTTATTTTTATTTTTTTCCCCCCCCGCCTTTCAATCTCCGTGCTTCCGCATCTCTTATCTCCGACGCCTCTCTCTTCCTTCTCTGCAGAGAGTTTGTGTTTCAGCACCCGAAGCAGCAGAGCTCCCTCAGTGTCAGAAAGACAGAGGTGATGAAGAGAGGCATCTTCTCCTCCGATGTTCTCCTCATTCTTGTTCCCTCGCTGCTGGCTTCACACCTTCTCACGCTTGGAGTCGGGTGAGATTCATTCACATAAACTTGACATTCTTGGTAATACTTAACTAAATAACTGGATGCTTCTCATCCTGGTAGACTTTGGAAAGTGTGCAAATTAAGAAAGCGATCAAAGAGTTGACCCCTGTGTGCCTTTCTAAGTGGTTTTAAAATGAGGTTGCTGATGTGCAGCTGAAGCTATAGATGTAAGAAAAACAAGCTTGAGACAAGTAGGGAGGGTCTACCTTTTCACTGACAAGTTGCTACCTTATGATAATGCAGTGCCCTTAGTTTCTGAGTTATAGCCTTCACTTATTTGATACATCGGGTGTCAAAAAATATGTATACTACAGCCGGTTGATTTGTGAGTTACTAGGAAAATTTAATCACAAAGAAGATGCTGCACCAAAACCTTTCTGTGATTGCGTCGGTTGCTAGCAGATTGCCATGGTCTCCTGTAGTTTTTATGGAAGATGCTGATTTGTCTGCACACACTGAAACAATGTGATGCAAACTGGAAACAAATAACTTTCAAAGAACCATTTTTCCCTTTTGCTGAAACCAAAATGTTTCAAAAGGCACTTTTTTTTTTTTTTTTGTATTTTAAAGGGTCTCTGTCCCGTTCTGTCACAGTTTTTGCAGTTCCACTGTTACTGATTGGTTAGTTAGCAAATGTTTGCAGACAAGTCGGCATCATACATGCAAAATAAAATATGTTAGCAACCAAAGCAATCACAGGGAGGTTTTCTCTTTGCAACCAAATTTACCTAGCAGTATTCTGCAACTTCCCCCAATCACTTTCCAACATGTTGGGGAATACATATTTTATCCTCATGATCAGCAGTTGCAAAGTGCTTGCTTAACAGTCTCCCCCCCTGTGTGACTGGGGTCCAAGGGCTATAGCAAAGGATCAATCATTGATTCCTGTTCTTTTTTTTTTTGCCTTTTTAGGATCTACATAGGAAAGCGATTGGCTGCATCCACCACCAGTACGCTGTGACAGCAACTATACTCCAGTGCCCCTATTTGCTAACAGTGTGGCCAATAAGGTCAAAGTCCACCCTCTCTACTGCACTAATTTGCCTCCTTTCTTTGTCTCGGGGCTAAAATAGGACCTTGCCTGTCTGTACCTGTCTCTCTATCTATCCAGCAGTACTCTCTTTTCTGTCAGCCTCTTTGTTGTCTGTGCATTTCATAGGGCCCTGGGAGCAGATGGCTGCCGACCAGTGAGTCAGACTGAGGTCACTTTTACTCTCCCGCAAAGTAACACTGATCTCAACCAGCTAATCGGGAGTGTAATCGGGGGGGGGGGGGGGGGAGGGGTAGTTTTCCTGACACAAAAGAAGAGAGCGAAAGAGAATTCTACTCAGCTAGAATAATAAATCCCTTTGATGGGAGGAGATGAAAACGGTTTGTTGGGAACGGTGTGTTCCGACAAAATGAAAAGGATAATGTGCGATACCCATTCACCCAACCTTTGAAAAAGCAAAATGTCTGTCATTTGTCAGAAGTAATGATCCTCTGTAAGACTGAGCTGCTTAAAGCAGTTCTCAGCTCTTTCCTTTTTTCTTTTTTTTGGTCAGCCTGATGGTGAATCTAATGTAGGGACTTCTAGTTGGCTGAGTGAATGTAGGAGAGGCTCTGGTTGTGCTTTTTGTCCCGTAAACCCATTAAATATTTGACCTCCGACAAAGGCAATCACGATCCCATTAAACTTCACTCCTCCAAACCTTAATGTGTCTCTCGGGTCTTTTATTCCTCTCCTCTGCTCTCACCCTGACAGCATGCATTGTACACATGCTCGTCTTTTCTAATACATGTGGGGAAAGTGAAGAATTTTTAGCCAGCAAAGCACAGAGATGTGCTGAAGTAAGCGTTGGCCACTGTATGTGTACGTTTCTATGCTTTGGTAGTCTGGAGATTATTTGCAGGCATGCAGAGACAACAGCAGCAGCAACAACAACAACAAGACTTTTAAAACCTACTGTGATGTTAACAACCTGCAAATGATCCGCAGCATCTGTTTAAAATTGATTCCTGTTTCCATATGAGGTAAATCACGGCTAATGACTTTGTTTGTTTGTCCTGATGAGCTCTTTGGTGTGTATGCCACCGGTGCTCCTTAAGCACACTGTTCCCCAGTGAGCACTCTTTCTCTTGTCTAACCAAAACCTTCCAGAAGCCTTATGACATCTGCCTTTGTCATTCTTACCTCACATAAGTCACCCTCTTCCCTATTTTTTTTTTTAAAACAAGTTGCTGCTTTGACCCATCTAGGATTTGACATTTTATTGCCTTCCCATAAACTAAAAAGTCGTTTCCTCTTAACATGTCGTAAAAATAGCTGGCTTGGATTTTGAATGGTAGGGTGGGGCTGGGTCTGAGAAGCCACCAGGGTTTTGCACGGTTGCCTTGGACATAAACGTGCCCCATTTGTTGTCTGTCCAGCCTGACCAAGCACAATTACTTTATCAGCCATTAGCAGAGCGTTTGATGTGAGGGGTCCTGCTGAGTTAATGAGCACAGCAAGCAACTTCTAGACACACCAAGCTGACAATGCATCAACAGACCTGCTTTGGCAGAGCACAAGAGCACCTGGTTTCTATTCACAGACCCCAACACATAACACGCCCAAGCAATCTATGGGTAGTTACTGGGGCATTTTTTGGCACCAGTTTTACTCAACAGCGCAAAAGGAAACGCTTAGTTCATGAACGAGGTGGATGCACGTGCTCGGGAAATGCCCATTCATCATCTTTGACATAAATGAATTTGTCACACAGCATAGTAATTCAAGTGTGTTGGAGCTTGTATAAATAGAAAAGCAAGTTGAAATTTTTGTTCTGTCCATCGTGGTAAATGAAATGAGCTTAGCAGCATTAGCAGCAAGTAATAATATAACCATGAAAAGATCTCATTTCACAACAGCAAATTATAATTCGGGGCTGAAATTATTCATGCAAAAAAACCATTATAATAGAGCTTGCAAAGGCTCCCAGTGGTTGAAGGCTATTTCTTAGTGCCACGTGCATTGTGAATGTAACCAAATCACCGCTCAAGCAACAACCTCAAAAGGTAAGTCAAATGTGCACCAAAACTGTTCAGTCTGTAGAGCTGATACTTTCCTTCATGACAACTGTAGAAGGATCGAATTGTTCCTATTACAGTTCTCTAAATTGTATTAAGGTCTAAATTTTGCATTATTAGGGGCGTGGTCACTATGCTACGATAGCTGTGTCACCCTCTGAGGTCTAAGTGGTCATGCAAACCCTAAAGGCCTTTACACACCAGACACGTAAAACCACCTAATATTACTTGGGTCAAAAATATTTTTCACCTATTCTATTTGCAGTTTTTAACAGTGACCATGTAATTTCATCTGACGAATTTGTGACATTTTTTTTTTAACCAAGCCCAAGTTTTCCTATATTTTGAATCAAAATAACTAGATCTAAGAGTCCAATCGCTGGATTTGGCAACAAGTGAAATACTAGTGGAGCTGGTACAATACCTCAGACAAACAGCTAGACAGCTAGACGGTCAATTGACTCTCTGAAATGATTTCGCTGCCTCCTCAGATTTGGTCCCATCTCTCCTAACAAGAGCTCAAACTGCCCCCACTCACATCCTGAAATGTATATAAAGCTGCTGTGATACAGCTCCGACTGCTGGATCACACAATCAGATTCTCCCTGCTGAGGTCTTCTTCTGAAGATTGGATGCATCCAGAATCTGTTTCTTCCTGTTCTTCCATCACGGTGCCATCTTTATCTCTTCTATGCATAAGATCAGTAAAATCTTAAACAGATAACACAGTTTGATGTATTTTATTGGTAGGTTTCTGTTTTGGGGGGTTCTTTTTTGAGTTAGGACACTGGAGAGAAGATGGAGAAAACACATGGCAGATTCTCTCCAATAACCTCCTGGCTTTAGCTCAGCAACCAGGAGGTCTATATTTTAATCTGAAATTAAAGTAAACAAAATGCAGTAGAGTAAAAAGGTGAAATACTTTAACACAAAGTAACACAAAATACATCCATGTCTGCACAAAATCTTATTATGTGGATAATGTCTGTATGAACCTATGTGGGTGACTGACCAAGAGCATGTCCCTTAGGGTGGGAGAGATTTAGATAAGGCTTCTAAACTATTGGCTCCTTTGCCACTCACATAATTGTTTCTTGCCTTGTCAGATGACATCAAACAATACAAAACTCTGTGAAAAGAAGAAAACCAGAGAAGTGGCACACCTGAACTGTTCTTTAGACTGTTAATTTAGTCCTGTGGATTGTCCCTGGTTCAACCCCCTAAGCCGTTTATCTTGTTATTTGGACAAACAAGCAGCCACAGGTGGCACTGGCTGTTGTAAATCACCGTGTTCCCACACAGCTTCATCCTATTTTGGTGTGATCCTCCATGGCTTCTTTATAGGACAGGACTGCGTTAAGATCTGTCAGCCCTGTAATATCCTCCCTCAAGATGGTAACAATTACAACTACTATCAAAGAAGTAAAATAAAAATCACCATTTTCTCCACATCGTTTCCTTAAAGATATTACTAGACAATGAGATTTATGTTGAATAGGGTGATAGATATGACTTTGAGCATGTTACGAAAGAAAATCCAAATCCTGTTCTTGAAGTGAGAGGAGACTGAGGCCCAGACAGAATATGGGAGAAATCTGTTCATTTCCTGGACCACACTTCAGAGATCAGACATCTGTCTTTCTGGGAAATCCATTATATCCTCCTCCTATACAGCTAGACAGGAAATAGAGAGTCCAGTTTCGAAGAGTTTGGACACAACAAAAGAATCCAGTTGAACTGGCACGGCGTCTGCGCCTTAACTTTAAAACAAGGTCACTAATTTGAGCCTCCATCTCAAGTAACATCGCTTTACCACATGTGGCCCGCTTCCCCCTCGTGCGCCACTCATAATGAGGGACAGTAGATTATAATTCCACAGAACACAATGACATAGTCAAATAGCAGACACATAACCACACACAGCTTACCGGACCCGCGAACACTCCCACACAGGAATGAAAAACCTTTTTTTCTGTTTGTATTGTGTGGGCTTAAATAGTTACACTCATGTGGAATAAACACATTCATCTCCAATATTTGATATTTGCTTCACTGGGTGTTTGTAGAAGGGAGTCGCTGCGTCTCTCTTCAGATGTAATTTGGCATTCAGTAGGCACGATGAATGCACTGACAGCAACGTTTTTGTTTTGGGTTTTATGCATTTTTCCATTCTTCCTGTCACTCTTGAGCAAATAGAAGCAATTTGTCTAATAAGCCTGAAATGTGACAAGCGTTCGATGTGGAACAGGGTGAGTGAAAGAAGCTCTTTTGTGTGCGAGAAGAATTTGTTTTCTTTCTACCTGTCATGTACCCAAACACACATGTTCGCCTTGTGCTCGTATCTGCTGGGCCAGACTGCACACCAGGAAGAGGCAATAATTGCTTCCATGTGCTGGCTTCCCTCTCCACCTCATGCGTGCGCTCAATCAAACCAGGGGAGCGCGGCCCGGGTGTGGACGTGAACTGAACCCAGTGTGCTCTCCACTCGAGTGCTTTTTTTCTTTCCCACAGCAAGGTGGACCTTTCTAGCCCAGACATGCTTGGTCTCCGTGCACCAGATGTGTGAAGGATTAGATGAGAGCACCCGGAATAAGACTCAGTGTAGCACAATGTGTCACTGTTCATGCTGTGTAAACAAACCAACTCAATTTTGAAGTGTACACGTGCGCTGTCCTGACATGCCAAGAGAACCGTCCCATTCGTGTTTTGCTGAGTTGAGTAGAAGATTAGGATAGGTGGATTAAGATGTGTGCCTCCAGCATATGCTTCCTCAGAACAGCTTGCTCAAATATCTTTAAAAATTCCCTTTCCCATAAATCTTGCTGACATCCAATGGGTCTGTGTTGACCGTTAGCCTTTAATTTGCTGAGATTCACCAGCTGTTCGGAGGTGAAAAAGGAACCTTCTCCTGACAGCAATCCTCCACCAGTGATTGCCTTGTAGACCAAACTGTCTAAAAACATGTTCTTATCTTTATATTTAAAGCATAATCTTCTGCATGAGAGCTATAAGCTTGATTCAGATTTTGGATTTAAAGAAGAAGAATTCTGTGGTTGTCTGTCCTGCTAGTGTTGTTTCTACCTCACCCTCGGCCAATGTGTTGCTGCTGTATTGCTCTATTGCAGAACTCGGTTTGTCTGGACATGCAGTTCTCATATTTCGGCTAAAACAACTCATTTACTGCTATCTCAGATTTTAAGCTAAGTATGTGAAGTTATGTTGGACACTAGTAACTGGTGTCTGTTGTCCTGCTGTCTATATTGTGAACAAAGCAAATATTGTTAAAGGCGGAGTGTCTTTTTTCATGTATTTGGCAATGGTTGGCTTTGCTCTGACTTTGTATAATAGCACACAAGACACACATGCTCGGTTCATCGAGTGCATCCTTACACACAAAGCTGAGGAACATTAATGACAACTTAAGCTTTGGAAAATAATACTGAAGGCAAAACAAATAAGGCTTTACTTCACACAGAGTGCCCCTGTCTGAGATCACACACTCCAAAAAAAAGAAAAAGAAAAAAAATTCTGGCTCCTTTTAGATGGTAAATATTTAATCCTGCTTATTTCTTGTGTTAAGTCTACACATATTAATCAGTGTACTGCCCCAGTCTATAACAAGTTCACTTTACTCAGTCAAATGTAGTAAGATAAAGATTTGTAAAAACCAAATAGGGCTCTGTTGGTTTCATTTGCAGCATTTTTTCACTCTGGAGGATCTGCCAAGTGCTCTTTACTGAAAGCTTTTCAAATGTTTCTGAATTTGGTAAGTAAGCATAAGTTTATTGCCATGTCTCTTTGGGTCTTTTCATTTCAAATTGTGTTACAACTGCAAAACTATTCATTCTAGCAGCAAGCTACATGTTTTAAATGTTTCTCTGTAGCTAGCTAAGGGTATGCAGAGTGGGCTAAGTACTGTTTCCATTATAAGCTTAAGTATTATTTGTAATTTTTTTAAGGTAGTAAATTAGGCACAAACACATCATTACACCACCAACACACCACTAGTTATTGGCCAACATTTTAAAATTCTTCTCATTCAATTTTGATGAGCCTGTGCAAATTTCACAGGTTTTCACAGGTTTCCTGATTTAGCTGACAGGAATGGCACCTGGTGTAATTTTCTGCCTCTATAGCCCATCTGCTTCAAGGTTTATTGTGTTCTGCCTTCAAACATGCTTTTCTGTATACCTCAACAGTAAGAAGTATAAATTTGAGTTGCCTTCCTATCATCTCGTCCTCTGACCTCTGTCATCAAAAAGTCATTTTCTCCCAAGTTAAGTGGGGACTCTGCTCACTGGATATTTTCTCTTTCTCTGACCATTCTCTGTGAACTCATGAGATGGTTGTGTGGGTCCACAGTGTCTGAAATATTTAGAATAGTCCTTCTGGCAATTAATGCATACCAAGTAAGAAAACATGGCTATCAATCTCTAATCCATTTGCATTTACTAATTGTTATTTAGCATTACTGTACTAATATTGAGTACAGGGGTCTAAAAACGTTTCTTTCATTCATTCAGTGATTTGTTGGGAAATTTCAACAATTTTTTTCAGTGTTGATTCACTTGGTGTTCAAAAGACTAAAACACTTTAAGTGTATTAAAAATATGAACAGAAAGGATTTCATTAGCAATAAAATAGCACCTGAGGTTTTGGTTAACAATAGTCAGTCTTGTAGTGAGGTTATGGGTTTATGTCAGCTAAGCTAACTCTGCTTCGCTAGCTAAAATTAGACTTTATGTATAGATAGTTAAACAGACAAATACATTGATAATACCATACATGTGTTTTGTAGTCCCAGTATTTTCACAAAACACTTCTTTGCTTTTGCATTAGATGACTCCTCTCAGTCTGTGATGAGCTACTCCAAATGAGAACACTTTGAAAAGTGTGCCCTCATCCAATTGATGTAAAGATTGGTAGCAATGGAGAAAAAGTTAGAGGCTTATCAAAGTCTGTAAGATTCCTTCTCTGGCGAACATAAATGTCTGTATCAGTTTTCATGGCAGTCCATCTGGTACTCAGTGAGATGTCTGAACCAAGGCAAAGGTAATGTCTTTTAAAGTTGTGCTGCTAGCATGGCTAAAAATAAAAACAGTCAAAAACTGTCAGAAAAACAGGAAAAGGTTGCATCGGGGTTGTTTGTATGAAAAACAGAAAGAAAGGAAAATGCACTGCCTAGCTGACTGGGTGTCGAGAAACTAAAGCAGTGATTTACAGCAGTCTCCATCTACAGAGGTGTGTAGGTGTAGGCGAAACATCCACTCAGTTGGAGTGAATGAGTCTGAACGCATCCAGCTGGTGCGAGTGACTGAAAGAGCAGCTGTATAGTCTGAAATGATCCGAGAATGAACTCACAGTTTACACATGGCAAAACCATCAACCATAACTTCTAACGCTGACTTTGCGGGGGCTTTCATTAATACCCTTGCATAATACTGAGTAATCTAGCGAGGCACTGGAGCCGCATTGTTGTTTTAAAAACGGTATGTTCCCTTATTGCACGGAGAATATCTTTGTGCACATTTCATCAATCTTCTAACATAATAGCTATGTTTTTCCAACAAGAGCAGGTTCACGTTACAGTGTCCATAACTGACGCCGCCTTGAGCGATTTTACAGGGATATGAAGTTGGGCAATTTGGTCAAGTAAATAAAAGTAAAGAGGAAAAAAACAGCAACAGTTTATTCGGTATTCTGTTATTTCTAAGTTTTAGACAAGTCCAACTTCAGCTCGAATACCTCAAGGCCCGGTGCTAATTGAATCTACAACAGTAATAAGTTTTGCCTCATTTCTACACATTTTTTTGCACCATATTACTTCTACAACATTTGATGTATAATTTGTATTCATACCCTCTGCGCTGTGTTAGACGATTCCAGGAAACTGGGCGGCGTTATCCACCATGACATACCAATTTGGCTCAAGAATTTGCAGACTAAATATGCTGCAGGATGTGGGCCCATTTATTAGGCCTCTGCCTTGAGTTCAGAGCTACAGTCTGCCTAACACCAAAAATTCAGGCAATTTAATGCTGTAATTTTGGGTTTGGAGTGAGTCCTCTCCACCAGACTGGGGTGAGGTTTCGATAGAAGCGGCAGATTTAATGAGGTGTTGGCTCAGACCCCTGTGACTTGCTGACTGGCTGCTGTTACATAACTTCATCAGGTAAGACAGTGCAGTGCTTGTAAGGCTCCTCATCCTACAGCGTAATGAGCCCTTAACCACTCAGCGCAATAGCAAGGAGACTTATGGTCACCTCCAGCTGTGTCTGTAAAAGTCTGTCCGTTCTTCAGACCTCCTAATGTAAGTCGTTTTGTGAAAGAGCTTCTTATGAGGAATGTAATTATTATTTTCTTTAACATAAAAAAACCCACTTCCCCCAAAGTCTGTGCCTGTAAATCATTTCAGTTATGCCAGAAAATGTCACATTGACCAGATAAACTTAGTAACTGTACAGGATTTTCTTGTGTGTGCCGTGTGAATAATATGATTCAGAACTAGGGTGAAAAGTTACAAACAGACACACACACGCACAAACTTCTGCACAATCCAAACAGCTTGATCTCACATCAGAGGAAGAAAAACAGCAATTACGTCTCCTGATTGCAAAAATAATGCTATAGACACACTAGGGAAACCAGTGGTTGGATACTGCGACACAACCAATATTATTCGGATTATTCGGATACATGATGGCTTTGAAATGGTTCCTTTGAAGACATGGACCAGGTGTGTGACCTTTAGCAGTCAGCTGCAGTCTTCAAAGCGACTTTCGTGTGTCAGGATGTCAACAAAACAAAGTCAGCCTGCTGTCAGCCTACAAATGAATGGGGTTAAGGTGGCAATGTTTATGATAATACAGCGATTAACTGTGAAATCAGTGAAAAATCACAAATCTGTTGCCATGTACATATACAGAAATTCACCTTAAATAGAAATGTGATATAAGTGCATTTTTCTACTTCTTCCACAAAAGGAGTGATGTAGTTAGAACTACAGGAGTGATGTAGTCTAGAAGAACAATTCAACTGCAGAAAAACATATAACATTATACCAGAACACAACCAGCTGGCAACCAGTAGTTCAGTTCTGCTATTGCGACCGTGGCTCAGGGGGTTGGGAAGCGCATCTATAACCGGAAGGTCGCCGGTTCGATCCCTGGGCTCTCTGTCCTGGTTGTTGTGTCCTTGGGCAAGACACTTTACCCTACCGCCTACTGGTGATGGTGCGATATGGCAGCCTTGTTTCTGTCAGTCTGCCCCAGGGCAGCAGTGGCTACAACCGTAGCTTGCCTTCACCAGTGTATGAATGTGAGAGTGAATGAATAGTGGCATTGTAAAGCGCTTTGGGTGCCTTGAAAAGCGCTATATAAATCCATTATTATTATTATTGCAAAGAGTTACATTGAAGGACAAGCTCCAAACTGGCTCAGATCAATTGCAATGTGTTGGCAATCTCTCCGAGAATGATTGCATTAAGTCAGCGTCAGACTGCCATTGTTTGGAGACAGGTTACCTCCCACCAGGTGATCTGTACAACCAGCATATGAATAAAAGTATCTGCCCGGAATTTTGAGGCTGTTGAATACCTCTCGCTGCAGGTATTTGCAATCAGACATCAGGTTCGAAAAAAAAAATCAATGTAGTTTTATTCATTTCAATTTTATTTTATTTATATAGCACCAAATCACAACAACAATTACATCAAGGTGCTTTATATTGCAAGACAAAGACCCTACAATCATACAGATGACCCAAGCAAGCAAGCACTTGGCAACAGTGGGGAGGAAAAACTACCTTTTAAGAGGAAGAAACCTCTGACAGAATCAGGCTCAGGAAGGGGCAGGCATCCAGTTTTTACTCTAGTGTGACAGAACCACAAACCAGTTCATTATGAGTTAAGAAAAATGTCGAGTTTAATTTTTTAAAAAAACCCATCTTAAATAAAAAAAACATAAAAGGTGAATCTGATTAAAATTAATTCTGATCATAAAATATCTGTAGTTTCTTCATTTTTCCTCCTTGGCCTACAATAAAACATCTTCTTTTGCTTTGCTGTTAATGCCTCACCTGCCTCCTATTATGGACATTTAATCACTCTTGTTTTTTGACCTGTTTGTCTTGTTTTTGTTTTCAGTTGAAAGGTTTTAAAAAATGCGAATTGTCAGACCTCCTCTGAGCGAGGGAACAGCTCTCAGTGTTGTTTTATGTTCCGTAAAGCCGTAACTTGAAGTACGTTGAACACAGTACGTTTTGTTGTTTTTGGAGTTGCAGCAGTGTTGTAATCTTTAGTGTCTGTTACACGTCATGTAAGTTGAGTTACGAGTGTGGGTATGAGGGTCTCAGGATTTGGTTGTATCGATGTCACAAATAAAAATAGTCAGGCGATGGTGTCAGACACATTTGGGCTTTAGTTTTATCTCTGAGCCAGCTGCAGCGCTCACTGTCTGACCTCATCAACCGCACCATGATGTGAGTCAGTCCAGGGCCTCCAGCAAACTGATGTGGTCTGTTGAGCTCCTGGCTTGGGCTGCCGACCACGCATGGAGGTCTGTGGGGCTTTCTGTCATCCAGAACCCCGACGCCTGTAAAGCATCATTCTAAAAACCAATCAGAGGGCAGATAAAACTCTGAGCGCCCTGCTGCTGACTGAATGGAGTCTGTAACAGTTCACAAGCATGAAAAAAAAAAACCAAAAAACAGTGCGGCTGTATTCTGGCTAACCACAAGGAGCACCTGTATTGGCATATGGAAACTGTGACTCATTTGGTGTTGTTTGTTGCTATAGGTACTCGTGTTTATGCTTTTAAGTGGGAACATCATCTTGTAGCCACTAAGACTTGAAAGAGTACAACATAATTAATACAGGTTCTGTGGTAACATGGAATTAGGCTGGAGGAACTTACTTAAAAACATAAAACGGAACAGGGAAAGAAAGAGGGAAAAACAAACAAAGCATAAGTCTGACCTGAGCTTCCTCACCTCTACCAACACGCGGTGCCAGACATGCTGACGACCCGGAGGCCATGTGAGCCAGCAGCCTGTCTGAAGCTCTACTGGCCACTTAACGCGGCTTGTTAAGGCACGAGCAGCAGAGCGCTTGTTTCCTGACCTTGCCCAGGGATGGAAGTGGCATCCAGGGGCAGATAGGAAAGGTGTTACATCTGATCCCTGCAAGGAAAGTTAAAAAAAAAATCTGTCTTTTAGTTTTTTCAGGCAGAGTGTTAATAAATACTAGAAGTCTGTTTGCTGGAAGTGGGAAACACATTTTCAGAAATTCACCCCAAGCTTGAACTCAAGAGTCTAAAAATATTCGGACTCCGGTCTGGTTTGAAACGTGTTTTTGGTGGCCAAACGTGGGTTCCTAGACTCTAAAGGGAGCAAACCGTGTACAGCAGATTTGTGAAGGCGCCTGTGGGAATTGGTAGCAGCCAGCAGGAGCCAATGCAAAGAGTTTTCCCAGGTCACTCCTTCTCTGCATGGGGCCGCCTGAGGAAGGTTTTAAAAGCAGGTTCTGGCCCTGTTGCTCCTCCCTCAATAAGACTCCTACAATCCCTTCTTCACACACTCTCCCTCTCTCGCACACACACACACACACATAAAAGCAGTCAGCACCCTCTATTAGGCTTAACATGACAGTTTTGCCTCATTTTTGATTCAGAAAGGAAGACAAGTACACAGATACGCCTCAACGGGGGGAAACTGCTGCTGTTTCAGACACATTTAAGTAGCTACAACGAAAACTGCAGATCTGGGACCAGTTGGAAGGACAAAATGAACGTGTGGACGGCCCTCACACTGGCCTTGCAGCTGCTATTAAAAATGTGCTTACACGTGGAAGCACAGGCTTTGGGTGAGTGGTTTTTTTCTTTTTTTGAAGTGTTTTGAGTTGCTTTTCATGTCAGTTATTTAAATGTCACTGCATTTTTTTTTATTTGGATTATATGGTTGCTGCTTGGGATGACAAAAAAATCAAGAAGTGGAAAAACATCTTTTTTTTTTTAGGTTTACACAAACACACATAAGGAACAATGTCTTTAAGGTTTCTTTTATTTTTTTATTTATTTCTGACACCCTGCCTGCAATGTAATCGTCCATTTTCATTAGCTGTCAAAAAAGATTCAATGGCTCCACCACTCAGTATTTTAACACACTTATGTATGAGTTTTAATGCATTATGGATGAAGCAGACACTGTGAAAGAGAATATGATATGCAGGCCCAAACACAAAAAGATCAGACAATGTGTGTGATACTCACTGAGGTGCGAATAAAATGCTAAATATCCCAGTGAGTTGTAGAAGATATGGGGCAGTCAAATGCTTTTATTTGGGCTGGGTGTGTGTGTTTCTGACAGGAAGCAGGCAAAGATAAGAAAAAAATTATAAAAGTAGACAAAAGTTTGAGTATTAAATCCCACCATCGTTCCGCTGAAGTAAAGACATCCTGATTTTGATATCCATCTAGCCGGATCTGCTTGATTACTTCGGCTCGGGAGATTCAGCTTCCTGGCTCGTTTTAATTTAAACAAAATCCCAGCTTGGTCACACACATGGGAATAATCAGAGATGATCTGGGTGCAGTATTGAAGTTCAAGACTCTCTTCTCTCTCACACTGTCTGACACGCGCTTGCAGTCACACACGCACGCGCCCGGATTTATTCAAGGTCACACACAAACCCGAGGCTACGCGACGCATAGAAATGTTGGCGTTTAGACTTTATCGCCCTTCTTGCAAACCCCACCAGGTGATTGATGGCATACCTTTAAAATGCCCATTAATCCCTGGAGTCTTTTGGTAAATAGGCGCCTGATGGTATGTATAAAACAAGTCCAGATTAATGGAGTTTGTCGTCTATCATTTCTCAGGCTCATTGTCTGCGTAACCACAAAACAAGGAGTGAGATCCATTTAAACCAGCCAAGTCTGATTTTAGGTGCTCAAAAATTACATTCCATAAGCGTTATATATGTTATTGATTAATATTAACATCTCAAGGATGGCTTACTGAGAGCTGATATTACTGAAGTTTAAAGCGGACTCTCTTTCCTCTGGGCCATCCTCCAGGCCAAGCTGTATCAAACTTTAAAATGAGGTATAAGGGGGGAATATCCAGCTCTGCTTATCTTTGCAGAGTTTATGGTACCATAAACTCTGCAAAGATAAGCAGTCTTAACTCACTGTTTAGCTTGGCTGACAAGTTCAGTTCAATTCAGTTTTTACTTATATAGTAAAGGTGCATTATATTGTAAAAAAGAACAAAAACAAAAAACCCTACATTAATAGAGAGAAAACTCAAACAGTCAAATGACCCTCTACAAGCAAGTAACTGGCGACAGTGGGAAGGAAAAACTCCCTTTTAACAGGAGGAAACCTCCGGGACAAACCAATAAGGAGTCCACCACAACTAGTTGGGGTTGAGAGGAGGGGGACAGGACGAAAGACACGCTGTAGAAGAGAGGGGGAATTAATAATAACAGGTGGCAGAAAGTCAAAGCCAGCAACTTTTTTCCATTCATTTTTCTTCCGCTTACAATTCAAATGTCAGCGTGGATCTAAGGACAAAGCTGAAAGTAAACGTAACCTAAATCAGTGATAATGACAATAACACATAGAGTTTCTGTGTTTACATGAATATATCTTTCTGTAAATGTACACAGCTAGCCGTGTGTACATTTACAGAAAGATATATTCATTCACGTAGGCTGCACTCATCCAACAGAATATATTTCATCCAGTTTATTTAGTTTCACTTTTTAAGAATAGACACAGTGTTAGCGCAGAATCATGATCTCCTGGAGAAATACACATTACAGAATACTGCTCTGTGTTTACAGTGGGGGGAAAAAAGCTTTTGGACACTGCTCAATGTGTGCTTTGTTCTTGTTTGAAGCTGCGACATCAGTGCAGTGGGTTTCTGGGTTTATGACAACTCCCCATGTCAGCACAGACCATGTGATCTGCTTTCCAACATTATCGCACTGTAATGTCAAAGATCGAGGGTACAAGTAAATCAATTAAAAACACATACAGCAATGCAAAAATAGCAAGAGAAATGCTGAAAGCACGTTTTTACTTAGTTTATACTTATTTTAGTTTAGTTTTTAAGTTTATTCAAGAATTAATGGAAGCCAAAAGGAAAGCTAGTGTTAGAAGTAAAGTAGGAGTGCACGTGTAGTTACATTTGTAAACACTTACACATCTTAAAAGTGACAATATGTCATGTGATGTTTAAAAATGTCTACAAAATACACATAAAAGCCTAATATCGTTTGAATATCATGGTTTTGGTCCTGGGTAGCTAGATGACTCTTGGCTAAATGTGACTTTGCTTCTTCTGTTCTATACGCTACGATGTTGTTAACGTAATTACTTCACTGCTGTTATGCTGGCCTTTAAATGTGATGCGATAAATTAAAGCTTGCCACACAGAAATGCTCGAGTGCGAAGCATGTGCTGAAATGCTGAAACAAGGAATGCCAGCCATTTGCACTCTTTACAGTAATCGCACCGTGACAGATTTATATGCTGGTGTTAAGGAAAGGTCAAGACACTGTTTTCCTTTATGGCTTTCAGCTGAACTAGTTTTATGAAGCTTGAAATCTCAGGTTAATCGGGGGGTGAAGTGAGGCACTTTCTCAGGGTCTCCTGTGGAAGACAGCCCTGACCCTGCGAAACCCTTTGTCCAGAAGACTTATGAAAAGCAGGACTGTGCGCTTCGTGTGTGTGGATGCCACTAAAGACACGATGCACACATCGAGCTTCCTTTGTTCTCTTTTCTTTTCTTTTTTTAATATATTAAAAAGTTCTTATCTAGATAAAAACCAAACACAAAGGATTCGAAAAGCTTTACATTTTTAGTAGAAGTAGTGTTGACAACACGATGCAAGCAGGCATTTCGGTGGCTTAGTCTCACTTATCTGCGCACATATTTAAAGGCTCTGTGTTGTGTCTGACAAAACACAAGGGACCTCAGGCAGACGAGAGAGATAAAAGAAAGAGCGAGAGATCTCATCTGGGGCAATCTTGGCTGACAACAGTCAGCGGAAGCATTTGGGAGCAATTTCTGCTCCCTCACGACAGAGGGCCGTGCGGACCGTTTCAGTGGTACTTGTGTATTCACGATGGTGCAGATGCGGGACTAGAGATTCAGTGCGCATCCTCTTGTGATTTGCCCAGCTCCCAAGCCACTTTATTAAAAGGAGACTCTGACCATGAGCACCAGTGTTCTGGTCCTCTCTGGCTTTTTACTTTTAAATTGCCTGTCAGTCGAGTCAGAACGTCTAAATTTCACTGTGCTTTTGTCTGCAAGCGGAAGCTCCATCTCATTTTACAATTCAAACAGTTTTAAAACAAACCTAAGAGAAGATCATAAAAACAGCACGCATCTAAAGCCACTGTACGCTGTTTACTTACAAATCCGCCTCCTTTTGATTTGCCTGAGCCGACCCAGCCTGCCAAGTTTGCGCTGACTGATTGACGCAGCGTCTTGCGAGAGCATCTAATGCTGGGTCAACATCATCATCTTCTTCTTGTCGACTCGGAACGTGTTTACTCTCGGATCAGAGCGCCGCTGCGGGTTGTAAATATTCACATCATCCATTACTCATGTGCTTTCCCATTTCCCTGCCTTGCTATCTGTCTCAACAGTCTACGATCTGCTCACCTCACCCGACTGCCTGCCAGACTTGCTGCAGGGGGGCCTGACCGGGCAAGGGGTGAACGAGGCTTTCATCCTAACCTCCTTCAAGTTGCAGCCCAAGACCGGAACCACTGTGTTTGGCCTGCACAACCCCAGGGACAACAGCAAGTACTTTGAGTTCACAGTGATGGGGAAGCTCAACCGAGGTAGGAGGACATCAAAGAGGCGCTGGTTGTTTAAAGCTACGCTAATCAATGTCTTCATATTAAAAATGGATTCAACGTGATAAGGGTTAAAGACTCTGCAGACAGTGTTTGCCCCCACATAATGAACTGTACTGAGTTTGTGCCCCAAACTATTTTGGTTGTGGCCAAATAGCTACACAAATAATGACGTTGCTGTTGCTATGTGCTAAGACGCAATCCAAGCACAGATAGAGAAACAAATAGCAAACAATATCAATGCTTAACATCACATAAACCCTTTACAGCAACACAGTCAATTTTCCTCTATTCATTACCTCTTCTTCTTTCTTCCTCTTCCATGCCATGTCCTCTTAAAGCCGTGTTACGGTACTTGAGGAGTGACAAGAGGATGGCCTCTGTCACATTCAACAACCTGGTGCTGGCAGATGGCCAGCAACACCGACTGCTGTTCCACCTCAGGGGGCTGCAGCAGCAGCAGCAGCAGGGGCCAGGTGGGGTGGAGCTGCATCTGGACTGCAGGCTGGTGGAGACAGTCAGGGATCTCCCTGCTGCCTTCCAGGGTTTGCCAGCAGGCTATGGCACAGTGGAACTAAAGACCATGCAAGCCAGAGAGCAGGTGAGCCATCGCTTACAATATTTCCACACAATAGTGATTGCCCTTCTGTCACAATAATGACTCTGTAGGTTTCCAGATGGCTTAGCTGTGCACTTTCACTCGATTGATTTTAAACAGGAAAGCTTAGATGAACTAAAGCTGGTGGTTGGGGACTCATTTGAAAACGTTGCGTCGCTACAAGACTGCCACTTCCAGCAAAGAGACTCAGTTCAGACTCTGGGTAAGGTTCTTTCTGTGGAAATGTCAGTGAAAACACTCTCAGCGATAGGAAATGTTGAGTCAAAGGGGGGCAGACTCTGAGAAGCCCTTAGCTCTGTTTCAGCTGAATAAAATAACAGTCCTTCTCCCTCAGGGGTCAACACAAAGCAGCTGTCCAATCAAATGCTGGAGTTAACGAAGGTGATAAATGAGCTGAAAGACGTCCTAATTCAGCAGGTAACCACCTCTTAGCAGTCCCTCTGAGGCCACTTAATCTCTGCTCCGTCAACCCTGACCTCCTTGACAGCTCGCCTGACTGAATATAAACTTTTGTTCATTTTTGACCCGTTCCAGGTTAAAGAAACATCCTTTCTCAGGAATACCATCTCAGAGTGTCAGGCCTGTGGTAAGATAATGTCTATAGTAGCTGTCAGTCATTGTAGAGAGGAAAATTGAGGACCAGTTTCCAATTGTTTAATTTATCACAGCTGATCACTTTCTTTTTTTTTCATAATCTCGTGTTGTGTCACAATGCAAATAATAATGGCAAAAATGTGCACATTTTAGTTTAATGGAAGACTTTCTTTTTGCTTTGTTTCTGTACTGACCCCTCAGACTCAAAATAGTTATCCTATTAGCAGATCGCACATGATAATGGTATCAGTACATCCTTATCAGTATCCGTGCCTACATGATATTTTGATATTACTGAATGAATAACAGATGGTTAAAAAAAAACTTTATTTCCTCCTATTTAAAGGTCTAGGTGGCACAGAGGTGGTGAAGCCAAGGTGTGCACCGGGTGTCTGTTTCCGTGACGACATGTGTATAGAAACAGCAGAAAGTGTTGAATGTGGACCATGTCCTGATGGATACACTGGAGATGGTTTTAACTGTGACGATGTCGACGAGGTAAAGCTCATTATCACTCTGTGTGTGTGTGTGTGTGTGTGTCTGTGTGTGTGTGTCTTGCCACGCCTCTGCTCTCATGACAATCAATATAAATTTACGACCTGTGGTGTAAGGGCAAACTGTCGACATCCTTTCGAGTGTTTTATGGCTACTACTTGGGCTGCTGGTTTATGAGATTATAGCTAGGGTAAAGACAGATAAATGTTTTGAGTGTATCTATTTGGCATAGCAGCAAGTTCATATTAGTGGTTTTGGATCCCGATGAGAAACAGTGTGAATTAACAGGCTGCGATTAAGGAGTACACTCAAATACACCTTGATGTCACTGAATAATGGTGGCTCCAGAATTGATCCATAAATTACTTTTTTGACGATCTGTTTATAGGTGAAAGAAATGCATCTCACTGTATTTTTTCTAATGTATATCCCATATATGATGTATATCATAATATGCTGATCAGTCAGTAAAATAATGATTAGAAGCGATGTAAAGTGGAAGATTTGCTACCTTTGCGACTCATATCGGGCTCCTTTCATAACCTCCTCCTGAATAAATAGACATGGACACCGGCTGAGATCGACAGTTGACTAACAGCTTACGCTCACGACAAAAGAAAATTGTTTGCCCTGCAGCAGCCACTGTAGCTAGGATTATGCATTATTGAACTGGAAGGTGCAAGAAAACAGAATTCATTCAACTGCAATCTACTGACATCTATTGGTGACATTTTACACACTGTAACTTTACCAGAGATCTAGGCTGGGGTCTTAACCAGAAGCTTACCATAACACATCCATACAGATGTCTCAGAGCTGTACCCCAGTGCATTATTGTGTCTACAAAGAGGAACTTTGTCATTTTTCCCACCTTCAAAAGGTATTTGAATGAGTTTACAGAGATTTTTTCACCATTTTCAGCATATACAGACTGAATGGCAGTGGGTCCATCAAACTGGAACATGAGAAGCAAAGATATTTCACACAGGCTAATGTTCTATAATTTAGACTATGACCAAAAAAAGCAGGTAAAGGTAGAACTTTCTACTACAAGGTGGAGAACCTTATAGGGATGGCAATATAAGATTGTGTGTTTGTGCGTAAGTGTTTGCCTGTCTGTCTTTTCTGTTTGCACTGACCTCTTTTCTGAGGACTGGGCCCTTCAGCATTCTCTTTCTTGCATGAGCAATGTCATCAGACCTAAAAGCTTTTGGGGAGAAGCCCTTTGAGAACCACATACATTTTGCAGCTCAACAGAGTTCATGTCCTTTCTGCAGTGTCAGTTTAACCCCTGCTTTCCTGGAGTGCGCTGCGTCAACACTGCCCCAGGCTTCCGCTGTGACGCCTGTCCGCTGGGCTACACCGGCCTGCCAGTGGAGGGTGTGGGCATAGTGTACGCTCAGACTAATAAACAGGTAAGACAGTGGATGCATCATGAAGGAAACGGAATATTATTATCAGTGTATATCAAAAAAGACACACACACATACACAAAAATGGACTTAAATGTAGTCTGAATCCAGCAGCAGATTGCAATATGTTGTTGTTCTTACCATAAAATGATTTATTTAAGCATTTAAACAATAAAGGAGGGCTCTCACTTCAAAGGAGCAAAAACGTTCAATCAATAAATGTACCAACACAAGTGACTTTTACTTTAGGTGTTTAAAACAGTTTGCACAAATCTATGGAGGTTTTAACTGGAGTCCAGTCAGCCAGTAGATCAGGTCTGTCAAGCTCATTAGACATCATGTGCCGCATAGAACCCACTTTGACCTCAAGAGGGCCGGACCGTTTAATCCCTGAGATAGCTTAATATAAGAAAAAGGGCAATTTCAGTGGTAAATCTCAGTTTTTCTACCTGAAATGCAGCTGTAGTGAATGAAAGAAATCTATTGGCACAAGTAATTGTTTATTAATTACTTAATTACTTTAGTGTAGTGTAAATGGCCACGCCAGTGTCTTTATCAGTAGGAAAAATTGCATTACTTTTACAAATGAGTTAAAACTCCAGAGTTTTACCCAACTTCACTTTTTTCCAACACCATACAGTGGGTCGGTTTGTCTTCTCTGGGCCAATTCTGGCCCCTGTGCCTTATGTTTGACAAACTTGGTCGAGAGCAATGAAGACACCAAATTTAAAACATGAAGAAAACATAACTTTTCCACCTCGTTGGACTGCTTTCATTATCTCCATCATGTCACACAGGATTAGCCACACTAAATGTTTATCTTGATGCACCAGATCCTGATTGGCGGGAACAGATGGATATCGTTTTTTTTAATTTGCTGATTTACGTTCTACTTCCATGCTTATTTATTGCTCTGAATTTGTAAATATGACCTGCAGTCTCTAGTGTGTTATTTACCCTTTTAATGCATTTTAGATTCCTACAAAATAAACACCTAAAATGCCCGGTGTGCATAAATTACTCCCACTCTAATTTGTGCTCTAATACTGTAAGTATTATAAAGCACAGCTTTAGAGGGGCTTTAGAGGATTTATATGGCATCCTTTGTTTTGTTTTGGGGGGTATTTTTTACACTTATTTTTTGGAGCAATTAAATCTGAAAAAGTTGTTACAGTCTGCTCATTTTTTACAATCCAGGTCTGTGATGACATCGATGAATGCAAAGCACCTGACAATGGAGGCTGTACTGCAAACTCGAACTGCCACAACTCTGCAGTAAGAACACCGTTGATATATTGTATGACCATTACTACAGGTCTTTATTGCTACTCAAAGATGCTCATGTGCAGTTGTCATAATTCCCGCACAGGGCTCCTATCACTGTGGTAGCTGTAAGTCAGGATTCACAGGAGATCAGGTGAAGGGCTGTAAGCCGGAGATCAGCTGTGGCAACAGCCTGACCAACCCCTGTGATGTCAACGCTCAGTGTATCGTAGAAAGAGACGGATCCATCTCTTGTCAGGTAATATTCTTCATCACTCAGATGCTCATGTGCAGTATATGAATGAGTTTGTAAGAAGCTTCATTTGTCTTGTCAGTGTGGAATTGGCTGGGCTGGAAATGGATACCTGTGTGGAAAGGATACGGACATTGATGGATATCCAGATGAGAAACTCAAATGCAAAGATTCAAACTGCAGAAAGGTAACCATGGTGCAGGTTGTCAAGATTAGCAGCTTTGCTGTAGCAGGTATATGTTTATTTAATCATCATACTGTCACATGTCTTTGCAGGATAACTGTGTCTTTGTTCCTAACTCTGGTCAAGAGGATGCCGACAGAGATGGTTATGGAGATGCCTGTGATGAAGATGCAGATGGCGATGGTATTCCAAACGAACAGGTCGGTGGCTATCTCGCAACAAATGCCTCTAAAACATATTGTCCCTAAAGATTCTCATTTTTGTTTGTCTTGCTAATTTTCCTAGATTGATTAAGCTTGTAAAAGTACTAATACCTCTTATGTGTATGTGCACTAAAATGACAGCTGCTCCTGACAGACGGTTATTTTACGACTGTAAAGTGGTCAAAGGGGCTAGCCTAGCTCTGTCCAAAGATTACAAAATCCACTTACCGCTATTTTCCAAATTCACCAATTAACATTTCATATCCACAGACACCACATTTATGCACAGAAATGTGGATGTAGCAACTTTGAGGTCACCCACTGGTTACCTTTACAAAGCCACAAGTTTGGTGTGGATACAACCATTTGCTGACATCAGGGTAATCGCTTGCTACTTAGATTAGCAAGATGCATTGGGATGCTAATGCTGGCTTACGAAAAAGACTTAAAGCAAATTAAACTGCCTGGAGAAACTGAACATCCAATATTTAGAGTGTTTAATTACCATTAAACAAAGCCAAAATCCTTTAAAAAGTATACCTTTAAAAGTGGAACTGCAAATTTTTCTACTTAAGGGCCAAAGGTTGCTGTTTGCTAAGGGCAGAAATATGAGCCAAGTGGCACTGAATTCCCCCATCATCTCACCCCATACTAGTACATGTCCATGCTAGAGTATTGTTTTTGGCTTTTTTCTGCTGTTGGCAAAATTATATGCTTAATGACACTGAGAAAAGTTAAAAGTGTGGGCGGTAGATGTCATTTATATGACCAAAAACTGTTTTGTTTTTAGTTCACTGCCAGGTGGTTGATTTTAACTGATATCCCTAACAATACGAATCGGGGGCTAAGATGTACCTATGTGCTAAGTTTGGCTACTCCTAATCATGTAGGCAGTACAGGCAGCCAAAGAAACAAACAAAAGATTTCATGTTTTATAATAAGATGCACAGTGATATCAATCTCATAAAAATCGAAAATGTTTCAGCCCTGAAGCATACAGAGGCCACTCACATGACTCATAAATAAATACGTGCACACGCTCCTTCTTCCTCAGGACAACTGCAGGTTAAAAGCCAATGTGGACCAGAGGAACAGCGACAAGGACAGCCACGGCGACGCCTGTGATAACTGCCGCCTGGTGGAGAACCCCGACCAGAGGGACACTGACGGTGATGGCAAAGGGGACGCCTGTGATGATGACATGGACGGAGATGGTGAGGAGAGAAATGACATCACTGATGCTGACGCTCTTGTTATATAATCAACATCACTGGAGGCTTTTGCTGTTATGACTTCTTACCCTGCACTCCCTTTTATGATTCCACCGCTGTGGTCTTGTAGTAAATTACTCACACCGATGCATGCAACTTTTACAGTTAGTTACAGATCCCTTTGAATCGTGTTGTTTAAATGCATCACTGTGTAGTAGGATAGATTTTGTATGCCAGCTCAGGCTGAATAAACAACACCGTAAAGAAAAAAAATAAATGATGAAAGCCGATAGCAGGCTGATCCCAAAGCGAGTACAACCCTTGATCACTCAGCAGCATGATTACACCTCATGAAGCCCCCACAGGACAAGAAGATAGTTCTTCCTTCCACTGCTGCTGCTTGACCTTTATGCATTAGTAGTGCTGCTACTGCCTCCCTGTGATGAAGTAAAATACCATCTGAATGCAGATTCTCCAGAACAACATAGAAAATGCAACAGTGCACCCTAGTGGTAATATTTGAAAAATCAGCTTATAAAATCATTTCTTTAGTGCGACAGCAGCATAAATCTGTTCCTCGTGTTTCATGATAAAGATGACTCTGTCAGTAATATGGCTTGCTTTCCACAGGTATGCTGCTGTGATTATATTACAAATAATACAGCTGATTATTTCCTGGAAAATAGTGACCCAAACTCATATCTGTCTTCTAAAGCAAGATATTCAGTCCACTGTTGCAGAAAGCAAACAAATGCACATCTTTACAGCTGACATGCAGGATTTACAGTCTTTGTTGACTTAACTGACTGCTCATCAAATTCTTTGCACATTTATATATTTTATAAACCCACTTGGTGGTAGTTTGAGTGTTAAATGACTGTCACTTGATCGATGTGCAGGTCGGAAGAACTTCCTGGATAACTGCCAGCATGTCCAGAACAGAGACCAGCTGGACCGGGATGGAGACGGGGTGGGAGACGCTTGTGACAGCTGCCCCGACATCCCCAACCCAAATCAGGTCAGTCATACAGGTGGATGTATGGCGGTCATGTAAATTAACTAAATACACTGACATAAGGATAGTTTATTTGATACTATGATTTTGATCATAGTATTTAGTGTTTGATTCACTAGATTTATCTAACCACTATAGTTATGAGTGAGATATGAGATTTCAAATTCAACATCTTATGAAATACAAAAATACACTGTTGAAGTGCTTCAAACATTCTGTGTTCCGTAAAAAAACACTAACAGTTTCTTTGAAATAAAAGGAAAAATTATTATTGATCAGAGAAAAGTCAGATAAATGCAGTTTGTTCTATAGTTTGTAGTTCTGTTTGCACTGTGCATTTACCTTTACAAAAATAAGATCTTAACTGCAGGATTCATGTCGTATTTTCACACTTGTCTCGTTGCTGTCTGCTCTCTCTTCAGTCTGATGTTGATAATGACTTGGTTGGGGATTCCTGTGATACAAACCAAGACAGGTGATAACACTATCTCGATATCTACAGTACCAGTACAGCTTTTATTCATTTATTTCAATTTAACTCATGTCACTGCGTCGCTTCCTGTGTAGTGATGGCGATGGTCACCAGGATACTAAGGATAACTGCCCACTCGTGATCAATAGCTCTCAGCTGGACAGTGACAAAGACGGGCTGGGTGACGAATGCGATGACGATGACGACAACGACGGGATACCAGATGTTTTACCACCGGGTCCAGACAACTGCCGGCTGGTACCAAATCCTGATCAGATTGATGATAACAGTGAGTTTCAGATTGTCCCCTAATAATGAAAAAAAGCGAGTTTGTAGGGATGTTCAGTTGTTTTTGTTGAGACGTTTGGCTAAAAAGCAGATCGATGCTGAAAGATTAATGGTCATAATTTCAGGAGAACGTCTCTCTTCCCCCTGCACTGTTACTGACATTATTTATTTCACACCCACGCAGATCAAGCAGTAGCAACCTTGGGCAGATTAAGTGGCAATTTTTGCGAGGAGAAAAAAAAGCGCAATTTTTGCGAGCCGAAACTCATTCGCCAATCTTATGACTCGCTGTGACATTACTTGTGCGAAAATGGATTCTGAAACTAATGGGAGTGGAGTGTCAATTCAAATAAAGAGGGGCAAGGCCATTTTTTCCCCAGCAGTCAGAGTTCAGCGAGGCAGAGTTGACAGACCATTACTTACATTATTACAGCACACAACTTTTTCTTGTGTAGCCAATTGTGGTAGTAGCACAGTTTTAATAGCCTAACAAAACTCAAAAGTCAGATATTTGTTTTTATTTAATAATCAGTGCCCTTTTAAATGTCTAAAGCTGTACTGTTAGACGAATGTATTTTTGCCAGCTAATATGTAGCATCCAGACCTATAAATTAAGAAATGGTATCGCTCCCTTTGATTTAGATTCGGTTTTCTTTTGAAGTTTATCGTACAGAGGGTTTTGTTTTTTGTAACTGCCATCCAGGGCTATTGCTGTCCCCTGTTGAGCAGAGACCAGAAAGCACGTAGCCTGTGTCGTGATTAGGGTTTCTTTAGTTTGTGTGTCGTCTGGTGGTTAGTTGCTGTTTGCTCCACACAACAAAGTGATTCATTCTTTCTGCCCTCACAGATTTTGTTTCCCCCTCACTGTCATTCAGGGGCCTTTGATGTGTGGCACTCTCATAATTCCCACAAACTACATAAAAGCAAAGTGGTTCCCTTTGACATTGTAATCTTTTTTCTAGATTTCTACTCAATCATGCACTCTGTGAGCCTGTCCTCCCTCTCCCCAGCCACCTCCTACAGCTTATCCAGAGGCAAACTGAGGTGTTCCCAGGCCAGCCAAAAAATATAATCTCTCCAATGTGTCCCCATGATCTTTCACGGGGCCTTCTCCCTGGTGGTGCCTAAGAGACATCCTTGTCAGATACCAAAACTGGGGGTCCTTTGGGTCCTTTCAATGTTTAGTAGTGGCTCCACTCTGAGCCCTTGCTTGAATGAATGAATGAATGAATGAATTACTAGCCCCATCTCAGGTGCCCTTCAGAGAAAGCTATTTCTTGTCAGTCATTATCCATTCAGATTCAGGAAAGGAGAGAAGTTAAAGGACCAGGTCACCCTACAGGGCAGGGTTACCGTGGCCCCACCCTGGACCCAGGCCTGTGGAGGGAGCTTGAAGGAGAGTGGCTGGTGGCTGGCCCTTAGCTCACATGGATTAGGCATAGGCCTGTCCTCCACCACCCACAGGAGTCACTAAAGAGGTCGGGTGAAACGCATCGAGCAGAGGCCCTGGCGGTCTATCCCCGGCTATCAAGGCTGGCTATTGTGTAGTGACAAAGTACAGTACTTATCCTCATTTATCATCATCATTTATCCAATGAGGTTGCACAGCTTCTGAGATATTTTGATCATACACTATTGTGTTTCCAAAGTAAATTAAAGATTTGAAACTACTCATGCACCAAGTTTTTAACTGTACTTTTTAACTTTTCAGGTGACGGTGTTGGAGATATTTGTGAGTCTGACTTTGACCAGGACAAAGTGATAGACAGGATTGATAATTGTCCTGAAAATGCCGAGATTACCTTGACTGACTTCAGGGCCTATCAGACTGTTGTGCTGGACCCCGAGGGCGATGCCCAGATTGACCCCAACTGGGTTGTTTTGAACCAGGTATGGACATTATTATCACTGATCATTCAAATTTATCCATCATAGTCAGATATTTTTATATACACACATGCTTGACTTTACTTGACTTTTGTGATTTCTCCAAGTGTTTTGTTGTCCAGCTTTGCTGTTTTGGTTCACTCTTGCAACTCTCCTTGAATAGATTTCTGGCCCAGCAGGCAGCCTTTTATTGGCAAAAAACTCTAAAAACCCACACTACACTACATGTTTAGACACACTTAGTCGGTAGCTGATGAACGTGTTGGTGTATTTAGCAGCTAATGTTCAGCAGATGTTGCCCTCGGGAGCTGGAAGAACAGAAAAATTACGCTGAAAGCAGGGTGCTGATCTGTATTCAGTTTGTGGCCAGAAACTGAAAGTAAAATCAGAGCTGCTAAATGTGTATATAAGGCACTTGCCAAATCAACTTGAAAGGTCGTGTTGTTCACAGTGTGTTAAAAAAAAAAAAGAGTCACGGCAGCTTTAATTCATGGCCTAAAAAAAAGTACGTGTGCAAGCACATTTTAATAAACCTGAAATGCAAATACAAGCTTTTGAAATTAAAAGTTTCACGGTGCATCATTCATCATTAAAAACATCTCTTCCTTATCAGGGAATGGAAATCGTTCAGACCATGAATAGTGATCCAGGACTTGCTGTCGGTAAGGTGTATTTAGCTTTTTTTACCTGAATATCACTTTTAGTGTCGTGTGCAAGAAACTACTCGTCGTATCTAATGCGCTAATTATTCTTTCTGATGTCAGGTTACACGGCTTTCAGCGGCGTGGACTTTGAGGGGACTTTTCACGTGAATACAGTCACTGATGATGACTACGCTGGCTTCATCTTTGGTTACCAGGACTCGTCCTCCTTCTACGTGGTGATGTGGAAGCAGACTGAACAGACCTACTGGCAGGCAACCCCCTTCAGAGCTGTGGCCGAGCCCGGCATACAGCTGAAGGTGAGAGGACGAGTCATCTCACTTTAGTTTTACTCACTCTACCTGTTTTACACATTCTTGTTTTCCTTCTGCTTCTACAATCGCCTTACTTGTCTCTGTACGCGTCAGGCTGTGAAGTCTAGATCAGGCCCTGGCGAGCATTTGAGAAACTCACTGTGGCACACAGGAGACACCACCGACCAAGTACGCCTGCTGTGGAAGGACCCGAGAAATGTGGGCTGGAAGGATAAGGTGTCCTATCGCTGGTACCTGCAGCACCGCCCACAGGTTGGATACATCAGGTATTATAAAATTCTTACGGCTTCCTAAATTTTCTTGCCAAGAGCAAGATGAGACGGTCAGGATTGTGTGTAAGTGCAAACTGTATCTTCAGCCATTGGAAAGCCAGGCTGGCTGTTTCTTAGTCTTA